>NC_083111.1:78104490-78413990 GCF_949774975.1 Lagenorhynchus albirostris | reverse complement strand
GGTTTGGGGGAGAGGCTGAAGAAAGGCTGATACATCTTGGACCCCACTCTCCTCAGCTGCTCATTTACTGTAAATAATAAAACATGAGGCTTCGTCTAATCCCTGGGAATGCCGATCCCATGCTCAAGGCCCTCAGTCACTCAGGCATGCATTTCAGGTCTTTTGATGGATGGGGTGGGGGTAGGTGCCCATTAGGAGCTGCCTCTGCACCTAAAAGCAACTCAGGGAAGTGACAGCACTGCCCGCTTTAAAACCCAACATGAAGAAAACGCCAGCTCCCTTTCAGTCTCTCTTAACTTCAGAATAGCTGGTTAAATGACATACCACCAAGGCCATCAATCCATCAGTACAATGACACCTGGAAACTTAAGGATTATTTTACTCTCCTTTCAAACATCAGAGTGAGATGGGGAATTGCAGAGATGTAGCCAATTTAGGAGAGATGATGAATTCCACCTAAAACAACAATCTAAGTTTGACGCACCTGTGAAACTCAAATAGGGACAGGTAGTAGGTATTTGAGTATGCTGGGTTGAGGCTCAGAAGAGCTCCACTAGAGGCGAAGATGGGAAGAGGGGAAAAACAGAAGTCCGTAGCTCTTAGTCGAGGCCGTGAAGCTATGAGATGGACTCGGAGCACGAGCAATGGGGGCCAAAGAAGAGCTTGCAAAGGAGACAGGAACAAAGTAGCCCGAGATGTGTCAACCCCTGGACCAGGCAGCATCTGGGCCAAAGCCCTCTCAGCCCAAATCCTCAAGCAGGTCTAGAAGAGAGGTTGGAATCTACTTGTTTGGGGCCGACTAACCACGAGAGCATTCAGACCCCAGAAGTTTAGAGAGACCTTATCAACATGCCATGTCACAAATACTACTTGGGAAATGATTAGTTACCAGGGTGAAGACCCTGGCCTTGGAAGAAGATCCAGGCCTGGATGGAGATGAAAGATTTCCCGGAAAAGGTAAAGGGAGGGAATCCTGCAGAATGGATAGAAAATACCTTTCTCCAGGACAGAGGAAACCCCAGTTAGTGAGACAGACCCTCAACAAGCTTTCTACAACTGAGACGTCGTTTTTGAGGGAATCTAAGAGCAACCGAAGTGCTGGCAAAAATACCGATGTGGCCTGGAGGATTCCCACTGCTCCTAGGAAGGAATGCAAGGGCTATGTGTTCATCCAACCCAGAAAGCCACCTTTTAGAGGGCCAGCCAGGGAAGGATTTCCAGGTGCAGTGACCTGTACAACCAGCAGTCCCATCAACAAGATGGGACAGATTCCCTAGGCACGTGGGTGCACAGGGAGGCCAGGAAACTAGAGAGGACCCCTGGGGCCAGGGTCTCCTGAGGGTGAGGTGGGAGAATTCAGGCAAATACTTGTAAAGAGGCAGACAAGCAAGAAGAGCCAAGATTTGTCTGGGTCCCTGGGATTTCGGACCACATCAGACCTGTCCCCTCATCTCCTAGTTTTCCTTTGGAGAGACTATGGCTCCCCCAGAAACCACTCAGGGTCCCTGTGCCCTGAGAACTCAGTCTTTAGGACCTGATGGCACATAGAGACTTTTCCAAGTTTTGCCTCTGGAACAGATGGTGAAACCCATGTGGGCAGAAATGTCCAGTTTTCCTTCCACGGGGAAGGACACAGAATCTAGGGCTTCGGCACAAGGCAACAGCCCTATTCTGCCACAATTTTGCCCCAAATCCTCACTACAGGCAGGTTGCCTACGGTAAGGAGGATTTCTCCATGCGTCTGATGGTTCTGGTTATTTCAGATTATGACCCAGTCCTCAATTATGAAAGAGGGAAAAGAGATTTGATTTGTATTAGAGTGTCATGGGCTCAACACTGATCTGGAAAGACTGAAGTACTGGGTTATACGAGGAATACTTTAGGCTCTCTTGTTCCTCATTCACTGCCATGGAATTTTTAAATCTCCTGAGTAACTGATACAACAGATTCTACTTTTGGTTCCTTCAGGTTGTCTAATGTCACTTCACAGCAATAACAGTCCTAAAACAGAATCTGAAGCCATCCGTGGCCCTTGATAGAGGTCAAAAGTTGGGCTCTCGCCAACCATACCGGGGATGCAGGAATCGAAGGTGGCAGACCCACTTTTTCAAAAAGGTTATTTCATGATCTTATCCACTCCAACACCCTCACCCCCCGTTTTAGGACTTTCATCACTGCCAGTGACACAGAAACTTGAGACTGTACTGTTGACCATGTTAGTGCAACCACTTTACTTGGAGGTCCTTCTCACGTTGGAACCTACACTCCGTTGACTCAAAATTCTCAGGAGCAGAAGCATGCTAATCCTGGGAGACTGTTTATCCCCCACCCCACCCCCCCGACCACTGGGCCACAGGGAGTTTGGTTTGGTTAATTACAGTCTTAAGAACTGGGCACTTTAATCTCAACAGCTCTTGTGTAGAGATGACAGCTCTGGAAGTCAGATATCAGAACAGAGGGTTCAACAAGGACTTTCTTTTTGGAGTTATTCCCCTTATACACGTCCCACCCCAAAGGTGCCCTCCAGTACTAGGTAGGAAGACATCACGCTCGTGAAAGAGCCTCGTTTCTAGAGCTATCCTGTGATAGCACCAGGGATCTGCTGAGCAGACGTGCATTTCTGCTCTTGAAAGTAAGCTTCAGAGGGAGCTGGAGTCAATCCCCCCAAATCCAGCCACAGGGACACTGTCTGCTGGATGCCATGTCATCTGTGACCCGGACTAAGTGCCCACAGGGCCCTCCAGCCCCCCCGCAACTCCCGACTATGTCTTGACTGAACGCATCTCTCAGAAGCACAGCTGGTGCCTGCACTTCATGTGGCTTGGATTTGCCAGACTTTCCCTTCACTTTGACAAAGTCAAGTCTTTGTGCTCTAGCTGGAAGATAGGCTACTCGTTCAGGTCTAATGACCCTGCATCAGAGAAAACGCTGACATCCAGTCTCAGAGAGAGAATACCAAGATTTGGTGTTTTCATTATTTTTGATTTACTTGAAACAGGCAGTTGCCTACCTGGGACACATGCTGACCAAGGTGCAACTAACCCCCAAATAATGCAGTTTAGTGAATGCCTGGAGCTTCACATCAGCGTCATGTTTATTGGTCCACGTGAGAATACTAACCCTCAAATCAGGAAGAGAGGAAATCTCCCTCCCTTCACCCTCCTTCCCAAGGGGGTCTCAGTGTGGATGATCGAGCCGTCTATCGTGTAAGGGTTAGGTGTAACCCTAACCCTTACACCCCACATACCCTTTCCACCCCACCTACACGGCTCACAGGACGGAGGTTAGGCTTGGCAAGGCCCAACCCTGTGGAGCTCCAAGGTCAGTGTCCTTCATTACACTTCAAACTCAGTTGCCAACCTCCGACTGCACAAGAGTCAGACAGAACAAAGATGGTCCTATCTGGAGGTTTCTCCATGGCCCCCCTTCTTGTAGAACTAGGCCACTAGGCCGGCAGATGCCAACCTTTCTTCAGACCACAGTTCACTTGGCATCCCATGCTTCTTGCTCCCAGCCAACGGGCAGCCCTTGGTGATACCTGGGGCGGCTTTCGGTGACTTTTACCACCTGCATTCAATGTTTACCACTTTTCTCCTTTGACAAACGCAATCCTCATTTGCTACCAGGCGAGACTCAAGCTGAACTATGAAGCAGAACAAACGCAGCTCTAAGGAGTCCATGAATATCTCTGGCTATCACTTCAAAGGAAAGACCAGACATAGGCCACTGGGAGGGGGACGGCAAAGCAGCAACAGCCGTGTGTGAATAACCCCCAAATCCTGGAGATCTGAGCCAAGTCTAAGGGGCCTGCTTCAAGTGCAAAGCGGCTCAGGCCAGTCTACTCAGCTCCCGTTTGGGTTCTAGTATGAGGCCATCAGACCCTGCCTGCAGGACCATGGTCCATCTGTTTTGTTCCACTGCGAACTTGACATTAGAATGGACTCTGGTCTTGGAAATAACCGCCGTTCCTTAAACCTAGGAGCAGAGGCCGGTACCGAGCCATCTCCAGCAAAGCCTGCTCTTCACTCCTCAGGACTCCGGGAGGCCCCGAGTACTCTTCCCGACCTGACATTTAGACCTAATACCTATGTGATGTTTTGGAAAGATTTCGGTTTTTTGCCCTTAACTCTTACCTCCTGACGAGTCTCAGTAGGGAATGGAGAAATGAGCAGTTTCTCTGCATCTGAGCCTGTGCACTCAGACCTCTAATCTAGGCGTTGCAGGCATCCCTTCTCCTGGGGAGAAATGAGCCTGTCCTCTGGGCACCTAGACCCTCCCAGTGTCCACCATAGGGGCCACCTGGGCTCACTGGTGTCCTGTAGGCTAACATCTAAGTGGTCCCAGCACAGACATCACGGGACAGTGTCAGGTCACCAGGGATGTTACCCTGCCAGCCGCACCCTGTGGATCTGATGGGCAGCCTCGGAACCCTTACACCTCACATACGCTGATCGTGGCCATTCAAGGCTCAGCTTTATAACCAACCTTTAATACTGTTACTTCACTGAGAAACAGTCACCCACCAACATAAACCCTTAGCCTATTGTTTGGGAATGACTAAATGACTGGCAAAGCCCTAAAGGGCACTTTTCTCAGCAAAGACAGTAGAGGGAAGGGCAGCTTGCAGAAGCTAGAACAGAAAGCCAGGCTTGTGATCAACACGGGAGGAGTTTTAGTGGCTTCGTCTAATTAAGCACATAAGCAGTGGATGGCAGTATTTTCTCGCCATGAGGGGACTTAAAAAGATGTGTCAATATTCACAGCAGGACAGCAAGAGCTAGGCAACGCCCCACATTGTTAGTTTGCTCTCCAGGGTACAGGTTTAGGAGGCATTTTCTAGTCTTGTGCACTTCCACATTCCAGGAGGAGCACTGACCTCATCTCCATTTAAGAGGAGATGCCCCTGTTGGCTACTTGTAGCAGCGTTTGGGGGCTGCCTTGAGCAATCCAGTTGACGTTTCCCTGCCAGCTGACTTTCCACTCCTGCACTCGCAGTAGTGATTTAGCTGGTGTCCCCCAACTTTAGGCCCCCCTCACACTGAAGGGGGGCCTGTGAAAGCCTCAGAAGCTATTACCTACTCCCTTGTCTTACTAGTTAGGATGCCAGCATCACAGCAGCTGAGGAGCCTAGGTTTACCAGAGTAGAAAGGAGTCAGGCTAGACCTGAGTTCACGTGGGTCCCAGCATCAAGAAATAGAATCCAGCTGACTGGGTGGAACTGGGCCTAAATCTTTTCTCCACCAGTAACTAGTTATGTTGCTTCAAGAAAGACCCAACTGACAAGTATCTCTTCTTAAGAGATGGGGGAGGATGTGTCCTGTAGTGGAGAATTAGACATGAGTGTGGAAGCGTGTCCCCATGAAATGCTGGAACTGGGATCAGGGTCACTCCCTCTTGGTGACACGAATGCTGACCAGGGAAGTGATGAAATTGACCAGGGGTGTCAAACGCCTGCTGGATTAAGGAAAGAAGGACTGGGCTCAATTAACTTTAGTTCATGACTGCTACGTCTCAGAGTGACGGTTAAACCTGCATGAATACCCAAGCTCTGCAGCTCTAACTTGCTGGTACCCAGATAGCACTTCTGGGACAGAAGGCAGCACACCTCGTGCCTCGTCAGTTAGGGGACGAGGTCCTAAGGGGTTTCTAGATGCTGATAACGACCTCTTGCTACTTCTCAGCCCCCTCACTCCAGGAGCATTCGGTCTGATCTAGTTATTAAAGGGGCCTAAGGACCAGAGCCTCTGCTTCAGTCACCCACGGCCTAGGGCGGGGACCAGCAACCTGAGCTTTGGGCAGAGCGGCAGCAAGATCTTTGCCTTCCCAGTTCCAAGTACCTTCTTACTGACGCCGCGTGTCCAGCACCTGAGCGGGTGGCTCGCTGCGAGGAGTGGGGCGAGGGTAGAGAGCCTGGGTTGGGAGTCCTCAGCTCTCAGTTCAGGTCTGAGGAGCCCCTTACCCCTCGCACAACCCCAAGAGGAGCTGATGAAGGTCCCTGATGCTCAGGGGCCCTGGAGTCACAGCTGCTAGCCCTATTGTTCGGGGGGGAGGGGAGGGCACGTATCATGGACGTAGGAAGGCCTGGAGCTCAGTTTAGGGCCTCAGGTTCATCTAGTTAATGCTCTCGTGTTTCAACTCTCTTTGACCTGATGGTTCACAATAGATCAGGCTGGCCTGATTCTCATGGAAGGCAGACAGCGATAGCCCCCGTCCCTCAGTTTCCCATCTTTCAGTTCCCAAGCTTTTCAGAGGCCCTGCCTGTGGCTCTCCCCCCAACACTGGTCTCTGTGCTGATGTCGGCAGTGGGTGGGAGGGGAGGAGGGAAGCTTCTGAAAGCCCGCTCTACTGTTCCCTCTGAGACCAGGTCATTAGGGGCCCAGCCAGCTCCTATCCCCGTCTTGTTCTTCTAGATAAGCTAACGGAGCTTCACCTTAGCGCCCTGGACCAAGGATGTGCTGTCCCTAACCCTCTTCTGAGGGGGAAGGAAAGGCCTAGAAAACAAAGGAGGTTCTTTGTGCAAAGTAGAGGCCACAGACGGGCTTCTGCTGGCTACAGCCTCTTCACGCTTCAACAGGAGAAAGAAAGAGAGGCAGGCAGAGCATCTTCAGGAGAGAAAGAGCTGAATCCAGAGAAAGCCGAACTTGCAAGCTTGAAAACAACCCCCAGCAGCCCTACCACCCCACCCGTCAGAGAGCAGTCGGAGCCCCTGCAGCGCAGCGCAGCCACGAGCTGATAGCCCATGAGCTATCCCCGCAGAGGCGCTGCAACCCGCCTCCTTACACGCCTGACCCGCGTCCTTCCGCCCCCGTTAACTCAACTCCAGCCACCTGCGCCTGCAGCGCCTCACCTGCCCACCCCCATCAGCCTCCTGTCACGTTTGGGGGGCTGATGAGGGGTAGCTGGGGCCTCCAGGGGCCCAGGCCGTGAGCAGAGCTCAACAGGGTAGAGGGATGAAGCTTGCAAACAGTCATCTGAGGCTCAGCAGGTTACTCTGAACACAAAAAACACTCATGGGCGATCCTCCCGGCCCTGGGGACAGCCCAGGGGAAGGGATCCTTCTTGGAGAGGAGCCAGGGTTCAGGTGGGGTGAACAGCTTGTCCTTGCTGTCTGGGACTGTCTCCGTTTTAGCGCCGAAAGTTCTGCATCCCGGGAGACCCCTCAGTCCTGCGCAAACCAGAAGCTGGGCACCCAAGCAGAGGAAGATGTGGCGACTTCCCCTGGGGTTTGGAGCAAAGCTCCACCACGCAGGAGCACTTGGACTGGCCCCCCACAATTGGCAGGGGCTGGACTGGGAGCTTTAAGGAAACATTCTGCTTTAGTTGAACGCTTTTGAGTTTTTCTACACCACTTAGATTTACAAGCTACCTTAGACCTGTCTCAACTCTGCCTATGTAAAGACAGGAAGCCTTTCCTATTACTCTCAGTTCAAACTGTTTTAATTTTGGGTAGAAAGGCTAAGAGTTTTGTGAGCTTTGTTAAATGTGTATTTCTGTGTATTCATTATGAACAAACTCACCGATTTCCAGGGAGATGTTTAAACGAAGTTTGTCTCCTATTTGAGGCGTCAGATGTCAGGTTTTTAGCGTTAGGATTCTGCGCACGTGAAAGATGTTAGTTCCAAAGGCGAAGGTCCTACAAACAGAATGTAAATGATTAGAGTTAGGAATTTGAGATTTTAACCCTGCCATGGTTGTAAGTTTCTTTATTTCATTTTATTTGTCCTCAGGACTGGGAAATCCAGTGAGTTCAATGAATTAAATGGTTTTTGTTTCATTGCCAGCTTTGATGATAAAGCAAAGCATCTTGAAATGATTTCATTTGTAAAGTTTTACTTTAATTGATACATATTGGTGATTTTAACGAACATTTTAAACTTTATATATGCGTATATATAAAGATGCTTATTATTGTTTACATGTAGTTTAAAATATTCTGGTAGAAACAGTGTAAGGTGTTTGAACACCTTCAGTTTACATCCTAGGGGCCTTCAGTTAACTTCAAAGTGCAATAACTTAAAAGAGATTCTGTATCGAGGGGACTACCAAGCACTTTACATACCTTGCTCTGGGCTTCCCTGGTGGCGCAGTTGTTGAGAGTCCCCCTGCCGATGCAGGGGACACAGTTCCGTGCCCCGGTCCAGGAAGATCCCACATGCCGCGGAGCGGCTGCTGGGCCCGTGAGCCATGGCCGCTGAGCCTGCGCGTCCGGAGCCTGTGCTCCGCAACGGGAGAGGCCACAACAGTGAGAGGCCCGCGTACCGCAAAAAAAACAAAACAAAACAAAACAAAAAAAAAACCTTGCTGTGCTTCCAAGGGACATTAGAAGTAATTTCTCTTTGGCACAATGGGCAACGGCCAAGCCACGTGTCTGCCTTGAAAACTGCATGGATGCCACCACCCTTGGGTGGACAGGGTCTGAGCCGCCCATCATCCCAGCACCTTCCCTTGGACGCTCTATTGAGAGCAAATTGCAGGGCTGCTATCTTCCTCCTCAGACTCTCTGCCTTCACGGATGTCTCAAATCCCTCAAGAGATGAAAGGTTTGAACCGTTCTGCCGTGTAGATATCAGTGCCTTTGCCCCTGAAGGAAATTTTCACCCCGTTCTTAGAAAGCTTGGAGACAAAGTATATGGAACTCCCTGAACTAAAAAAAATACATGACCGCACGGTCGCTGCTTGATCGCTGGTGAACGCCTGCGCGTTTATCAGAATGGGCTCTAAGCCTCATCTTGGTTGTGATAGGCTCTCTGGTCAGAGGCGGGGTTATGGAGAGGGGAATATCTTCCACCTGACCCTACTGCCGGACTATTGATTAACAACCACAAAAACAACAGATAGCTGACAGCTGTGGAATGGTCAAATTGCTCAGTCATCTTGCAATAGCATTTTTAAAGTCCTACTGCCCACCCCCACCCCACGCCCCGACACACACACCCTTGGGTGACTTGGCTTTACCCATTTGCAAAGGAGACATTTTCTGCAAAAGGTTTTTTAAGCCCTGTCCACAGGGTGACTTAACGCCTTTATCCACAGCGTGACTTAATGCCTTTGTCCACAGCATGAACAAACAGTGTCAGACTAGGGCATCTCCGTTCTTTAAACACATTGCACACGTTTGTTGAGCACCTCTTACATCCTGGGAAACTCTATCACTGCTGTGAATAGCAGTGAATACAATACACACAAATCTCTGTGGTCGTGGAACTTGAGTTTTAGCGGGAGCAGGTAGATAATAAGCGGTGATACATTTCTTGCTTGTCAGGTGGAGACAATGCTGCGGAAATCGACATGCCATGTAGATTGGTGGAGGTGGAGCGGTGCAATTTAAAATCAGGTGAAAAGACAGAATTAAGCAAAGGCTGGAGGAGGTAAAGGACTGAACCCCTGTACCTGTTTAGGGGAGGCCCACTTAATTGGGGGGATCTATCTGTGCAAAGGCCCTTGGGTTGGACTGTGCCTGGTTTGTTCCAGAAACAACTGCGCAGCCAGAGTTTCTCGACAATGGAGAGGGGATTAGGGAACGAGTCCAGGCAGGTAACTGCCAGGGCACCTGGGCCCTTGAAAGCCTTTGTCAGGACTTTGGGTTTGCCTTTACGGGACTTGGAAAAGCCCTAAATGATTCTGAGGAACAATCTGACATATTCTTAGAGTATGTAGCACTGTAACAGTGGTTTTCAGCATGTGTGCGGATCCTGGGTCAGCAGAATCAGCTGAACCTGGGAGTTTGTTACCAGGGCACATTCACAGCCCCCACCCCAGACCTAATGAATCAGGAACAGCAGCAAACTGTGTTTCACCAAGCCCTCCAGGGAGGAGACAAAATACAGAATGCCCAGTTAGATTTGTATACATCTGATAAACAATGAACAATTTTTTTTTTTTTTTTGCGGTACGCGGGCCTCTCACTGCTGTGGCCTCTCCCGTTGCGGAGCACAGGCTCCGGACGCGCAGGCTCAGCGGCCATGGCTCACGGGCCCAGCCGCTCCGCGGCATGTGGGATCCTCCCGGACCGTGGAACGAACCCGCGTCCCCTGCATCGGCAGGCGGACGCTCAACCACTGCGCCACCAGGGAAGCCCATCAATGAGCAATTTTTGAGTACAACAATGTCCCACGCAATACTGCATACTCATATGAGAAAAGTACTTATCTGAAATTCACATTTAATTAGGTGTCCTGTACTTTTACTTGCTAAACCTCTTCACCCTACCTCCAGATGATTCTCACGCACGCTGAAGACTGAGAACCACTGTACTAGGAGCTATGGATGACCCACCCAGGTGCCCTTCACCTGGCCAGGGTCACTACCCCCTACCTCTGTGCGCGCTGATGCAGATGTCCTCTGGGAGCTGAAACAGACAAGGATATGGATTCGCCCCTAAAGCCTCAGAAAGTGGATCAGAGTTGGAGAAGGAGAGATTAGAGTGCTGTGGCCATCAGCCAAAGAATGTGGCCGGGCAGCCTCTAGAAGCCAGAAAAGTTAAGGGAACAGATTCTCCCCTAGAGCCTCCAGAAGGAAGGAGCCTTTAGGACTTCTGACTCCAGAACTGTAAGAGAAAGGACTCGTATTATTTTAAGCCACTACATTTGGAGTAACGTGTCATTATAGCAATAGGAAACAGAGGCAGGAGAAGACCCCCTCAGAGTGTCTTTTCCCACCTGAGGGGAAGATGAAACAAGGACACAGATTCAGGGCACCAGGGCTGCCTCCTGACCCAGAAGCTCTCCTGGACTTTCCAGTTTCGTTTCCCTCTGGAGGAAGCTTTGTTCTGTTGTCTTAATGGGTTGATCTCAGGTTTCCAAGTGGAGACCCTGGGGAGGCTGTTTGACTGTCCCCTGTGTTCATAACACACATTATTTCTGCTTCAGGTACTGCAGAGTTGAACTGCTTCACCTTGGAAGAATTCATCCTTAGAAAAACAGCCAGAATACTAATTATCGCCAATTTCTGAGGAGGACTGTCTGCAAAATAACCCAAGAGGACCTTCCCTTCCTTAACACATCGTTTCCTCGAGTTTCCTGCAGCCGCACGGCACACAGAGGAACGTTTTAAAGGCAGGGCTGTTTTCTCACTATTATGGGGTGACAGTGACAAAGGCATCTTGATTTGGAGTCTGTGCAGAATTTGTAGCATGGAAATGTGGCGTAGCAGGAAGGAAAAGAAGAATGGAGAACCAAGAGGGTCTCGGCTGGAATTCTGTATCCCTAAGACTCACCAGTGGGTGTTGAATTCGTCTAAGCCACACTTTTCTCATGGGTGAACAAGGAGTACTAAATCCCAGAATGCTGGCTTTCCCCCATTCCCTCCATGTCGGCGATGGGAGTGCGTGGCTCAGGACTCCCTTCGCGAGACAGCCCACCCTGGGGAGTGTATTAGCGGTCAGCCTCCAGCTCCTACATCTTTGGGACCTGCTCCCCCAGCCGCTCCCAGTGATGGACAGCACAGTGGGAACACGACGGCTGGGCATTTTTGCCCGATGCAGACTCCTCTCACGACGGGTCTTTGCTCTGCTGTATGTACTCTGTTGGCCTGAACGGGACTTTTCCAGACTGTGCTGTGGTCGCTCTCTCTCTCTTTTTTTTTTTTAAGATACTCAGGTAATGTTTATTAAATCACTGAGTAAGAGATTTTTTTAAAAATTGAAGTATAGTTGATTTACAAAGTTGTGTAGCTGTGTTCACTTTCTAACCAACCTCTCTCCTTCCCCCTTTCCTTTGGACCACATGCCTGCTGGTGTCTAGTATACTATGCTCTTCCCTTCCTGACGGCCTGCCCTACAGACTTCAGACTTGCATAGCCGGCTCCCACAGTTGTGTAACCCAATTCCTTGTGATAAATCGGTCCCAGTCACCCTCTCTGTCTCCCTTCCACACCCACTCTATTGGTTCTATTTCTCTGATTGAGCCTTGACTGATGATACAATTACTCTATTACTGTTGCCAAATCAATTATTCTGCTTGCAATTTCCCCAATGCCTTTGAGCAGATACTTTTATTTTAGGCAAAGTTATACTCTGAGCTGCTGATTTAACAACATGGAGTTGTGGAAAGCGCTACTGTCAGGAGATAGACGTTCCCAGCACACCCATTGTACTACCAGGAGGTACACTCACGGACAGGTCACTTAAGTTCTCCTGGTCTGTTTTTCCTCGTGGGCAGCATCAGTGTTGGCTGAGCCATCCCCAGGCCAGAGTCCGCGAGAGGACAGAGGTGGGGAAAGAGATGCAGTTCTGCCGTTTCACTTGCTTGGTTCAAGACTGCTCTTTCCTTCAATGACCTCTTTCATCCTTCATGTCATTTCAGATCAAGCCAAAAAAAAAAATGGGTTTTTTTTGTTTTTTTTTTGCAGTATGTGGGCCTCTCACAGTTGTGGCCTCTCCCGTTGCGGAGCACAGGATCCGGACGCGCAGGCTCAGTGGCCACGGCTCACGGGCCCAGCCGCTCCGCGGCACGTGGGATCTTCCCGGACCGGGGCACGAACCTGTGTCCCCTGCATTGGCAGGCTGGTATGAGGACGGTAACTGCAGGTCGCTGGGTGGTGATGAGTGATTCATTTAATACGATCGATGACAAAGTTATAGATCTTATTTCATACTTTGGATTCACTTCACTTGCTCAGAGTCTCCAGAACATGGGTAATGACGCTTTGATAGTTTAAGCGTCTAACCTTTATTTGGTAAATGAGATTACATAAAGAATCTTAGGGTTAATTTAAGGGACAAAACAGAAATTTTCATCTAGAGTTGGTGACCCAGGAAAGTGACAAGGTCACCACTCCACGCTCCATTCCCGCTTGACTACCCAGACTTCCAGGAACTTCTTCCCATCTGGAATTTGTCTCCAGCTGTTCCTTCTGGCAGTGCATCCTTTCCTTCCACCCCCACCCCCCCCACCCCCGTCCCCACCGTGACCTTAAGCAAGTCACTTAACATCTCCCGGCCCTGGACTCCTCCTCTGTGAGATGCAGGGCTGAGATAGATGATTCTTAAGTTTCCTTCATTCCAGCTGGGAAACTGTCTGAGCATGAAATTGAAGTATGAAATTTCAGCATCACCTTTCTTTGCAAAATAGAAAACAGAGGAACGAGAAAACTGCTTTGGCTCATTATTTGCAAACGAGGGCTTGGGAAGATGGAAGTGTTTGCCTAGAAGAAAACACACTTGGATGTAGGGTCTGTAAAGTGTACCTTTTATGAAATTGTGAATTTTTCAAGAGGAAGAAGTTACATACCCTGGGGGTAATTGCTTGCCTTGAGGCAGAGAAGGTATTTCTATCCCACGTTAGGACTCTGGAAAGCAGTGAGACAGAGGGGCTGGTATCCCGCCTGCACTGCGCCAAGACGCGCACCTTCACCTCCCCTGGCTTCCCACTGCCACAGCCAGCCTGCTCCATCTCCTTGCCATCTGGGTCAACCTGCTCACCCCGCATTTGACTTTCCATCCCGCGGTTCTCCCCTTTGTCCTGCTGGCTCACGTTCTTCTTGTTCAGGCCAAGGGAATGCTGTCTTTTGCCAAGAACCCCAGAAGTCATGCCATAGGGAGTGAGAAAAATGCCAGCTGAGGCTGCAGAGACGTATAAATGGATTTAGAGTCAACCAGTACTTATCACATGCTCACCTGGAGCCAGCCCTTTGCCAGAGCTTTTAGATACGCAGTATCACAACCACCCTGTAGTTCAGTACAGTGGGCTGAATGGTGATACCTCCTCCAACAACGACCACAGAAAATGTACGACCTATCCCAGTCCCCCGAATCTGTACATCTTATTTAGAAAAGGGTCTTTGCACACGTAATTAAGTTCAGGATTTTGGGTTATGAGATCACCTGGATTATCCAGGTGGGCCCTAAATCCAACGCGAAGTGTCCTCCTAAGAGTGAAGAACAGGGAGAGGTGACACAAAGAAAAGAGGAGGAGGCCGGGTGACCAACAAGGCAGAGATTGGAGGGATGCAGCCACCAGCCCAGGAACAGCTGGGGACACTAGAAGCTGGAAGACGCAAGGAATGGATTCTCCCCTAGAACCTTTGGAGGAAGCATAGCTCTTCTAGCACCTTGATTTTTGACTCTGGCCTAAAGAACTGTGATAAATGTCTGTTGTTTTGAGCCACATAGCTATGACAATTTATTACAGCAGCCCTAGGAAACTAATACACACAGGCATCCTCCCTAAAGGGGATAACAAGAACTTCTGATGTCATTGGGGTCAGTGGTCTCCTAATAGTTATTTGAAATGGGATCTCTTTTTCAAGTCCCACTTTCTAGTGGAAACCTGGTTTTTTACCTGAGTGTCCACCCTTCTCCAGGAAGCAGTGTGCCACAGAGAAAGGGATCCCACTCCAGCTTCAAGGCACGTGTTCGTTTCTTGGGAAGGAACATATGGCCTCGTCCTGGCTGATGAGTTATCAGGTAAAAGTCTGATGAGTCTTCTGGGAAAATAGTCCTTGATCCTAATAAAGAAGCAGGAAGTGACACTCCTTTCTTCCACAAGGTGTCAGTGGATCACATGTGAAGCTTACAGATTATAAGCGATCCTCCTTCTGGCTTGAGAGTGAAATCAGCAAGGATGGCAAAAATGGAAAGATTAAAAAAGGAACAACAACAATTCTTGCAGATATCTTTAAGGCACTGAAGCCTATATTACCTCTGGACTGAATATTATGTGAGGTGATAGATTTCCTTATTTTTTATGCCGTTTTGTCTAGATTCCTTTCCCGGCTGCCAGCATCTTCCTGACTGGTTGAAGTCTCCCCAGAGGTCTCTTGTCTTCTGTCCCGCTGCCGCTGACCTTCATGTCAGCCCCTAAGACTTCAAGGATCATTTAAGCCTCCAAATAAAAGAGCTTGAAACCACAGACCGAGTACATCTCTTCTTTTTAAGATGCAACAAGATGGAAAAGAACTTCTTCTCTGGGTCCAGAGAACTGTGTAAATTATCCAGCTGTATTTTGTAGGAATTTTAAAGACAATACATGTTGTTTTGCTCAGAGGATAGGACCAATCTCTGTATCCTATGAGACAATTTTTATTTAAGACAGTCTATGCTCCAGGAATTGTACAGAAGCCATTTAATCTTCAAATAGCCCAGCAAGACACGGCCTATTTTACATATGAGAAGATTGAGGCTCAGAACTGAAGTGTCTTGTGGAAGGTCACATGGCTGATAATTTGGGAGATCGCATTCAGATTCCAGGTCTTTCCGATTCCCAAGGCTGCCTGTTAATTAGCTGAATTAAATAAGGTCTCTGTCCTTCACTTTCACATCAAACATCTGCAGTTTATCAATGCTTGTATCGTTTTGAGTATAAATGGAAAACAATTCAAAAGAATTGAACGATTTTGATCAAGTTCAGTATTCTGCTGAAATAAATCAATGAAGACTCATTCAATATCTATTTCAGATTGTTATTGTAAAACAAAATAGTGGCCAATAAATTTTGAAAAAAGATACCTAACAAGGGGCAAGTTGCACCCTGGAATTAGCTTGTGGTTCAGTGAATCTTATTTTTCTTATCTGAAAAAGGGTTGGCTACCTATAGTGATTTCTTCCCAGCTTTGTTCTGAGGATCAAATGTGACCACACATGCAAAAATGTGGGAATTCCCTGGCGGTCCAGCGGTTAAGACTCCGCGCTTACATTGCAGGGGGCACCGGTTCGATCCCTGTGCAAAAGTGCTTTGTGAATGGTGATGGGAATCACCATGTTAGGGGCTTTGAGTTCTTAATCTGGGATCAGTCAGGAGACAGAAACCACACTAGTTATTTAAATAGAGATAAGTTAATACAGAGAATTGTCAATTAGGTAATAAAAGGGTAGAAAGAATACTCTAAGGGGTCACAGAGGTAGCAATTTCAGGGGTAGAGGATGAAAGAGAAAAGGCTAGAAGGATACGTAAAATTTCGACATTTAAAGGAGGGGTCATGGAACTGAAATTCATCCTTCTGAGCAGGGGGCTGTCCTGCTGGTACTGGTGCCCTGAAGAAGCTGGTTCTCTGAGTGTTGAAAAAACTGCAAACTGGATTTCATCACTCCCAGGGAAAGGAGTGAGTCACTGCCAGGGTGGAGAAACCTTGTGCTGTGATGCTCACAGGAACAGGAAGTAGATGGGACCTCCCTGGAGAGCAAACAGAAAGGAGGTTCTTTCTCCTCCAGCACCTGCTCCGGAGTCCCCCATTGCCAGAGCTGAGCATGGAACCAGCTGGCCAAGCAGAAATGTGGTTTGCGGTCCCAGCCCCAGTATCATAGAACAGAGTACCAGAACAGGTGGGTATGGGGCTAAGACCCAATAAGTCTTAGACCCAATAGCTGGCACTTGGTCCTCATTTCTAAGTCCTGCAAGATCCTTGTGAAGTAGCTATTGTCATTTCCATTTTATGCTGTAGAAAACTGTAGCTGGGAGACATTAAACTTTCCCAGAGTTCAGCCAGAATGTTCCAGAACCCGGATTATAATCTAGTTGTGTTTGACTCTGCAAAATTCTCTGAGGGTTAGCTTCTGACTCCTTTTACTTGCTATTCAACTGCAATATTCAATAAATATTTATCACTCTCCTAGATGCCAAGCACTATTACATGGAATGGGGATATAGTAGTGAATAAGTCATAACACTTCTCCTCCTGGAATTTATAATCTCTATTAAGCATTACAAACACATATACATAGGCACTCTATTTATGGTATGAGTCTCACAATTTTAATGAATTCAATAACATTTTGAATGCATGTGTACAAATAAAAGTTACAATTTTTTTTACAAATGAGAGAAACTAAGAAGGGAATTTTAGAAAAAAATATTAGTGGACTCAATTCTGAATTTTCCACAGACTTCTTTATTATTTCCTCCATTCCTTTAACCTATTTTTTTCTAGTTTGTTGAACACTTAACTTGCTTATATTTATTCTTCCGTGTGTTTTTTCCCTCTGAGATTTCAAAGCACACTTTTTTTGGATTCTTTTTGTTCTACTCTTTGTTGGTTTCGAATTTAATTTCTGTATGGCAAGAGATCGTGAACTGTTTATCAATTCATTGAAATGTGCTGAAACATTTTTATGAGATTTGTGGGGGAATATGTGTGTATTTGTATTTGTTCAGTCATAATACTTCTGATCTTTGACATTATACCATTAATTGTGGATTTGTCATTTTTTCTTTAATTTTTATTGTATATATTTTGAGACTATGTTTTGTACACAAAGATGTAAGCAAGGTCCTGCACGTGATATCCTTTTGATGGATAGTTTATCCTTTTGTTGAGTGGATCCTTTTATTCTTTTTTTTTTTTTGCGGTACGCAGGCCTCTCACTGTTGTGGCCCCTCCCGTTGCGGAGCACAGGCTCCGGATGCGCAGGCTCAGCGGCCATGGCTCACGGGCCCAGCAGCCGCTCCGCGGCATGTGGGATCTTCCCGGACTGGGGCACGAACCGGTGTCCCCTGCATCGGCAGGCAGACAGACAACCATTGTGCCACCAGGGAAGCCCCCAATCCTTTTATTCTTTTAATGTTTTTCTTTTGGTTCTTTTTAAAATCTGATACTAAACATTGCTACAATAACTTTCTTGATTATATGACTAGAAAGTTGTTTTCCATATTTATTATCTAATTATATATCTTGAATCAGTAGCTAACCCTTCAACAGTGTGTCTACATGTCAAGCATTGTTCTGAGCACGATTACATATGCAAAGTTCATATAATTCCCCCAACTCCCTATAAGGTGGTTATTTTTGTGTTACAGGTCAGAAAACTGAGGCCAGCTCCACGCAAATAAGTCGCAGAGCTGGGTTTCAAATCCATGTGTTCTAGCTCCAGAGTCATGCATTTAACCACTACTTTTCACTGCAAATAAATTACAGCTTAGTTAGGATTAGAATGTGGGGTTGAAAATTACTTTCCTTTGGCACCTTGAAGATATTATTTCATTCCCATCTGCATCGGTTCTCTCGCCGATGAGAAATCTGTTCTGGAACAGATTTTTGGTAAGCGATCTATTCTTTTTGGAAAGCTTCTAGGATTCTCTCCTTTTTCTTTGCATTTTAAAGTCTCCCTAGACATCTATGCCTTTTGCTTACAGCTCAGAATATCATCTTCTAATGTGAGAGTCTATGTCAGAAATCTTCACTTCTGGAATATTTTTGGTTACTATCTCCTTTGTCAGCATCCATCCATTTCCTTCTTCTGGCACCATTAGTACCTGTTGGAGGTTCCCAGTGTAGCCTCTGTGCTGCTTCTCACGTCGCTCATGTTATCACTCTGCATTGCATTCTGGGCAATTTCCTCAGGACTATCTCCCCATGTACCACCTATTTGTTCTACTGGATCTAGTCAAGAGCTTATCCTAATGGGATTACAAAATCATTTTATTATGACATAATTGATGTACCGTCAATTCAACCCATTTAAAGAGTACATTTCAATTTTTTTTTTTTTTTGGTCTAGTCATGGAGTTACATAACTATCAGCATCATTTAACTTTGGAACTTTTTCATCACTCCAAAAAGACATCTCTTGCCCATTTGCACTCATTCCCCATCTCTCTGTTCTCTCCAGGCCTTCGATGCCTTGAAGGGAACTACTCTACTTTGTCTCTATACATCTGCCTGTTCTGCGTATTTCACGTAAATGGCATCATACACCATGTGGCCTTTTTGTCTGGCTTCTTTAACCTAGTATAATCTTTTTTACTTGAGGTATAGTTGACGTATGATATTAAATAGGTTTCAGGTATACAACATAGTGATTCATCATTTTTAAAGGTCGTATTCTATTTATAGTGATTATAAAATATTGGCTATACTCCCTGTGCTGTACTGTATATCCGTATTACATAGTAGCTTGTACCTCTTAATTAGCTTCATTACTATATCTTTATAGTAGGTTTTAAAATTGTGAATCATCCAATGTTGTTCTTTTTCAACATTGTTTTGGCTACTCTGGGTCCCCAGCACCTGCAAATAAATTTCAGTATTTCCTTGTCAATTTCTACAGAATAAACCCAGCTGGGATTTTAAAAGAGATAACATAAAATCCATAGATTATTCGGGGGATTACTGCTGCTTTACCAGTATTACATTTTCTGATCCATAAACATGATCTTTCCTTACAGTTACATTGATCTTTAATTGGTGCCCATAATATTTTATACTTTCAGTGTAGAAGTCTTGCATATCTTCTTTAAACTTTATTTTTAAACAGTTTAATCTTATGAATGCTATTGTAGGTGGACCTGTTGTCTTAATTTCACTTTAGGGCTGTTCATTGCTGGTACACAGAAATACAATTGAAGTTGGTGTATTGATCTCGTATCCTGCAGTGTTGCTGAACTCATTTATCACCTCTAGCAGTTTTTTAGTGGGTTCCTCTAGATTTCCTATATAAAAGATAATGTCATCTGCAAACAGAGATAGTTTTATGTCTTCCTTTTAAAGTGCTTCTTGCTTAATTGCGCTAAGTAGAACCTTCAGTAAAACATGGAATAGAGATGGCAAGGGCAGACGTCCTTGTCTAGTTCCTGATCTTAGGGGCAAACATTCAGTCTTTCACCCTTAAGGACGATGTTAGTTGTGGGTTTCTCAAAGATGGACTTCCATCTGGCTGAGAAGCCTCCTTTATTCCTAGATTGTTGAGTGTTTTTAGTATGAAAGGACAGTGGATTTTTGTCAAATGCTTTTTCTGCATTAATTGAGATCACCAGGTGGTTTTTGTTCTTTATTCTATTAATATAGTGTATTCCATTGATTAATAAGTCATCATCCAGACCATAGTTTTATCAGCAGGATTTTTAAGAGGTTGGGAAAAATCCTTTAACAAAGATCAGCTACCCCTGACCTGCTCACTCAGACCCCAGTCCTCAGGGCTTGATTACTTACTTTGAGCCGAGGAAAATTCTTATACATGCACTATAGCCCCATCAGCAAGAGTGGCTCTTCCCAGCTCTTGCTTCTGGTCGATGTTGGGTCACCAAGGCTCACACAGACTAAAGGCTTTACAATGCTGGGCATCTGTCTGCCCTAGACCCTCTGGCGCCATGGACAGTTTATATGCACAGAAGTGAAGCGATCATTTTGGCGGCCATGGAGTAGGACAGCGGTTCTCAAAACGAGGTCCTTAGACCAGAAGCAGCAGCCTCCTCTGGGAACTTGTTAGAAATGCAAATCTGTGGGGCCCACCCCAGACCCACTGCATCAGAATCTCTAGATCTGTGTTTTCAAAAGCTTTCCGAGTACCTCTTGTGTATACTAAAGCTCGAGTACCACTGGGGGAAATGAGGAGAGCAGTAGGAAAGGACAGTAAACAATTATAGGCAAAGGCTTTATTTGAGTCAGGGGAGTTGAAACCAAAAAGGAGGAGAGAGGAGTTTAGGGAAGAAAGAAAACAGGCTGTGATGACTGCAGGTGTGGGTGAGGAGAAAGGAGACAAGAACCGAGGATGGCTCTGGATTTGAGCTGGGGTCACTTGGCAATGCTGTGGACCAACATAGGGAATAAATAAAGGGAGAGAAATAGGTTTAGAGCAAGAATGGGATGGGCTGTGTACCTGACTCACCCTTGTATTTTGGGGTCAGGGGACCTTGTTGAAAATCCCCAACAAGCCACTCTTGAGCCGTACAAATGTTAACGGAGTCACTTTCAGCTCTCTGAGCATCAGCTGCAAGGAGGGACCATTGACAGTAACATCTTTGCATTGTCTTGAAAAATAATCACTGCTTGTGAAAGGTCTGTTAGGTCTACAACACCGTACGCATTTGCTAAGTCTTAAGAGTCGAAAGGAATGGAGATCAGATCCCTACTCGTTATTGGGAGCCTTGGGTCCGTCACTTCCTGCCTTAGTTTCTTTGTATGTTACATGAGGGTAATAGAATCTACCTCAACGGGTGTTGTAAGGATTAAATGAGTTAACCTGTGGAAATGCGTAGCACAGATCCCGACCCCGCTAAGTGCTTGGTAAATACAAATCATTATTACTGAATATAACCAGTACTACTTCTGAAAATAACATGGAACACAGTTAGCTTAATATTAAGTTTACAATGTAAATTTCCAAAGCTTTAGTTTTCACCGAGGACTCAAGTTTCAGTTCAAGTCACCTGCTCATTACCATCACGACATTGCTGGTTCTGTGTGTCCTAAGACAAGCACACACAGAAAAAGCTTCAGAGCCCAGAATGGGGCCTTTGCTAATGACTTAAGTCTTCTTTTCTGAGGTGAGTATGCTTTGGGGTCCTATGAAATGGGAATGGTAGTGCTAATGCATGAGTTCTATTTTGAGGGGATCCAAAAAAAGACCCTAAAATCAGTTATGATTCTATTTGCCAGAAACGGGTGCAGGAGGGATGTTGAATCATGGTGTCCCCTCAGATCTGCATTGCTGTGGCAGAGGCTGCCTTTCTCCAGATCTCTGCCCTCCACGACCCATCCAGGAATCATGTCCCATCGTGACATCGACATTAAAATGCTGTGTTGCTCCCTAAAAATCACCCAGAGAACAAAGCTGGAGCCCCTTGTGCTGAGCCTCTAAGGATACTCCTAATTGGGTCTCCAGCCCTGAAATTTTCATTTAAGCACATTGTTAAACTGTTCGTTCTAATCAACCTCATCAACATAGCACTTCATCTATTATTCACACGCTCCAGCCCATCTCCTGATTCAGGAGAGACAGATAACAAGTGTTCAAGTTGCGCAGTTGGGGAAAGTTGAATTCTGATGATTTTCTCCCCAGGGTCTCGTCTCTCCTCTCCATTTCCTCCTGCTGTGGGGTCTTTTGCCTGGACCCTGCTCACGACGCTACTGCCTCCAGTTTCTCTTCCCCTAATGAGTTACACAAGGGGCCGCCAGCATTTTCTTTGAATCCAGTTCTAATTGGGCCACTTCTCCACTGTAACCCCCCGCGGGGATCTATATTCTTTGGAAATCTTTGGGAATCAAGTCGAAACTTCCTGGAGAGCATTCTGGGTCCCAGCAAACTACCTTTCCGTTCCCAGCCCCTCTCTCTTCCTCTTTTCTTTTGTCCTCTGCTTCCACCACCACGGATGACTCATCCCTCCCCGAGCACCCATTGCCATGGTCAGCTCAGCACCCTTTCCCTGTGTTTCCTCCCATCCGGATTTCCCACTCTCTCTCTGGGGGATGTGGCAATTCTACCAGCCTTCAAGACTTGGCTTCAATGCCCCCTCATTCCTGAGGTCTCTCTCCGTCTCCATCCCCACCATGGAATTTAAATACTGTTCTCTGCGTTACACTCTTCTTTAGGATAGATACCAGGGAGAAAGCAGATAGGCTACAACATGAATAGCTATGGTCAAGGAGTCCCAGCCACTTGCCAAAGTTGTTTGGGAACAAGAACCATATTTCCTTCAACTTTATATAGCTCATAGATCTGGTGACATAGGACCTGTCTGCCCTGCCAAGACCAACTTATGCCATTTATATCAGCATTCTGTTCATTCTAACACCTGTCCCGAGAAACCCTTTTTAATGGTTATTTTAATATTAAAAGTAGCAATAAAACAGGCCTGGAATCTGCACTATACATACTCCGCAGTGTGAGACGCACCAACTCAGATGTTCAGCGGAGGGCAGATTTTGATACAGTACAGGCTGTAGCAGGAAAGCCTGAACCCCTAACTGGCCACCTGGCCCCAAGGGTTGGCGTTGAGAAAAGGGACTGATGGTGGATATAAACTAATTGACTCGGGGTGCCGGGCTGTGGCCCAGGCTAGCATCAGAGGATTGGGGTTATCCTTTCTAGAAGAACCACCAGTGCCGGCAGTGGGTCCAAACAGTGAGAGCATCCAGGAAGCAAATGCATAAGAAACAGTGCTTAGGGACGCCCCTGGCAGTCCAGTGGTTAAGACTGCTCCTTCCAGTGCAGTGGGTGCAGGTTCTGTCCCTGGTCAGGGAGCTAAGATCCCACATGCCTTGCAGCCAAAAAAACCCAAAACATCAAACAGAAGCAATATTGCAACAAATTCAATCAAAAACTGTCCACACGAGAAAGGTCTTTAAAAAGAAAAACAGTGCTTGGCACAGGGCACAGTCACTTCCTAATTCTGGGGGCCACAGAAGAGGGGTTCCAGCAGGAGGTGGGTAGGGCCTCCCCACTCTCTAACCTTGTATTTAGAAGCAGGACTAACTCCATTAGATCAAATAAGCCCCTGGACAGGAAAGAGACGCTACATGTACTGACAAAGCTGCTCTGGGGGCCTCTGGGACTTGCCTTACTCATCCAGCCTCTGCACTACTGGAGGGGTCCCACGGTTTACGTACTTGACTTGGTTAATTTCATGACGCTCCCGCAAAGCAAGTACTGCTGGTCTCCACTGCCTTCCTAAACCTAGGTCTAGACTCTTCCCAAATTCCAGCTTCAGGTGGTAGTAAGGGGTTAAAGGCTGAAGGTTAAGGTGGAACTTAAACAAGAAGCATCCTTCTTGCCCTGATGAATAGAAAATATTCAGAGAGGAGTAGGCCTGACCTGCCTGAAATGCAAGTGAACAAGCAGAGGCATGAAGGTCTGCCGTTGGGTCCGTGCAGTCCGAGCCGGGGAGGGCTCTCCCGCTCTGCGGAAGCGCCTTCTTGACTCTAGCGAGGCGAGTCAGCCAGCCGCAGAAGCACCAGAAGGGCTGCAGTCTGGCCCGGATGCTGCAGAGGAGGCTTTGGCGCCTGACGTCTGCCACTGGCAACAAGATCTGTGTTTGCATCAATGGGATCCCTTTGCTGAGTGCGAAAGACGTTTCAAAGTCATTTCTCAGTCAATCATCCAAGCGTTAGAACTGCATCTTTTCCATCAGTGAGTTGGGTGGTATGTCTACC
This sequence comes from Lagenorhynchus albirostris, assembly GCF_949774975.1. Lineage (NCBI taxonomy): Eukaryota > Metazoa > Chordata > Mammalia > Artiodactyla > Delphinidae > Lagenorhynchus > Lagenorhynchus albirostris. The sequence continues at coordinate 78,390,191 of NC_083111.1, read as the reverse complement.
TCGCCACTCATCCAGGCCTCTGGAAGCTGACTTTCTGGGCTGGGACCCGTGTTCCAACAACGACTAGAAGGGAGGCCTTGAACAAGTGACTTAAGCTCTCCTCCTCGCCTCACTTTTCTCATCAATGAAACGGAGTTGTTTTGAGGATTAAATTAGAAAATACAGGTAAAGGGCTCACGATCGTGCCTGGTCTATTGTAAGTTTCCAATAAATACCAGCTTTTACTGATAAGGTCGGATGGGTGTAAGATGTACCTGGGAAGGCACATGTGGAAACGTTTTGCAAACACATGTCAATAACGATTGTTATTATGACTTGTTCTGTCTTCCTCTTATGTAGGCCTGGCACAGATGTGACAGGTAATGTTTCTACATTACACATGAAGTACCTGCACACAGAGAGATGGATGAAGGTATCTGGTATCTGATGGAAGGGTCATTCCTGTTGTTGTAGGTTCTCTTAGGGCCTAATTATGGGGCCCAGAAGTGACACGGAGCCTCCCCGAAGGCCTGAATCTCCCACGTCAGAGACTGGGTGAGGCTTGTAGCCTCCCCCCATCTGGCATGTCTTACCATGTCTTCCACGTGGACGCCTCTGTGCTCATCTGTGTGTGTCTGTGTCAGTTACTCTAAGTGAGCTGGTACACAAACTCCAGCCCTTCACTATTTTTCTCAATAAACACAATTTCCTTCAAGACTTGTGTTGTTGGAAACTTTCCTGTGGGCCTGAGGAGTCGGTGGGGATGATCTTATAAAGGACCCCAGAGGTGTTTCCCACCCTGTGGCTCTCCAACCTTACGCTGGGACCTCAGATGTGTTTCCCACCCTGTGGCTCTCCAACCTTACGCTGGGACCTCAGATGTGTTTCCCACCCTGTGGCTCTCCAACCTTACGCTGGGCTGCCTTTCCCACGGTCCTTACTGGGTAAGCAGTCCTGCCCCATCGCCCCACCTGGTTAGAGGTGGATGACAAAATCATGGCTACTAGCCTGAACTCTGGTTCCAGACACTTTGGGTTCAAACCAGGCTCTGCAGCTTCCTAGCAATCTCCATGAATCTGTTCTCTTATCCGATAAAAGGGATAATAATGGAACAAAAACCACAGGATAGAGATACAACCGTGCTTTCCTGATACTCTACCTCTGCTTTTGATTGGAGACCACCTGGTATCCCTTTCATAATCTGCTGTTATCTTATAAGCAAAATCCCATTTCACTGGATGACACAATATGAAGGTAGATACTATTCCCATTTTATAGGTAAGTTTAATTAAATTCAGAGTTTGTAGCTTGTTCTCAATCACATAAGTGTTATATGATGCAATCACAACCGGAAATCCAGACTGCTAACTCCTAACTCCAAGTCTAGTACTCTTTCCACCAAAGCTGCGTAACCAGCCAAGCTAGGAGCAACGCAACAGGCACATTTCTAGCTGTGGTGGGACAACTACACAGACAGACAGAAAGACAGACACACACGCAGATATACACATAGACATATGTGTGTATATATACACACCCTTCACTTCTATAGGGGACGAGAGAGTCCAGTTTGGAGAGTATTAGTTCACCCAGGGTAATGCCTCTTACCTCCTGAGCTTATTTAAAAGGTAAGTGGTTTTGCTTTTGGAATCCTAAGATTCCAACTAGCTCAGACTAGATGCTCAAAGACTTTTATTTCTCATTTGCTTTTCTGTTGGAATTTTATCAACTGACTTTTTTTTTTAAGTGAAAATCTCATGAAAATAACCCACACTTATTGGACCTATTACACCTGGGGCTAGTCCAAGTGCTTTACGTGAATCAAATTAATCCTCACAACAACCCTTGGAGTAGGTATTATTATCCTGATTTTGCAGCTTTGGAAAAGAAACAAAGAACTTTTAAAGAGGTTGTTTAAGGTCACGTAGCTTCAAATGCATGAAGTCGGGTCTCCACTACCAAGCAGAGTATTCATGATTGCTTGTGACGTGATAAATACATTCATATATTAACTTTGTAACTGTACAAAAAGCCAGAGAGGCATTGTATCAAGGGGTATAAAACCAGGAGAGCAGACACCATCCTGTGTGGCAGGAGGTCACTGAGAGGATGTGACCTCCAGTTGACCCACGGGCCGGACCCACGCAGTCGAGGCTCCTTGGCCCCTCCCCTGTCCTTGGAACATAAGCTGGGCCCACAGGCTCCACAGTGGGAGCCCTGTTCAAGGACGCAGCCTCGAGAGAGCAATGTGGTACTGTGACCATCTGAATGGGGTGACTGAACCCCCTTAAGGCCTCTCTATAACCTTTGAAGATCCCAGTGGGTGAATGCAGAGATCTACTGTCTTGAGGTTCAAGGCAGGCCTTGCGAGTAAGTTGCCTGCTTATTCAAGCGGCCACCTTCCCATCTGGACTGGCTGCCCCTTTCTTCCATCTCTTCCTCCCCTCCATGCACAGGGGCCAGTTTGCAAGCCAACAATTTTGAGTATTTTGAAAGAGAGGGAATTTGATGCAGGGAGACGGTTAAACAGGTAATAGAAAAGCTGACAAATGAATAGGTGATGTTGAACTAGCACAGATTCAGTAACGCCACAAATCCACTACCTCCATTCTTTTGGCATCAGGAGGTACTGTTACTGGACCCAGTGGCCAGCATTCCTTGACAAGAGTGGGAACCACCACGGACCCTCTGCTAGGAGGTGGAGCCCTGTAAGATGTGGGGCTGCTATGGAAACACTGCCTGAGCCATGTCACAGAGAGAAGAAATATCTGGGATCAGATTAGCTTTTATAATCTAATCTTCACAGTTTTGTCACTCTAGGATAGACAGGAGCACTTTCCTGATGGTCTACACTGGGCCACGGGGAGTATGGGAATCAGTGCGGTGGCTTCCAGCCCTGATCTACGACTCTGAAGAACAGAGCTGGGCTGGTGGTAACGGGGTCAGGCGCTGAATCGGTAGGAGATGTGCCTTTGCATGTGTTTGGAGGCTCAGCTTTGGATGGGGTGTGCGTGTGTGGCCACATTACAAAGCTCTAAGCAAGCAAGTCTCCCTTCTTGTCCATTTGCTGAGCTTCTGTTTACACCTTTGATAAAGAGCAGATTAGTCCTGTTTGCACATCTCCCCCTTCGCTTTGAACCTCAGCCAGCATTTGTTAAGGCCATGTCTTGGAGTAAACAAGAGATCCTTTACTGAACCATCAAAGCTGCCACATCTTTTTTTTTTTAATTTTTAAGATATATAACTTTTATTTTTAATTGAAATATAATTGGTTTACAATGTGTTAGTTTCAGGTGTACAGCAAAGTGATTCAGTTTTTTATATATATATATATTCTTTTTTTATACTCTCTTCCACTATAGGTTATTACAAGATATTGAATATAGTTCCCTATGCTATACAGTAGGCCTTGCTGGTTATCTATTTTATATATAGGAGTGTGTATATTTTAATCCCAAACTCCTAATTTATCCCTCCCCTCCCCCCTTTCCCCTTTGGTAACCATAAATTTGTTTTCTATGTCTGTGAGCCTCTGTTTTGATAATAAGTTCATCTGCGTAATTTCTTAGATTCCACAAACACATAAGTGATATCATATGATATTTGGCTTTCTCTGACTTACTTCGTAGTATGACCATCTCTAGGTTCACCTGTGTTGCTGCAAATGGCATTATTCCATTCATTTTCATGGCTGAGTAATATTCCATCGCGTATATGTACCACATCTTCTTTATCCATTCCTCTGTTGATGGACTCGTGGGCTGCAAACATCATATCAGGTAGGAGAGTCTAGTAGCTCCTCCTCTGTCCTTATTAACAACCCTGGTCTTTCAGCACCACGTTTACTTATACATTTTTGAGTGCTTATGGGAGGGTGATATGTGTGCATGGTCCACATGGCAACTGGAGTCTCCCTGCCCCTAAGGTCCGTATGAGATGGGCTATGACTCTATTTGCATACTTTGGAAGCCCCATATGTAAAATTCCACACATTTCCGATGATGAGGTGGGGTGGGTGGACTCATGTTTCCATCGTCCCCTCTGGTTCAACGCTCCTGCTTCTGCTGGGTTTACTTTATGCCACTGCCTGCTCGATATTCTCCCACGTTGGTCCAGGTGTGGAACTCAGCCCCTCTCTCAGTTGCCACACGCACGCGCACACATACTCACAATCGCACAGTATTTATACGTGTGGTCAACTTTCCTGAGAGCTTGAGAGGAAGGAGGGGGGTGTTTACGCTGACACAGTGCGATCACGATCACACTGGATGGTCGACTCCCAGACTGCGAGGCGCGCTGGCCACTCAGCCGCACCGCCTCGTGAGCCCACTCTTCGCCTTCTCTTCCAATGCCCCACGTGCCCTGCTCTTTCTTAGGACTGAGCATCTTAGCTTTCTCATGTGCTCGACTCTGCCCACTCAGGACTTTAGTGCCTAAGTGTTGACTCAGGCAGCTCATCAAGGTTTCTTTTTGAACAGAGAGCCTTTATTTTGGGGTGCCAGCTCTAAGGCCCTCCCCTCATGGATGTTTATAATTAAGTTGGGGAGGGAAAAGCAGAGGGAGGGAGGGAGGGCCAGGAATATCCACCGATACTATGGAAGCATGCTCCTAACTACGGGGAGAGGGGACTCGTAGAAAGCTAGAAAAAAACCGAGTTCTGTGATGGTGGTGTGTGCAGAGTTTTGGGCAAAGGCAGAGGAGAGACAATCGCCCAAGTTTGATTGGCTCTAAACAAGTGGAAACACATTGGAATGGAATAGATATGATCCTGTTTATTCCATTTATTTTAAGAGAGATCAGAATTCTGGTGTAGGAGGGAAGGGAGAAAGGGTAGAAACGGATGTGGAATAATACACATGTTCCTGTGTACATTCTGAGAATGTTCAGAAGCTCCCAGCTTGTGAGAGACCAAAACAGGAGGGTAATGGCCAAAAAAATCAGACACACAGACCAATGGGACAGAATAGAGAACCCAGAAATAAACCCATGCATATTTGATCAATTAATTTTTGATGGGAAAAGACTAGGCTCTTCAATAAATGGTGCTGGGAAAACTGGACATCCACACGCAACAGAATGAAACTGAATCCTGTCTTACATCGTACACAGAAATCTATTCAAAATAGATTGAAGACTTAAACATAAGACTTGAAACCATAATATTCCTGAAGAAAACAAAGGGCAAACTCCTTGACGTTGGTCTTGGCAACAACTGTGGACTTGATACCAAAATCAAAGACAACAAAAGAAAAAAATAAACAAATGGGATTTGTTTATTAAACGTCTCTCTGAGGGTGACTGCGGTCAAGGTGGTGAGAAGTAAAGTGCTGTGTCTGGGGGTTAGTTTTGAAAATAGAGCTGGTGAGACATGCTGACAGATTGCACAGGGGGTATGAGGAAAAGAGAGTGGTGGAGGATGGCAACTAAGGTTTCGGCGGAGTAGATTGCTGGTGTCAATGACTGACTTGGTAAGCCTCTAGGAGCAGGCAAGGGAAGGAGGAATCGGGAGGTGTACTTTGTGAAGTTTGCTTTGACTACTAGACATCTAAATAGATGTCGAGCAGACAGTGGCATAGAGAAGTTGGAGTTCATAAGTTAGCAATGTACGTACATATAAATATGGAAGTTGTCAGCAGAGCAATGGTGTACAAAGCTGTGGGGCTGACAGAGAGCACACAGCAAGTGTTTAGAGAGAAATGAACTTTCAGGGATGAGCCCTGGGTACCAACATTTAAACAAGGAGGAGCAATAAGCAAAGGAGTGACCAGAAAGGCAAGAGGAGATGTCAAGGGAGGTTGTTATTCCAAAAAGTAAATTCAAGAAGGGCGCCATGTTCAGCCGTGTCCAATGCTGATGAGAAACTGAGTATGATGAGTTCTGAAAGTTGGCCGCTGGCCTTTGTAAGGTGGGGAGAGGTTGGGGTCCTGATGGAGCTAGTTGAGAAGAGAAGCAGAGGTGAAGAAATGGAGATGGTCATAACAGACACTGATGTTGAGTTTTACTATAAAGAGGAACAAAAAAGTATCTGTGCCTCTTCCAGAAATGATGAAAATATTAATGTTTTCAATTAAGGATCCATCCTTTCATTCTGAAATAATATTTTATTATTTTAATTTAAATTCACTGCTGAGTTCTATTTGTCTGTAATTTATTATGGAATTTTATAGCAATATTTCAAAGTTAGACTTTAATTTTTTTTCTTATGCTATCTTCATCAGAGTTTGGAAACAAGATTATATACTGGATTTATAAAATTGAGAGCGTTTCCATATTTCTGTGTTCCAGCACTGATTATAAAGAGAAAAATTTTTGAAAAAATATTCATTCATAAACTGCTTTGGCTGAGAACTTTTTCATAAGTAATTCTATAATTACCTGTTTTCCAGCTTGGTCCACGGTTACTGTCCTATTCAGGTTACTCTGTTTTCTAGTTATTTTATTATATTTTATCTCATTTTTATATTATAAAAACATTTATATCCAGATTTCTGAGTTAAGGCAACATTTTAGTATTTTAATATCCTCTGAGCCCATTCTTGTATCTTTGTTTTAAGATACTAATTTATACTAGTTTGAATTTTTGTGTCTTCCTCTTTATCCTTTTCCTCTGCAATGTGGGATGGATTGGCAAATGTATCAGCCATGTCATTGATTTTATTCTATCCATTTTTATATTCCCTTTAACAATTATTTCTATAGACTCTGGTATGATTTTAAATATACTTGTTGCGGGCTTTCCTATTTCATCTCATCCATTTTCTTTTCCATTCTGCCTAGTTGCCTCAGCTTGTTTTATCCTGTGGTTTTCTGGTACTCTTTGCAGGGGGATAGCTCTCACTGTACCTTTTGAAAATTCCAAACAGCATCCTGGAATTTTCTACTTCACTGAAATAGATTATTTTCAGTGCAATACTCTATGGATAACCTCGATTGCCCTGCTCATGCCATACTTCATAGGACCAATATATATATTTTTCTCCATATTTACCATGGAATGAGGTGGGTATCTTTTAGATTTTTACATTTTTGCCAAAAGGGCGTTTACAGAGTGCTCTTCCTGGCATATACTGAAGTGATGGTCAGAGACTCCTCAGAGCTGCAGCTGGATGTTAGAGTGATGTGTTTCTAGCAAGTAGGTCCTCGGGCGCTGTCTGGTCCTCTTCTGCCTGACCTTCTCTGTTTCCCTTGGCCAGAGCCCTAAGTCTCCATGCATGACTCCCCTCTCCCTCTTTAAGTCAGACCTCTGTCCCTACCTGCGGTCACCCTAATTATCCCTAACTCTGTTGAACCTTCCTTTATTTGCCGCTGTGATACTGAAAAACTGAAGTTTCAACTTCCTGCCTAGACCCAGGAACTGTTAATCCTGAACATCCTTTATGCTAGAAACTGTCCCTCATCAACTTCCTGAATAAAAAACTATTTCAGCAAAGCCCACTGTATTATAAAAAGCAAATTAAACTAACACGTGATGATCATATCCCAGTGCAGAAGTCCATTCCATTGATTAAATGCCCAGTGGGGATGTCTTAGCATTTCCTACTCTATCACAGAGTCTTGAGTTGTGATACGTATACCTAGTACTTCAAAAGTCACATAAACATACCAATTCATCTCTGCCTCCTACAGGAAGCCTTCCAAGATTACCCTATTCTAATTTTTCATGCCTCAAACCTCTAAATTCCACAGTTTTATCCCCTTAGGGGTGATATTTATATTGGACATATTAACTTTTGTTTGGCATTCTATCAGGTACAGAGCAGATTCTGCATACATTATTATCTTAACACAGCATTTCTGTGAACTAAATAGTATAAATTGTATTTTGCATTTGAAGAAATTAAAGATGAAGAAATTGTCCACATTTACACTGTTAGTAAATGGCTGAGGGAATGAAACGAAGTAACTTTGTCAGTTTCTGTGTTATTCATATATCTGTTCTGTAAATGAGGATAGACTCACAGGAGTTACATAAATCACTCAGACACGGATAATTAGCAATGAGAGCTAGCATTGGAATCTTGGTCTGCGTGAATCTAAAACCCATGCTCTTTTCTCTCTATTAGCAAGAACTAGGTCACACTTAGAGCAGTGCCGTTTGGGGTTTCCCTCATGGGTGTAAGTCTTCTTCTCTCAAAAAACAAAATCTCAAGAACTCAAAAAGTTGATATGATTATTAACATCACTATTAATTACTCCACCACCACCACCACCATCATCATCATCGGTTTCAAGGCTAAAGTTAAAATGTGCCCACTTTGGGTTTCGTGCTATATTTCCAGTCAGTCCACTTTCTCCTGGGTCTCTGTGGTACTTTGCATTTACACAGGCTTCGTTTCTCACGGTCAGGTTTGCGCACGGTTATCTGCATATGTGTCTCCTTCGGCAAACTCCTGGAGATCAGATTCTGTGAGTCGTGCCTTGGTTCAGTACCTCGGACATCCTAAGGGCTCACTCAGTATATCTTGAGAGGATTTTTACTTATAACTTGAAGAAAGGCCTGGCACATTCACCTTGTGTTTTAAACCCCAGACTTAAACAACATTTTGATCGATGCTGTCATATACTGGAGTTCTGACTACCAATATGATTTTATATATATATATATGTATGTATGTATGTATTTTAATTATTCTCAACTCAGATTGTCATACCCATTAATGAATTGGTCAAGTCCCCGTAAAAAAAAATAGACTCAGGCACTGGCCAAGTAAATGTGTTCCATAATTTGTCATCTGAATTATCTGAGACCATTTTTCTTTGCTTTTATGTGAAAATAGTCTCTTTGCTTGACCCAAGCTATTAACCTCAGTGGGTACGAATTCCTTTTGCTTCAGGGCTAAAATGTTTTCTATCCAATCTCTGACTTGCTGAACTAACTACTCTGTCTTTTGAGGCTGGAGCTGCCATGGGAGACATATGTTTTCTTGTCAGGAATGAACCCCCTGCTGCATTGTTAAGACGCTCCCTCATCTGCTCTCATTGTAGGGCTGCAAATTCCTTGATGATTCTCTGTATATGATCAGCACTTTCTACCCCTGTGCTGGGTCATGTGCCTCCTATATACTCGAACTAGACCCAGGGAAGATCTTGACCAAAAGTTCTAACATAAACATGCATCCTTATCAACTGTGTGTGTGTGTGTGTGTGTGTGTGTGTGTGTGTGTGTGTGTGTGTGTGTGTGTGTGTGTGTGTGTGTGTGTGTGTGTGTGTGTGTGTGTGTGTGTGTGTGTGTGTATCTAGGTAAAGTTTTCTTTCTTCGTACAGTGCATGATATGTAATAGATCAATAAGTATTTTTGAATGAATAAATGAATGGGTAGATGACTGTACCGTGGCCTGAATAATCCCCCCTGCAGATGTCCTTGTCCTGATGCCCAGAACATGTGAGTGCTCCCTTATATGGCAAAAGCTACTTTGCGGGTGAGATTAAGTTAAGAATCTTGAGATGGGGAGATTATCCTGATTGCCCAGGTAGGCCTGATGTAATCACAATAGTTCTTATAAAAGGGACCTGAAGGATCAGAGTCCATTGTAGCGTATACGATGATGGAAGGAAAAAGGTGCAGTGAGGTAAGGAAGGGGTCGTGAGACAAGGAATGCACGCAGTCACCAGAGGCAGAAAAAGACAAGGAAGCGGACTCCCCTCGCAGAGCCTACACAAGGAACTCTGCCTTGCCAACACCATTGACCCCATCTGACTCACTTCACACTTCTGACCTCCACACCTGTGCAAGAATAGATTTGTGTCGCTTTAAACCGCTACCTCTGTAGCACTTGGTTCCAGCAGCAACAGGAAATGAATACAGGCGGGATGAACGAGCCTGCTCTAATCAGCATGTTTATTCCCCAAGTCATCTGCTTACTCATGCCGTTTGCTCCATCTGGATGACCTTCCTGCATCCTCTCTATCCACCTTCTTCATCCTCAAGACCCAGCGCAGGAAAGACTTTGCTTCTTACCCCGGCTCACAGTTTTCTCTCTCATCTGAGGCGCCAAACACATTGTGTCCACCAGGCTCCACCATAAGCTGTAACAAATACTCGTTGAATTGCACTAATGCAGAAATCATTTTCTCTCTGGGTTCTTATTCAGATGAGGTTGCCCTCTCCAGTATCGTTTGCTGCATACTGCACTGGACGATAATCGCTCCTCCTATACCCTCCGGGAAGAAAAGATTTCGCACAGCAGCCCTGGGACTGCTATGCTAATAAGAAAGGCCTTCTTGCCAGCCTGATCCTGGGATGGAGATGGGAACCTGGGTTTGGGGAGGGTTTCCACCAGTCCCGGGATGAATGAGAGGACTTCCCTGCGCCTCAACCGTTGGTACAGGGTGGTTCATGCTGAAGTCCTGCTTTCTCCCTGAGAATCCGGAGCTTGGTTATGTGCTAGGTAGAGTGCCTACAACACCAGCCCCAAGTGAAAACCTTCAGTGCTGAGTCTCCAATGAGCTTTCCCAGAAGACAGCGTTGGACATGTGCTTCACATCTCATTACTGTGGGAATGAAGTCCATCTTACGTGTCTCCCCTGAGATAAGACCCTTGGAAGCTTGCACCTGGTTTCCTTTGGATTTTGCCCTGTGTACCTGTTCTCTTTGCTCCTTTCACTATAATGCAGCTTAGCCATGAGTATGACTATAAGCTGAGTCCCATGAGTCCTCCTAGGAGGTCATCTTATGGACCTCAGATACATCTCTGTTCAGTTGCAAAGTTCACATCGGGAGGGACCATAGTTTTGGCACCTCCCCTACTTACTACCCAGCAAAGGTTACATACAAGTCCTACTGGTTTCTTCCATGTTTGGTTCAAAGAGTGGAGTATTACTTATTGTCAAGGGGAAAGACTTGCACCCCTGGGAGGACTGTAAGTGAAGAAGGGGTGCGTTGAAAGATTCAATTTGCTTACCTCCTTCTGTGTGTCCCTCTGAGGAGAGTCATTATGTGCTGAACACGTCACGCATACTCATACTCCACATTTTTGCTCATGCCACCCTTCTGCCTGAAATGCTCTTCTCTGTTGGCTTCCATTCTCAGCATTCCCACCAGGACACCCCTTTTTCCACATTAGAACTAATTACTGACCATTTTCAAAAAATTGTAAGGCTTTAGGTAAGGTCGCATTAAGAGCATTTGTCGATTACAGATCATTAATAGATCGAGTTCTGTTCCAGGTAGTATAAGTCTTAGGAAGTGAGGTCACTGAAGAATCTGGGCAACTAGAAAAACCGTGAAGTGTCCACAAGGTAATTCAATGTGCCTGTGATGAGTTACGTCTCCTTAACAAAAAATTTTAAATTGGATTGAAGGCATTCAAAGCTTATGAGACTGAGCGCAGAGATGAACTGTTTGGGCTCATTGTAGATGAAAGGGGGACGTGTTGCTGCATCTGTTCTTTCCAACTCATTATACTATCTCCTGCAAGTTCAACAAATTACAACTTGGCTGGTTTCCATCTCATTAGGGATCAATTTGCATGAATTATAGGTTTGCATTATTTACGATCTGTGTTTAACTACAAGAATGGCATAAAAAAAGAAGAAAAGGAAGTAACAGAAGAAGTAACCCTCACCTTTAAGGTTTTTATGTCGGTTTCACATTTGGCTTTATTGACAAAGCACAGAAATTATTTTTAGGGTTACAAGCTGCTGAAAAAATGAGTAGATAAGTCTTTTCCTTCATTTAGAGCATATTCTCCCCACCTGAAACCCCCGCCCATCTTCCTTCTGCTGTTCAAACTCTGCTTGTCTCTGGAGCCCTGGGTCAGGGGCCTGGTCCTCAGTGGGAAGCAGGATGTGAGTGTGAAAGCAGCCAAGAGCTTCCAAGTTAACTGGGCTGGAGTCTCACTCCTGGCTGCAGTCCTAGTTGATAACAAGTACTGTTCTAGGTGTTTTCACACATGCTCTACTACTTCGTTATATCCTCTCAGCAAGCCTGCAGTGTGTGGACTATTATTCTCACCTTGGAACTCGAGGCTCAGAAAGAGAAGTGGCTTTCCAAGGTCCCAGCGTTGGGAAGCAGAGGCGCCCAGATGAGACCTTCGCCTGTCTACGTGAAGCCAAGTTTTCAGATCTTGTCCGTAGAAGACAAACGGGTGTACCTGGTCCTTGTGAATACAGCCCCTTCGTGTCGCCTCTAATTCATACCCTGAACTGCCTGTGCTTCTCTCCTGTCCTCGCCTGCCACATCCCCACTCTCTGTTCTACTGTTACCTTCCTTCCTGTCGCCCTTCAGACTTGGCCTTATCAATGAGAACAGTGAAATAAAAGCTTTCCTGTGTCTGGTGGTTAAAAGCCAGATGGAAGCAGCATCAAATGTCAACGCCATAGTTTACTTGCTGTTCAACCTCGGGCAAGTAAACGCTTTCAACTCTCTTAAGCCTCAGATATTACATCTGTACTTTTGGGTAATGAAACCTACCTTGCTGGGTTTCAATTATTTCACTGAATGACATAATACATACAAAGTACTCAGCATAGGAACTGGGCAGTAAATTACAGTCAGAACTGTTAAGTACAGCATTTGAGCTTATCCTCCAAACATTACTGGTAAACGGTGCTATCATCTCCATCTTACAGATAAAGAAAATGAACCTAAAGGGAGGTTAAGTCACTGATCCAGTGTCATGTAGTACATAGGTGGTGGGGCAGACATACAGAGTCGGGCTCCTGGGCCTCACAGCCTCTACTATTCCCTTATGTTTCCTGTGAGACTTCTGAAGTAGTTTTCCAACAAGACCCAGCTCCTCCTTCCTGTGCAAGAGCCGCTTGCGACAATGAAGAACTGACCTTATCACCCCCTTATTCTGTGGCCTCAGGATTAAGGCTGAGTGTATGCCATTTGGAACAATGACAGTGTGGGGCGTGTGTGTGTGCGCACACACACACACTTATATAAGTAGACTTGGTGACACTGAAATAAAAATAAACATCTCCACAAATCAGAAATCAAACAAGTATATCCTGCAGTAAATAAGGACTTGCTATGCAAACCTAGTGGACACTGGGCCAGAGACACACACGTGCAGCTACGTGTTCAAACCTTGCAAGATCTAACAATAAGGGAGATTCAGGTTCAGTGCATGATAACACGAGATCCAGGATCACTGCATGAAGTAAGGGGCTCAAAGTAGGGACTGAACTCGCCCTTGAAAAGAGGCAGATAAAAGTTGGGATCAAGGTCCAAGGCTGTGGCCAGAAGGATGCTGATTTCCCAGAGGGGCAGAAATGAGCAGAGGCAGCCCAAGTTGAGAAGGGGGAAAACACCAACCTGACTCAGGGACCAGATCAGGAATATCCCTGTGAGCTAGGAGTCCTGAGCTGACGATATTATATGTGGTTTTAAAATGGGGACTTAGGAGATAATAGAGACCAAAACTAAGAAAAAACTGCTGAGTATATATAATATAATTACTTATATCAATATATTGCATATAATGTATATATACATATCTGTACATATACATGTATGCTTGTATATTTATATGTATGAAAACAAAAATATATGAAAACAAAAATGAAAGTGCAGTTGTCTGGAAGTAAAGTAAGAGTAAACCAAAGAAGAAAAATTCTGTAAAACTGTGACGTGTTAACTGACAAAAACAACAGAGAAAAGTGAGAAACAGGTGGGTAAGAAATCAAAGCATTTAGAAATTCTAGAAGAAAAATTTTAAATTGATAACATCAAAAGTCAGCAACTCTAAACTGGAAACAATCAGGAGAGAACTGAGAATTAGAATAAAATTGTGACAAACTCCCTAAGAACAGACAGGAGGATAAAATAATGACAGATATGAAAGAGATTTTATAAGACTTTGGGGACAGATTGTGGTGTTTTAGTATACATCTAATATTATTTCCAGAACTAGAAAATAGGTGGGATGGCCAGTGTAGCAATATTCTAAGAGAAAAGTCACATCTCAAACAAAAGCAGCAAAGACAAATAAAGCAGTTGAAATTAAAATGATGAGAAATAATATCAAACATGAATGTATCAACGTTATGATCAGATAATGTGAAAAGGGGTACTACATAATGATAAAAAATTTGCCAAGATATAATAATGAACTAGTATGCACATAATAACACAGGCTCTAAATACATACAGCACAGCAAGAGTCAAGCCCTTTAATGTGGCCCACAATATCCTCTGTGAGCTGGCCAGATATAACCTGTCCAGTTTTACGTCTTTATGCACCGTCCATACTCCACACATAGAAATGCTTGAACACATCAGATGTTTCTGCCTCTCCCTAGTATGTAAAGGCCTCAAACTGCCAGGCCACCTAAAACACTCAGATCCCTTTCTCTGTGAGAAACTTCCTTTAGCCATCAAACCCTCTCCTCTCTCTATGTAAAAACTTCTTCGGAACTTGATTATTCTACAGAGCAGTAGGGAGTTGCCCATTTGTGGCAGGAGAGAGAGACCCCTGCTCACTGGCCCTTTAAGCCATCTGTGAAGTTACTCCTGATCAGAATACTCTAGAGCTAAATAAAGAACCATTGATCTACATCAATCTTCTTATTTTACTAAAGGTGGGACCAAGACCCAGAGAGGAAAGTGAATTTCCCAAGTTCACTCTGATATAGGGACCAACATGAGGATTAGAACTCAGATCTCTTGCTACTCAATGTTCTTTCCTGCCCACTGTTTCCCAACCCAACCTACTGGGACCATGGAATGTAGACATTTACAGATGAAAAGGCCCGGACATCATCTCAGCCAGACCCTTCATTCTGTAGAGAGGAGCACGGAGGTCCTGGGAAGGGGACTGGGGACACCCCACCCCCCAGGAAGGAGAGTTCCTATAACTCAGCCACCCGGTTTTAAACTGGGTGAGCATGGGGTCTATATAGCCTTGTTTATATAATGAAGTGCAAAATGGCCCTTGGTACATACACCTCCCTTTATTGTTTTAAAACATTTCATTCTTTTCAACACAAATTAATGTATTTTCATGATAAGAAATCGAGAATGAAGACTCTGTATAAGAATCAGAAGCCAAAGTTCCCCTTTACATCTTTTCTCCAAAACCACTTCCCCAACCTAAAGGCAAGTGCTGTTAATTAACAGTGAACTTTCCAAACATCACTTTATGCGTTTACAGACACACCCTCATGCTTTACAAGCACACACGCTCACACGCATGGACGCTCTCTACATCTGCAGCATTGATGTCGGTTATGGGCTGCACTGTGAACTCCAAAATCCGTAGAATCTTTGAGATTCTAACCCCCAGTACTTCAGAATGTAACTAGTTGAAGATAGGGTCTTTAGAGAGGGAATTAAGTTAAAATGAGGTCAGGAGTGTGGGCTCTAATGCAGTAACTCAAGTCCTTAGAAGAAGAAGAAATTTGGACACAAACAGGCCCAGAGGGAAGACCACGTGAAGATATGAGGAGAACACAGCCATCTACACACAAGCCAAGAAGAGAGGCCTCAGAAGTAACCAACCCTGAGGACACCTTGATCTTGGGCTTGTAGCTTCCAGAAATGTGAGACAATACATTTCTGTTGTTTGAATCCTCCGGCCTGGGGCACTATGTCATAGCAGCCCTAGCAAACTAGTCTAACGTGATTTGAAAACAGACGGTATCATGACTTGTTTGCTGAGGCTTTTTCACTTTACTTTAGCAGTGACATCTATGGTGGACTTCTAAATCTATGTTACATTGTTCTTTTAAATACGTCAGTATGAGTGTAATATATTAAAGTCTCTATTTTATAGCAGGACAACTGCAAGGATTTTGAGGCCAGCATGTCCAGTGAACTTGTTTGTTATTTCATCTAGAATGTTCTTTGCATTTGTTTATCTTAGACCAAGTGGCAAGAACAAGGGATTCTGGAATCAGAAGAGCTTGGTGCTATGGACTGAACTATGTCCCTCCAACAAATTTGTATGTTGAAGCCCTAGCTTCCAATATGATTGCACTTGAAGGTAGGGCTATTAGGAGATAATTAAGGTTAAATGAGATCATAAGAGTGAGATCTTAATCCAAGAGGACTGGTGGGCTTATAAGAAGAGGAAGCGATTTCTCTCTCTCTCTCTCTCTCTCTCTCTCTCTCTCGCTCTCTCTCTCGCTCTCTCTGTCCACACATGTGCTTTGAGGAAAGGCCAGGTGAGGACCCAGCAAGGAGGCAGCTGTCTGAAAACCAGAAAAAAGGTCTCTATCAGGAGCTGAATTCGCCAGCACTGTCATCTTGGACTTCCCAACCTCTAGAACTGTGAGAAAATACATTTCTGTTGTTTAAACCACCCAGTCTGTGGCATCTTGTTATGGCAGCTTGAACTAAGACACTTGCTTTGAATTATCCTGGCTCTTCCAATATGAGACAAGGTACTAAGCTTGAATTTCCTCATCTGTAAGATGGAGCAATGTTATCTACTTCTCATGTTTCTGTGAAGTGTCTTAAATCAGAAATGGCAAACAAAGTTCCTTGCATTTCAGAAGTCTGCAAAGACAGCCAGTGAACACTTCTCCCACTATGAGAAACTTATCTCCTCCCAACAGACTTTAAACCCCCTGAAAACAAGGAATGTGTACAAAAATCCTTTTGCATCCTACAGTGTATCTTGGGTGGGGTGATACATTTAATACATCACCTACATTTCCAGATCATTCGTTCTAGTATTTAACCTCACACCAGTACACTGCTGTTCATCCTCCTTGACGTGCCGATTCCTGAAAAATCATTATCAGCACTCTCTTTCTGTATCCACTCCCAGCTCTCTTGCCCTTTATTGCTTTGTAGTACTCTCTTGGAAAAACCCCAGACCTATAAAAGAGTTCTTGGGCTCCCCTGGTGGCGCAGTGGTTGAGAGTCCGCCTGCCGATGCAGGGGACGCGGGTTCGTGCCCCGGTCCGGGAGGATCCCACATGCCGCGGAGCGGCTGGGCCCGTGAGCCATGGCCGCTGCGCCTGCGCGTCCGGAGCCTGTGCTCCGCAGCGGGAGAGGCCACAAGAGTGAGAGGCCCGCGTACCGCAAAAAAGAAAAAAAAAGAAAAAAAAAGAGTTCTTCCCTGCCAGGTGCCTGCATCCAGGAGAAACCCAGAACGACCACGGTCCTACTTAAAATGTATGACTGAATCTCTAAGGTGTGGCCCTTTAATGTAATCTCACAGTCCTTACACCTTCCCCAGGTCACTCTCCCATGCCCTGCACAGTGGCATACTGTCCCTCTCAGACCAACAATCTCTCCCTCATTCTCACTCTCAGGTGCTGGTGTTGCTTCTAGATCGAAAAACAGAATTGATAAGAAATTCCACATGTTTTCACGCCCACACCTCCCCACCTATCAGCTTCTGTCCCTGCACCTTCTGCCCTCTCTCCAGGTTCCGTAGATAAATTCTCTAAGTAACACATCGGGGCCAGCCAGCCCCTCCTCTTGTGCATGCGGTCGCACCCCTCTCTTCTACTCAAGGACACAGAGACAGTAATTTTCCACCCCTTTCTGCATCACCACTTCCCCACTCAACTAGATCACTTCCCTGAGCATGAAAGCCAGCTATTATTTCTCCCATCTTAAAAACCCAGCGTCGATCTCACGTTTGCTTCCTAGATCTGTTCCATTTTCTGCTCCTGTTTTCAGAAAAACTCCCTAAAATAGTTGTCTCCTCCTGCTTTTTCAAATTTTCTTCTTCCTTTTCTCTCTTAAACTCTGAGCCTTTGTCACCTCTTTTAAAGACATGACTTGATAAAATCAGCGTCTAATCCTTGCTGTGAAACCCTGTGGTCATTTCAGAGTTTGCATCTTAAACTGTGAGTAGCGCTGTTGATTTCATTTTTCTCCTTCAAACTTTAAAAATTTTTTCTTTTCTTCCAGGACAGCACATACATTAGTCGGGGTCTTGGCAGATACAGAGGAAATAACAGGGATTTTTAAAGAGACATTTTCGTGAATGGACTGTTCAGAGAAGTGTGACAGAGCAAAGGGACGTTATTCACCCAAGAGAATAACCACCGCAGGGAGCTGTCGGCGATTCTCAGACCTGAAGGGGCGAAGGGTGCAAAGGTTGTTACCGGGACCTCCTTGGGAGTTGAAGCCAAAGAAGGCGGTGCGAGGCACACAGTGTGGTCCTAGAGGGATGCTGTCCCTGCCAGAACTGCTCCGAGGAAGGATGCAAGCGCCCCCTCGGCTCTCTGGCTGCACCTCTGACATCCTGACAGTGACGCCCACTGGCTAAACCCAAAGGGAAGCCAGAGGGCAAGGCAGCCCACGGGGTGCATCACGTGGGTGACAGCCTTCCAGGGCACGTGCAGCTGGAGAGGACAAGGAAGGAATCCAGGGTGGTGGCAGCAACTGGAGAGCAGATGACACACCGACTGCCCCTCCCCATCTGTGCTGGGTCTCCCGGCCTCAAGCTGAGCTGAGCCGCAATTCAGTCCTCAGGTCTCTTCTCCCTTCTCTGTCTACATTTCCTTAATGATCTTTTACCTTCTCCTGATCTCCAATACCATCTATAAGCTGATGACCTTGACATTTATACCCCAGATCAACCTTTGCTTGGAAACCTACCCTTGTATATTCAACTGCCTGCCCGACAGTGGCCCTTGTTCCCAGGTCCACGATGAAAGCCCTGAGCATCCGCCCCAGATCTGCTCCTCCAATAGTCTTCTCCCTCCCGGGTCATGGCAATTTGATCTTTCGAGTTGCTAGGTCAACAGTCTTGGCTCATTCTGGCTTAATTTTTTTAAAATCACACACCAAATATCCAATTTATCAAAACATAATTTTTACTCTACGTTCAAAACGGTTCAAGAACTCAGCACTTCTCCCAACCCTGACTGCTAAGGTCCTTGGCCAAGCACCGATGCCAATTACACAGACCGTTGCAGTAGCCTCTGTGGAGGGTGCTGTGGTGTGCTGCCCAGACCCCTTGCCCCCTCAGAACTGAGCCCACCTTCCCTCCCCTGCTGAAGGGTGGTGGCTGAAGGGTCTCCTTGAGTCCCTCACTGGGAACTGTCCTCCACTGAAGAAAGCTGCCTAGTACAAGTCATTTTTTCATCTTGGAGTCAGAATGCATCCAGTGACTGGCCACTGTGGGGCAGAAAGACCCAGCCCTATTATCTCAAGACTGGACAACACTAAAGGGCCATCCCAGCTTCTGAGTCCCCTGGGATCAGATAAGGCTTTTTTCACCTGCATCTCTGATCAAACCCTCCCTCTGCTAAATCCTATTTTTTTTTCCCTCCCCACATAAATCCAATGTGATCCCTGGTAAATTTTCTGCATGCAGATTTCCATCTTGGAGTGTGGCAGGGAAACATCTAAGAAGGCTTCTCGGTGACCTCCCTGACATCACCCTTGTCCTCCTGTTGTCCATCCCTAAACACTGCAGCAAGAGTGCCCTTTTAAAGCTTAATGCCACACCATGGACAATAGTACAGTAGTTCCTCAAAAAATTAAACATAGAATTGCAATACAATCCAGTGATTCCACTTCTGAGTATATATCCAAAAGAGTTGAAAACAGGGTCTTAAACAACTGTTTGTACACCCACGTTCATAGCAGCATTATTCACAATAGTCAGAAGGTAGAAACAACCCAAGTGTCCACTGATGAATAAATGGATCAACAAAATGTGATATATACGTACAATGGAATATAATTCATCCCCAAAAAGGAAGAAAATTCTGACGCATGCTATACCATGGATGAGCCTTGAAGACATTTGAAGCAAAATAAAGCAGTCACAATACCACAAATATTGTATGATTCCAATAATACGGAGTACCTTGTGTAGTCAAATCGATAGAGACAGAAAGTAGCATGGTGGTTGCCAGGGGCTGGGGGAAGGGGGAAATGGGGAGATGTTGTTTATTGAGTACAGAGTTTCGGTTTTGCAAGATGAAAAGCGTTCTGAAACAAAATTGAGTTATTTGTAGTGAGGTGGATGGACCTAGAGTCTGTCATACAGAGTGAAGTCAGACAGAGAAAAACAAATACCGTATGCTAACACATATATATGGAATCTAAAAAAAAAAAAAAAAAGGTTCTGAAAAACCTAGGGGCAGGACAGGAATAAAGATGCAGACTTAGAGAATGGACTTGAGGACACGGGGAGGGGGAAGGGTAAGCTGGGACAAAGTGAGAGAGTGGCATGGACATATATACACTACCAAACGTGAAATAGCTAGCTAGTGGGAAGCAGCCGCATAGCCCAGGGAGAGCAGCTCGGTGCTCTGTGACCACCTAGAGGGGTGGGATAGGGAGGGTGGGAGGGAGACGCAAGAGGGAGGAGAGATGGGGATATACTATGCATATAGCTGATGCACTTTGTTATACAGCAGAAACTAACACACCATTGTAAAGCAATTATACTCCAATAAAGATGTTAAAAAAAGAAAAAAAAAAGAAAAGAGTTCTGGAGATTCTGAAAAGAGTTCTGCACAACAATGGGAAAGTACTTAATCCTACTGAACTGGACACTTAGAAACGGTTAAGATAGTAAATATTATGTAATGTATATTTTATCACAATTAACAAAACAAAACAACTCAAGTCATATCATGTCATTTCTTGCTCAAAGCTTTTTAGTGATTCCCACATTCACTCAAAGAAAGATCAAAGTCCTTATGGTCAAGGCCCTCAGGGATCTGGCCCCATTAACTCTCCGAGTCTAGTCTCTTCCTTAGCCACACGGGCCTCCGTGAAGCCCCTCCAATATGGCAGCCCTGCGGCTGCTCTGTGCCCCGTCCTCACTGTTTCTCCTGCCAGAAACTCCCTTCCCTCAATATTTGTGTGGCTCCTCTCCTTCACCCAATGCTCAAGTTCACCTTCTCCATGTGGGCTTTCCTTATCTATTTGATTGCAGCCTTCCCTCTCTTGGCATCCCCTATCTCCATCCCCTACTTCACTCCTCTCCCTAAAATGGAGTATTTTCTCCTATACTTTAACACTTACTTATTTTAATTATAGCAGACCAGCTCTGTGTCCACTAGAATATCCTCTGTAAGGACAGGAATGCTTGCCTCTTTTTGTCATTGCTGTATCACCAGTGCTGCAAAAGTGACCAGCACATAGTAGGTGGTCAATAAAAATTTGTAGAGTGAGTGTTAGGAGTTGGATATGTATTTTAGTAATGAAATGTAATTTGTTTGCCCCCTTCTCCATCTTTAGGAGAGTTAAGAAGAGGTTTCTAAAAACACAATACTGTTTGGAACAGGTTTTTTTTTTCCGTAGATTTAGTTTAATTCAGGAAGGATTTAATCAACAAATAGTTTATTTTCAAGACGAAATGCTCTTGAGGATGGACGCTTCTGTACCTGGGATGAAGATGCTCTTTGATTTTGCCTCGTGTGATTGAAAGAACATAGCTTGAAATGTTTTTGTCCCACTTTTGGATGCATTTGGGCTACGTTCCTGGAAAGGGAGATGGCCTAGTTAAAAAGGCAGGAGTGATGTGTCTAGCAACGTGGCAAGTTTTCCAAATTGAACGATCCAAGTAGGTCTCCATACAGTAGAGGAAAGTGAAGAGGCAGCAGGGGTGTAGAGCTTCAGCTCTTACCTCTGGGGCCACTGCAATACCACAGATCTATGCTTACTCATCTATTTGGCAAATGTGAGAGTACAGCACTATGGTACCTTTTAGGAGCCATTCCAGTCATGCCTTTAAGCCTGGAATCCCGTAAAAGGAGCCGCTGAAGACTGCACCACGATTTCAGCTTATCGTATATCTTCCAAGCTGTCATGCTGAGGGAGAAAGGAGGATGAATTATTTATTTGAACTTCTAATTATTGGACCATTTATCAAAATAAATTTAAAGTCATGATCCATTATGCATTCCAGTTTATTGCATGCAAAGGTGTTAATTGGTTTCCCTGGATTCAGAGAATTTCAGCTCTGTTGGCTCCAGTGTTCAGCCCTACTTTCTGAACTGAAACATTCAGGATTCAGCTAGCAGACCTGTGCAAATAGGACGCGCATTTATTAAGGTGGTCTGCTTTCATAGTACAAAGCTTTTCAGGAGTGTTGAGTGATAAGATCCTAGATTTTGGCCCAAATCTTACCTTTATAATTTTTTTAAATTCAGATAAAGGAGAAATTGATCTTTTTTAAAACTAATAAAGGCATCTAATTTATCAATATTCCAGACCCTCTTGTTCTAGTCCGTAAGGATGAACATGGAAAATGAAGGTAATTAACAAATCCATCACTTTCCCCCAAGTTTTCCGCGTCTCCCTAAGTGGTCTCTGCCTTACATGCTTCCTCATATTGTCAGGTTCCCAGGCAACCACCAATCTGCTTTCTGTCATCCTAGGGTAGTGAATTTTTAAAATGGAACCATGCAGTATGTACTTCTTTCATTTGGCTTTCCTTCACTGAGGATAATTCGTTTGAGATTCATCCGTTTCTTTCTCTTTCTTCTAAGGGCTATTTCATTGCGTGGACATATACCAAATCGTGTCTATTCATTCACCCACTGATGGACATTTGGGCTGTTTTCCAGTGTTTGACTATTACAAATGAAGCAGCTAGGGGTGTGTGTGCACAAGTCTTTGTGTGGACACAAACTTCCATTTATTTGGGGTTGGGGGGCAACCTGTGGGTGGAACAGCTAGATCAAAAGGCAGGTGAATGTTAATCTTCTTAAGAAACAGCCTGTTTTCTATCATGATTGTACCATTTTACGTTCCCACCAGCTTTTCTCTACCAGGTGGAGGCACAAGTTCAAGATCCCCCCTGACACCCGAGGTCTCCTACTTACTGCTGGGTGGGGATGGGAGTTCCAGCTGCCCATGTGGCCTCCACTGACCTGGGGAAGGGGGACTTGTGCCTCATTACAGGTGGGCAGGGATGACAGCCCTGGCTCTTCATCCCAGTGAGAGGGAGGGGAACCTCATCACAGCCTCCAAAGGGTAGAGGAAATCCAGCTCCACATGTTGGCGTGGGTGGGTGGCCAGTTTTTTCCTGCGGTGTTTGTATGGAGTTGGGTGGTTATTTTCTAAAAGGTTTCTGTCTTGCTAGGCTGCCTCTTTCCTGCCCCTTTGGCTAAAGAGAACAGGCTTTCGTTGGGGTTTTTTGGTTGCAGCCACTAGGGTGTCTGAGTTGCTATGTTCTTCAGCTCCAAGTCTGGGATACATGAGGTAGAAAGAAAGCCCAGGGAGATCACTACCTTGTCATTCCTGGAGTCCTGAGGTTCCTAACCGGTCTGCCTTCTCTCCATGGTTCAGAGTCCTTCTGTTTATCTTGCATATAATGTCCAAGTGTTTCTGTTGTACTTAGTGGGAGGAATAGGCAAAAACTCATTCTCCATCTTCCTGGAAGTGAAAGACCCAATAGTATTTTTTTTTTTTTTAATTACAATTTTTGATGGTTCCTTGCTAGTATATCGAAATGGAGTTTTTTCAGGGAGTAGCTATGGGGATATATGTATATGTACAGCTGATTCACTTTGTTATATAGCAGAAACTAACACACCATTGTAAAGCAATTATACTCCAATAAAGATGTTAAAAAGAAAAAAAAAGAAATGGAGTTTTTTTTTTAACATTGATCATGTATCCTTGTAACCTTGCTAAACACACGTTCGTTCTCAGGTTGAAAATGTTCTCTTCTATTTCTGATTAGTTGAGTGTTTTTATCATAAAACGGTGTTGAATTTTGTCAGATGCTTTTTCTGCATCTGTTGCAGTGGTCACGTGGTTTTGTCCTTTATTCTATTAATATGGTGTACTACATTGATAGTTTTTGAATGTTGAACCAATCTTGTATTCCTGGGATAAATCCCACTTGGTTGGCTTGTATAATCCTTTTTATATGTTGCTGGATTTGGTTTGCTAGTAATTTGTTGAAGATTTTGTATCTATATTCATAAAGGATATTGATCTGTAGTTTTCTTGTGATGTTGTAGTTTGATTTTTGTATCAGGATAATACCGGCTTCACTGAATGAGTTGGGAAGTGTTCTCTTCTATTTTTCTGCAAGAATTCGAGAAAAATTGGTGTTAATTCTTTAAATGACTGGTAGACTTCACCAAGGGTGCTTGTCCTGGACTTTTTTGTTGGAAGTTTTTTAAATTACTGATTCAATCTCTTCTTGCTAGAGGTCTATTCAGATTTCTATCTTCTTGAGTCAGTTTTAGTGGGTATGTCTTTTTAGGAATTTGTCCATTTCATCTAGGATGTTTAATCTGTTGGCATAAACTCGTTCATAGTACTTCCTTTTAATACTTTTTATTTCTGTATAGTCTATAGCAACATCTCTTTCATTTCTGATTTTAGTTATTTGAGTATCCTCTTTTTCTTGGTCAGACTACCTAAAGGTTATCATTTTTTTTTGAATATGTGTAGTTTTTTTTTAACATCTTTATTGGAGTATAATTGCTTTACAATGGTGTGTTAGTTTCTGCTTTATAACAAAGAAGGTTGTCAATTTTGTCGACCTTTTCAAAGAACAAGTTATTGGTTTTCTCTATCTTTTTTGTGTTCTCTATTTCATTGATCTCTGCTAATCTAATTTCCTTCCTTTTGCTTGGTTCAGGTTTAGTTAGCACTTACTTCTCTATTTCCTTAAGGTGGGAAGTTACCAACTTGAGGGATCTCTTTTTTTAATGTAGCAGTTATAGGTATAAATTTCCCTCTAAACACTGCTTTAGCTGAATCCCATAAGCTCTGGTATGTTGTATTTTCGTTTTCACTCATCTCAATGTATTTCCTAATTCCCCCTGTGATTTTTTTCTTTGACCTCTTGGTTATTTAGGAATGTATTGTTTCATTTCAACATATCTGTGAATTTCCCAAATTTCCTTCTGTTATTGATTTCTAATTTCATTCCACTGTGGTCAGAAAACATACTTTGTATGATTTCACTTCTTTTATTAAATTTATTCAGATTTGCTTTATGGCCTAATGCATGGTCTATCCTGGAGAAGGTGTGCTTGAGATGGTGGTGTATCTGCTAGGGTTGGAAGGAGTATTCTACAGATGTCTGTTAGGTCCAGTTTTGGTTAACCATGTTCAAGTTTTCTACTTCCTTGTTATCTTCTGTCTAGTTGTTCTCTACGTTATTGAAATGTGGCATTAAAGTATTCAGCCATTTTTGGTGAATTGTCTATTTCTACCTTACATTCTGTTGGTTTTGCCTCCCGTTTTATTTTTGTCTTACCCTCCACTGCTTAATGAGATTTTCTGGAGAGGAAGCTCATAACTATGCATTTTAAACAGGTTCACTGAAGTTTGAGAACCACAGTTCAAGTCAGAGTATTTTATTTTAGTTATTGACTGAAGCCCAGACAAGGGAAGAGATTTCCTCTGTCTGTTGGCATCTAATCCAGGTTATCCCCCTGAATCGTATCAGAAGTGGGGTTAGCAGAGTTAAAGGCTCTGCTCTTACTCTGAGAGAATAACAAACTCCTAACACAGCAACAGAAACAAAGAAAATTTATAAAGCAAATACCGAAATCACAAGAAAACACTGAAATTCAAAAGGATAACACTAGTATGATAGATGCAGTTCTTTTGCTGGAATGATATGCTGATTGTAACACCGATGATCCCAGCTGCTGTAGGACAAGTCTTGTTGAATTTTTCATGCCTTTACTTCTCTTTGCCACATGGAAACTTAATTTCCTCTCGCGTGTCTCATTCTAAACGATTGAAAAACCTTGTACCATGCAGCGTACTATCATTTTGTCCTACTGGTCCAGACATAAACACATTAGTCACACGATAATCTGCTTTATCAGTCCGAGACAATTAATGCAATATCATTAGCCACTCGGTGCCAATATGGTCATAAACAAAAATGATTATGCCTTGATAACAGGTTCTAGTAGATTAGGTATTTCAAAATCATGCCTGTATCCCCACAGTATATCTGGGACGAAGAATCTAATCCTCTCAAGTATATTCATGCAATCAAATCAGACATCAAAGCAGGAGAAGCTAGTTAAGCAAAGAGGTATTAAGAACAAGTGTACAAACAAAAGCACAGTCGATTTTCTAATTGTTCTTACCTTTGGAAAATCTACATTGTGAAATAAGTTTGTTTCACATGTTCAATGGCAGAATGGTTTTAATCAGCTGTTACTACATACAAATCATCCCCAAAATGTAGTGGTTTAGCCTAACATCACTTGTGGACGTTATGAGTCTGTGGGTCAGTACCTGGGCTGGGCTCAGCTAGGTAGTCTGCTTATCTATCCAGGCTTAGCTGACCTTGACTGGGGCTTATTGGTGAATTTGTTCAACTCCCAGAATGGCTGGAGGCCAGCAGAAACTCAACTGGGGCACCAGCGTTCTCCTCCACATAGAATCCTCCAACAAGGGAAACTAGACCTGTTGCCATGGAAACTGAATTCTAAGAGTGACAGAAAAAGCTTGCAACTCCTCTCGGGGCCCAGGCTTAAAATGACGTGACATCAAAGCAAAGCAAGTCAGAGGGTGGGAAAGTAGACTACACTCTTGTTGGGAGATGCTGCAAAGAATTGTGGCCTCTTTTTTTTTTTCTTCTGTGTGCAATCTACCACGGAGTTCTACCTAAGAAGTCTGAAAAGTTCTGAGTTCCATGACAATTGTACATGCGTGTAACTGAATGCTAGATTTTGAGCAAACACCAGGGGTGGCAAACTACAGCCCGTGGGCCAAACTGAGCCTGCTGCCTGTTCTTGTAAATAAAGTTTTATTGGAACACAGGCACACATTTTATATTGTTTATGGCAGCTTTCACGCTACAAACAGCAGAGTTTAATAGTTTCAATGGAGACTGGATAGCCTACAAAGTCTAAACATTTATTATCTGGCCTTTTACAGAAAACTTCGCTGACCCCTGCTCAAGACCATTGTGCAATATTAGGGCCCGATATGCTCTTTGTTTATGACCATATTGGCACCAAGGGGCTAGTAATATTGCATTACCATACTGTTCAAATTATCTTAGATTCATTACAGTTGCTACCTGGAGGGGCAGCTTCCACCCAGGGTTTTTTTTTTTTTGCGGTACGCGGGCCTCTCACTCTTGTGGCCTCTCCCGCTGCGGAGCACAGGCTCCGGACGCGCAGGCTCAGTGGCCATGGCTCACGGGCCCAGCCGCTCCGCGGCATGTGGGATCTTCCCGGACCAGGGCACGAACCCATGTCCCCTGCATCGGCAGGCGGACTCTCAATCACTGCACCACCAGGGAAGCCCCAGGGTTCTTTTTTAAAAAAATATCTTGGATAGTATCCTATGTTTCCTTTTTTCCAGATAAACTTTAGAAACTGTTTGTGAAATTTCAAAATGTCCCACTAAGATTTATGTTGGAGTTGTATAAACATAAGTTAATCTGAGAAGAGCTGATAATTCTACACTATTAAGTGTGTCTAGTTGGGAGCAGGTAACAGTTCCCTGTTTATTCACATCTTCATTGTGTCCATCAATAAAACTTCGTCAGATTTTAGTGCGTGGTGGGGGGCGGCTCCTAGTTTTCATTATTTTGTTTGTTTTCACGTCAGTTGTGTCCATTTATTTGAAGCTCGTTGAGGTGCTTCATCCTCTTTGTTGCTCTCATGAGAGAAAAAAGGTTTTAATGTACTTCCTAGTGAATGTTCAGGCACATTCGAAGAAGCCATTAAGAAACACTTAATGGGGGAATTTAATTAAAGCCAGTTCTCTGAGACTGTTTACTCTGCATCTCTTTATTAGTTTCCTTTGCATATTTGCATGCATTTGAAAGTAGAAAACTATATCTAGCGTAAAAGTATTTGAAAATACACATCTCTCCCAGGTCTTGGCATCAAATAGCCACAACTAATATTATGTTCCTTAAACGCCTGCACGGCAGTCACGCAAACTCTTCTTTTCTGCTCGGCACTCCTGACCATTTTCAGTGTATCTTTTGGCCCCGGGTTGTACCTTCTGGTCCTTTGGCTCAATCGAGTCAAAATTCTTCAGTGATGTTTACATAACCCCTGTGGTCACTGGTCACACTTTGGGCTCCAGCCTAGCTCAGAGAGCATCACCCTTCCTTCCCTCCTTGGTGGGGACCTTGACATGGCCTTGACAACTATCTGGAATGTCTTGAACCTTGGAGTTGAGGGGATGACAGCCAGGGAATGGGAAAGATGGAAAGGCTGCCACACGTCCCTCCCCACTGTTAGAGCATTCCAGCCAGAACCAGCGTTCCCGGGAAATCCAGCACCACTGCACACTCCCCCGTCCATGCCATGTGCTGGAGTGCATGGTGGGGATGGAGCTTCCTACGGGACTCTTCCTCACTGTGGTTTTTGCAGGCGCCCATCTCATGGCTCTGCATTGAGACAAGCCACTTCCTCCAGGCTCCTCTCAGGGGCTCTCATTTCCACTTAACAGATGGTGGTTTTTACTTCATTGCTTCATCCATTGGCAGCCCAAGTCCATGCTCCAGGTCACTCCCAATATGTCTTTGGCTCAAGGAGAAGGCAAACTGGTGGTGAATAATTTCCTGTGCCTCTGAATTGGTAAGGATGCCAAATTATACTCATTTCAAATCATGCTTGTCCATTTTTTAAGGATGGTTTGACTAACGGGACTAGGCAACTCTCTGGTGACCTAATTTTAGTGTTAGAAAGAAGGAATTTGGAATTATTGTCATATGAGGATGCTTTCATGATACTGTCATTGCTTTGTTTTGAGAAGAGAGAGAGACAATATGGATATAACTGTCCTGTAATGGAACTTGAAGCACTTTCCAGGGACACAACGAAATACTTCTTCCATGCTGCTCCAAAGAGAGAGATGTAAAGAACTGAGTGAATATTCTAAGATGACATTTATTTCCCACATAAGGAAGATTTATTTTTACATGCTCAGATGTTCAAAAATGGAAATGGGGCTTCCCTGGTGGCACGGTGGTTGAGAATCCACCTGCCAATGCAGGGGACATGGGTTCGTGCCCTGGTCCGGGAAGATCCCACATGCCACAGAGCAACTAGGCCCATGCACCACAACTACTGAGTTCACGCTCTAGAGCCTGTGGACCACAACTACTGAGCCCGCGTGCCACAACTACTGAAGCCTGCGCACCTAGAGCCTGTGCTCCGCAACGAGAGAAGCCACTGCAATGAGAAGCCCATGCACCGCAACAAAGAGTAGCCCCCGCTCGCCACAGCTACAGAAAGCCTGCGTGCAGCAATGAAGACCCAACGTGACCAAAAATAAATTAAATAAAATAAATAAAATTTTAAAAAAAAGGAAATGGCTTCTCTACTAGGTGGTGAGCTGTCTAGCAATGGAGGTATTCAAGCAGGGATGGGATGCTTACTGAGGGAATAATTTGCTCAAGGTTCTCAGCTCCTATTATTTCCTACAGTTGTTGAACATGGTATCCTGCACTTAAGAAGCAGCACAGAAGAACAGAAATAGTACAGGCACTAGAATCAGACATACTTCGTTGAAAGCACTTTCATCATTTACCTTGGGGCAAATCACTTTATCTCTTCAAGGCTTAGGCGCCCCTTCTGTCAAAAAAGGTTGCCCAGATGTCACTTCTCCTCTGTATTCATGTGCTAGGGCTGCCGTAACAAAATACCAAAGACTGGATAGTTTAAACAACAGAAGTTAATTCTCTCATAATTCTGGAAGCTACAAGTCCAAGATCAAGGTATCAGCAGGGTTGGTTTCCCCTGAGGCTTCTCTCCTTGACTTGTAGATGGCCGTCTTCTCTGTGTGTCCTCGCAGGGTCTTTCCTCTGTGTGCCTGTGTCCTAATCTCTTCTTATAAGGACACCAGACAGATTGGATTAGGGCCCACCCTGGTAGCCTCATTTTAATTTAATTATCCCCTTAAGATTTCACGGGGGAGATGGAGGACGGGCCCTAGGATTACACCCTCTTCGGGGCAGGATTTAGAATCACGAGTCAACTTTTCTCTTTTTGAAACAGGTGAATCCCAAGCCAATTCCACCTCAAAGACTAACCCCTCGCTGCTTAAATGCCTCCATTACTGGAGAGCTCATCCCCTCTCCAAGTAGTAACTTTCATTTTTGAACTTGCGAGTGTATAAAAATAAATCTCCCTTATATGAAAAATAAGTGTCATCTTAGAAATTTCACCCAGTTCCTTATAGCTCACCCTTTGGAGCAGCGTGGAAGAAATATTTCTTTCGAGCATCTGTACCTCTTCTGGGATTGTTTAGTTGTTTGTGTTTTCCCTCTGTTCTCTCCACCTGCTCCCTCGGTAACATCAAGCTTCTAAGTCCCTCTTTCTTTGGAGATTCCGGCCCCTATTCTATTATCAAAGTCTCCCCCACCTCCACCATTAAGCAAAGATGAGCATGTCTCCCCAGACTTACCTGTACAGATCCACCTGGTGCTCTGCAAACAAAGGGGCCACCTCCTAGCAGGGCACCTCCTTCTTAGAAGGCAATTTACAAGGACCTTTAGAGACGGGTCGCCTGCCCAGGAGCCTTACCATAGGATTTCTCCTGACTACACACAGGGTTGCCTCACTGTCTTGCTGGGAGGAATTCTGCGTAACAAAATTTTCTCCATCTTGCTTCAGCATGCTACTAATTGAATGCATCTCATGTGGGAGAGAGGGAGGGGTGGGCGTCTTAGCCACGTTAAATAAGGCTTTTTTTCCCCTGAATGAATGTGTGAATAGATGACTGCTATAAAAGAAATTCAAGGATTCAAAAGAGTATTGTACTACGTGAGCTGACCCTGAAATGACTTTGATTTTCTTTTCCCAGGGGGTGCTGTATAATACAGGATTGCTAATTCTGACTTTCTTTACATTTCTACATAGCTCTATTTTTAATAGTGAACGTTTGTCGAATGCTCACAATGGGCCAGACACCTGTTCAAGCGCTTTAGTTATGTTGACTCATGGAATCTTCACAAGCACTCTGTGAGGAGGGGCTCTTGTTTTTTCCCTTTTATCCTGGCGAAACGGAGGCAAAGGAGGTTAATAAGCTGCCCAAGGTTGTGAGGCTAGTTAGAGGCAGCGCTCGTTCAAGTTCAGGCATCCTGGGTCCAGCGCCCACAGGTGAAGCCAACAGCACTCTTCCCCAGTGACGGCACATCCTGAATTCACCCGAAGGTCTATCTATGATCAGGGTGTCTTGAGTCCCAGCTGAGTGACGAGCGGATTAAATGAGTCAAGAGGAAGCACAGCTGCCCTGGAGAAATAGATTAGAAGTGGGAGCTGCTTGAGTACCAAGTCCGCAGAATCCCAGGGTTCAAAGGTACCGTCAGGTCACCTGGTCCAACCATCGACCAGCTGCTTGGTGCAGTTTGCTCAGCAACTTCTTGTAGATTGTGATCAATTCAAATCCCAAGCTCCACACTTCCAGCTGACCTCAGGATACTACTTATACCACTAAGCTTCGACCTCTCATCATTAAGATGGTACATTGATGCCTGCCTAACGGTCCTGGTGAGGGTTAAATTAATTAACGGAATAAAGCTGTCAGCACAATGTCTATAGAATACAGCATGCAGTTAAGTAACTGCTGGCTGTGGTCATCAACAACATTATCATACGGTCAGCACATTGCAGTTAACATGGAACTTTCACATCTTCCAGTCTCGTTGGAGGTAAAGAATAAATCAATCAAAAAGCAATACTAAAATGGGCAGAAGACCTAAATAGACATTTCACCAAGGAAGACGTACAGATGACCAAGAGGCACATGAAAAGATGCTCAACATCACTAACTATTAGAAAAACGCAAATCAAAACTATAATGAGGTATCACCTCACGCTGGTCAGAATGGCCATTATCAAAAAGTCTAGAAAACACAAATGCTGGAAAGAGTGTGGAGAAAAGGGAACCCTCCTACACTGTTGGTGGGAATGTAAATTGATACAACCACTATGGAAAACAGTGTGGAGGTTCCTTAAAAAACTACAAATAGAATTACCATATGACCCAGCAATCCCGCTACTGGGCATATACCCTGAGAAAACCATAATTCAAAAAGAGACATGTACCACAATGTTCACTGCAGCACTATTTACAATAGCCAGGACATGGAACCAACCTAAATGACCATCGACAGATGAATGGATAAAGAAGATGTGGCACATATATACAATGGAAGATTACTCAGCCATAAAAAGAAACAAAACTGAGTTATTTGTAGTGAGGTGGATGGACCTAGAGTCTGTCATACAGAGTGAAGTAAGTCAGAAAGAGAAAAGCAAATACCGAATACTAACGCCTATATACGGAATCTAAAAAAAAAGAAAATGGTACTGATGAACCTAGTTGCAGGGCAGGAATAAAGATGAATACATAGAGAATGCACTTGAGGACACGGGGTGGGAGGGGCAAGCTGGGGCGAAGCGAGAGTAGCATCGACCTGCATATACTACTGAATGTAAAGTAGATAGCTAGTGGGAAGCAGCCGCGTAGCACAGGGAGACCAGCTCGGTGCTTTGCAATGACCCAGAGCGGTGGGGTAGGGAGGAGGGGAGGGAGGCTCAAGAGGGAGGGCATTTGGGGACATGTGCATGCATATGGCTGATTCACTTTGGTGTACAACAGAAACTAACACAGTATTGTGAAGCAATTATACTCCAATAAAGATCTGTTAAAATCAAAAAATTGTAAAAGCAATACTGTGTGTGAATACTTTCCCCATTGCAAGCAGCAACACTGAGTCTCACAACATTAATTATTTTTCCCAAGGAAAACTAAGCTTATGAGTGGTGGAGCTGATGTGATTTTAGGACATCTCTTTCAAAATCTGAGCCTTTTTCTCTATATTGATTCCTTCATTTGTCACCTTGCTCATTCATTTATCTGCCAGATATTTATCGCCAGGCACTCTTTGGATGTCAGCAACACAGCTGTGAAGCTATAGCCGTGAGAAGACCTGGGCAGAGAGAATCTTAAGTTGAGTGGAAAATGCCTGCAAAAGTCCTTGAGCATATTTTGAGGCGCAGAAAAAAATGCCTGTCCTGGACTTGGGTGAACAAGACGAGCTCAGAGAGCTGGAAGGGCTCGGAGAACGCAGAACCCTTTAACTAAACACAAAGGACCAATCTAGCTGCTAAACCGTGTATATAATTGTCAGTGCTTCTTTTCAAGTGTCAGGACCCCGAGTCAAAGTAATTTAAGTTTAAAAAAAAGAAAAGGAATTTACCATTCTGTGGTTTGGAAAGCAGTCTGGGGCCGCTCAGAGAATCAGGGAAGGGCAGCGACCACCTCAGGGACTTGATCTGAGGACTCGACACCCACCTGACCCTCCTCTCTGTCCACCTGGGAAGCTCTGCTGGTCTCTGCACAGTCAGTGGCCTCGGCGTCTTCCTCCTCTTCGCGGGGCAAGTCCCAGCTCTGCACTCTTAGGGGAAAGGAGCCCCTCCTCCAGCACCTGAAATAGCAACCCCCAAGGACGAATTCGGATTGGCCGTTTGGGTCATGTGACCTGTCCTCCGCCAAACCCCGATCCCAGGATGTAGGTGATCGACATTGATCAACCCCACCTGTGCAGAGCTCTTTGGTGAGAGGAAGGAAGGGAGTCAAGGTGTGTCCTCAGAAAAGGAGGATGGTCCAGCTTGCTGGACCGTTGTTGCAGTTGTTAAAAACAAGACGACAGGCCCAGAATGGAGTCACTTATGCTAAGTCCTGCATCACCAAACGGAGACTCACCTTAATTACTCACTCAGAAATGGAATCATAAATCAATCAGGAATCACCTGATGAGCACTAGTGAGGTCATCTGCCGGACTGATCCCTGTCATCCCCTAAAGGAACGTGACCTTGACACAACCAGTCTGCTGTTTTGTCTAGTATAACATCCATGTCCTGCTCCCTTCTGCCCGTAAAAGTCTTTCACTTTGTACAGCTCCTCAGAACTCCTTTCCGTTTGCTACATTGGATGCTGCTGGGTTTAATCACTGAATAGAGCCAATAAGATCTTTAAAATCTACTCAGTGGAATTTTGGTATTTAAGACAGTCCAGGATGACTACAGACCAGCGGAAATCCAAGCCACAAAAAGACGGTGGCTCAGATGCTCAGAACCATGGCCTGTCCACGGGAGGGAGGGCTTGCAAGTCACAGGAAGGGAGGAGCTGGGCCTGCCTGTTCCCTCTCCCGCCCCGAAGCTGGTACAGAGGGAGGCCAGGTGTAGGAGGAAGAGACAGGAGAACGTGCGGAATGTGAATGCGAGTTAAATCAGTCCCTTTCCTGTAGCTTCTCTTTAAGCCTTTAATATGTAAATTTCTCTGGTGGGGCTCCCGGAGGGAGTCTGAGCTCCAGCTTAAGGGAGAGGGAAAGACGGAGAGTTCCAGAAAGGAAATAGCAGGAGGAAAGGCACAGCACGTTCAGGAAATCATAAACAAGCCAGGGTCTGCAGTACTCCTGGTGTAGGTTGGAATGGTTGATGGGGCCAGATGGCGGTGGCCTTAATCAGGTCATGCTGAGGACCACGCACTCTGCTAGGCAAGGGGGACCTAGGGCAGGTCTGTTGGTTTCAATGGGATTTGATCTGTGGTCAGCAGTGTTTTAAAATGTTGTTTTCTCTTCCCTGAAGCCTTCCCTGATCAATGTTTTTTATGCCGAATTCTTAATTCTCTCTCTTCCAGGGATGTGTGATTTGCCTGAAAGTGGAGGAGAAAAATTTAAATGCCCATCTGTGGTTAAGAAAAATCCACACCATGGGATTGGTGGGGCATTAAAAATAGTAGATGGAGGGCTATTACTGACAAGAGAAGGTGGCCAGGAAGTATTGTAAAGTGAAAAGAGGACAATGGGAATGGTGGGAACAGTAAGCTCCCACTTACTATTTTGGAAAGAAAATTCCAGAATAGGGAAAGGTATGGAAGGGGATGTATAAACTGTGCATGGTGAGTGGTGGGGTCCAGACAGGTCATGTCAGCTGCTGACACAGTAGGGCCAGGGGTCCAGGGATGGTCTCCGAGGGGCCATGAACTCTGGAAATTGACTACGAATCAATGCACACATGTGCATTTTTTGGGGGAAAGAGACCTTTACATCCATCCCAGCTTCAAAGATACTAAGAGAGGCACAGACTCACCAAAGGGCTCAGAAGTACAGCTGTCCGAGGAAGATGCCATCGTATTCCAGGAGGCTGACCCCGCAGGATGCTGAGAGGGTTGACTTTCTTTTCTCTGGGGACGAGGATTTGATTGTGACAGTCTGTGGCTGCTATTCAGTGCCCCATAATCGGGTTATTTCAGCAGAAGGATACCTCACGGCTAATTGGCATAGGGAGAGGGCCAGGAGCCGAGGTGTCCCACCAGAGGAGGGAGAGGGAAAATTAGAGAAGGCTGGAATACTGGGGGGGGGCCTTCGGAGATGTTTAAATGGGTTTGAGAGGGAGCCTGTCACATCTGGTTGTTGTGATAATGAGATTAGGAAGCAGACAGATGGAGAGAGAAGGTGTCTACTGTAATCTACACTGACTCGGCCAGAGCCTGGAGGTGGGTCTGAACATAGGTGGTGTGCAGAGGTGACCTCCAGAGGACCATACAGCCCGGAGCCTGAGGCGTGCAGGCCCTGGACCTGGAGAGCATCTGTGCAGTGGCTTCCAGCCCTGTCCATGGAGCCGTCTTTGGATCAGAATCCCTGGTGGGCTTGTTTGACAGTACAGGTCCTGCCCCTGCGTATTCTACACGAGTAGACCTGGGTGTGGCCCCAGGAGTCTGTAGTTTAGACAAGTTCCTGGGTGATTCTGAGGCTCGTTCAGTTTAATAGTCACTGACCACAAATAACGTTGGTGTTTGAGAGCCCTAGAAATGGGGTAAGGACATTCACCCGGGATCACAGCATAAGCGTATCGGCACCCACGCCGCACCATGCACTTTACATATGATGTATCTCATTTAACCTTCCTGGGCAGCCCTGCAGTTGACAGATAAGGGTACCGAGGTTCTGAGGGGACCAGAGACATGGCCAAGGTCACAGAGCTAGTGAGTGATGCCCAGGAGACAGCATCACTGCCTCCAGGACCCCACAGGTCATTGTTGTCTGGGCTTCCTAGCACGGTCCACAGAGCCCCAACCCATGAAATGGCACCTAGCTGTATCAGGATCTCCCAGCTGACCCCTGCCCACCCAGGATCTCAGCTCTTGACTCCAGCTTCAACCTTCTCCTCTATCATCACCTCATTACCCATGTAGCTGCTAACGTTTTGTTTGTTGGGAGAAGAAATGGAAACCTGAAACTCTTCATTCCTAGTTCCTGGTTCTCTCCATTAAATCGTGCAGCTGCCCATCCACAGTGTTTTGACCCAACTCCCATGCACAGCAGGGGCTCGCTTTCGGTCTACGCTGTTGGCAGGTGGGGGCATTCACAAGTGACTGCAGCCAGACTGGCTTTGATGAGCTTAAGTCCATGTCACTGAGCCCATGCATAATCTCCTTTCCTGCCGCCATGCCCTGTGTCCATGGGCCCATTTGTTAAAGACAAGATGACTGGGGAAAGAGGTCAACAGACATCCAGAGAACTGGGTCATTTCATCCACCTGATTATTAAGACTCTCCTCTACTGAGGTTGCTCTTTGGGGCATATTCACACATGACACAAACACGTTCATGGCTGTGCCCATTCAGAGAGGTCTATCCACATACCTCTTCCCCAGACCTCCTAGTGATCAATTTCCCAAGCATCTTACTTTTAAGTCCTTGACTCTCCAGCCAAACTGTTAGTCAACGTTCATGAGCCAGTGTAGATGTAGACCTCTGATCGTCTCTCCTTTTAGGCCAAGTGGATATAGCCAGAGGTTCACTGCCTGAGGCTCTGGCCCCTGCAAGGATTTCCCTTTATTGCCTTGATTTTCCTTTGGGTCTGCTCCTGAACGTGGCTGAGGCCCTGCCTCTGTCCGTTTTTGGCTAGTGTCAGAATCTTAACTTGTGCAGAACTCTCTGTAAACAAGGCTTGCCTGTTTTCTTCCTCAGTTAACTGGTCATGGGGAATTGCCCATTTTTGTCTCTCAGGACAAACCTGAGAGAGGGTAGGTGATGTAGGCAGAGGATGAGTCATGGGAATCGTTGCCACTTGCCCATGCAATTTCCTCGAGCCTTCAGTTCCCATTAGTCCAATCTTGTACACACCATTTCCACTGGATGATGGAGTGCTTCAGTGCATGACACACTTCACAACGCATTGGATCAGACAACACCCAGTTCATGATGGGGGCCTTAGGTTGCCTAGTAATTTGGTGGGTTTTGCCCAAGCATTTGCTATACACTAGGGCTTGTAGAAAGCCAGGGACTCTCAGAAGAATAGGATCTGAAGAGGATGGCATAGAGTGCTAAATTCTTCAAGGTTTATGTGGTGATTCTTCCGTGGGGCCTGCCAATGGCTCCACAAAGCATCTGTACCTATTGGAGACTTCGAACACCATCAGATCTGCTGCTTACCTGGCCACAGGCCCAGAGCAGCTTGAACGACAGCTTTGACCTGATCCAGTGCCTTTTCTCCCTCCGGTTCTTAATCAACATGGGCAGCCTTCATGTTACTTGGAAAATGGGTGAGAGTAGCCTGAAAAATTAGGCATACGTGGCCCCTAAGATCCAAAGAGGTCCACTAGGCATTGTGCCTATTTTATGGTCGTAGGAGGGACCAGATGCAGCAACCTGTCATTCACCTTGGAAGGAATATATCAACATGCCCCAGACCACCAGGCCCCTAGAAATTTCACTGAATTTTCTTGAAATTTAAGATTCTGTTGGTCAGCAATTTGGAATGGGCTCAACTGGGCGGGTCTCCCGATGTCACTCCCAAGTTCGCTCCTCCTGTTGCATCATCTAGCAATTCACCTGGGGCAGGATAGGCTCAGGTGGCCTCACCCACATGTCTGGCAGTTGGTGTTGGCTCCCGGCCGGACCTCTGTCTCCGTTTGATCTCTGATTCTCAGGGAAGGGAGCCCGGGCTTCCTCATATGGTGCTGTCGGGTTCTAAGAGAGAGCAGAAGTTTAAGGCCTTTTCAGATCCAGGCTCAGAACTCCCACAATTTTACTTTTGCTCTATCCTAAAGCTCAAAGTCAATCACAAGCCAGTTCAGACTCTGGGGGCTGAGGGAGGAGAGGTAGGTGGAGAAATAGACTCTACCTCTTGATGAGAAAAACCACAAAGCCATGCTGTAAAAGGGTATGGATACAGGGAGGGGAGGGATGTGTGGCTACCACTTGCAATCTCCCACAGAATCCATTGATGTGTGAAATTCAGGTCAGCCTCTGGGGCACACAGCAAGCCCCAGGATGTGGGTGATACCCAACATAACACTTTAAGAAAACCTATAAGGATACAAGCAAGAGGAATGCTTTCACAGATGTAACCTTGAATTTTCCCCCAAGTTATTTATAAAGTACATCAGTTATTGAATGGTCATTAACCTCAGATTGCTTGTGCTCACTGAGATACACCAGAGAGTTGACACCAGGTTTGAGACCAGCTCTTCTAAACAACAGGGAATATCCATGAAGGAGCAAGAGAAGATGATTTTTCCTGGAATTCTTGTGTCCTGCTCTGCTCTGGACAAACAATATTTCTAAAGTTTAGACCTATCAGTTTACAAGAGGGTTTAGTGATCTAAAATTAAATTAGATGATTTAATCATCTAGGTATATTCTCATGTCAGCTAGATATATTCTTTTCAGTTTTCCTTTTACTATAGGAATTAAGAAATGATGTGTTGACCTAGAAAACAAAGTTATGGTTACCAATGGGGGAAGGAGGCAGAGGATAAATTATTAGTTTGGGATTAGTAGATACACACTACTATATATAAAATAGATAAACAACAAGGCCCTACTGTATAGCACAGGGAACTATATTCATGGTCTTTTAATAGCCTATAATGGAAATGAATCTGAAAAACAATATGTGTGTATACATATATAGATAGATAGATATAACTGAATCACTTTGCTGTACACCAGAAAACAACACAACATTGTAAATCAACTATACGTCAATTCAAAAAAAAAATGTTGCGTTGAACATAGACATATACTATTACAAAGTAATGTCTTCAAATGATTGTTATCTACTGAAACATTTAAATGATTCTGAATAGTCACAATGCTTGTGAAACATGCAAGAACACTGCAGTGCTATTGGTTCTATGTGATGTGACCCGTGTGGTATGTATTGCATGGACATTATTAACCAATCACACACAGTTCTCTTGATACACCCTTGCCATGTGCCACAAACTACAGGTGATGGATTTTGAGTCAGGAAATCAGGTGTTTTTTTGTTTGCTTGTTTGTTTTATGACATATAATATGGATCTGGAGATGTGTGAGTCCTGCTTGACGTTTTGCCTTCCTTTGTATGTGATTTATTTTTTCTGCTTGAACCTTATATTTTTTTTTAATTGTTGAGTTCAATACATCAACTAAGAAGTGCCATGGAGTTGAAAAATTTGAAACAGTTCCCTGAGTTACAGATTCATGTCAATCTTCATATGTTATTTTTATATTTTAGAGAAATTCCCTTGTAGTTTACCTTTAAATTTGTCTTCTGTACCTTTGTTGGTTTTTCTACTTTAGAGCTACCAATTATACTTAGTTTGGCTTGTTTTTGTCCTATATATCTATTAGCTCACCTTTAATTGCTTTAATATTTCTCCTTTCCATCAGAAATCATTAGGTAAAACCCATCCTCTATGTTGATAGTTCAATAGTCAACCATGTTTATTCTGCTTAATAAAACTATGAGTTCTATAATGTCAATTTAATAAATCTTCCATATACCTTAAGACAAAGAATAAAATGGATTAATCATTTAAAAATCTCTGTACATAAAAGGGGGAAGATAAAGATAATTCCAGAGTCTTCTTCCATAGAGATATAGCTGCTGACATATATTCAAATATTACAGATTTAAGTCAAATACTGTTACCAGGCCAACTCAGTTACGTAATCTGCTTCTGTGCCTCCAGACCCACTTCCTATACTTTTCCACCCTGCACTGTGTTCCAGTAGGCTACCCTCTGTGGGCCATGTCTCATTGGCTCCCGGGGCCCTTTCTTCCAGTTGCATTCAGGAAAAAGAGGTACTAGCAGGAGATTGGAAGGGAGCAGAGGGAGGTCTGGGTACTTGTTACCAAGACTCTCTACAGGCTGGACCACAGTTGGGCAGTGGTTGGGCTCCTCTCCCCATATCACAGCTCTCATCAGACAGCCCTTTCCTACCGTTCCGATTCTTACTGGCTTCCAGCATCAGCTTCTTCCCTGTGCCCCCTCAGCCCCCGGTTCATAATGACCTCTTGCTGTTGCTTGTACCTTTGTGCTTCACCATCTCATGCTGATCTTCCTCAATGCTTCCCTCCCCTTTGCTAATAGGCTATTTGCTCCCTTATTTTTATTCACCCCTTTTGAGTATGCCATCTGTTTCCCATTTAACCTCGACTGCAATGATCTGTAAGCATAAAATCCTTTAGCGATTAAAGTTTATATTCCTCAGGAAACGCATTAAAACCTTGAAATCCAGATGTCTGGGAAAAACTTGTTGTGTCTGTGTGTGTGCCTATTTTTGCTGCCTCCCCTCCGATGGTCTGCCTGAGTGGCTTACGTGCCATTTCTTTTCATTCTGATCATCGCTAGATGGCTCAATCCTTTCCATTTGCTGTGATGTAGTGAGAATACTTCATGACTCACTGCTCATCATATGTGAGGCAATGCTTTTTCTCTAATGGCTACAGTTGGAGAACAGATTCTGTCTACTCTTCTGACTTCGGGAATTGCTAGAGGTGAGTTGAGAGGTTGTTAAGTCAGCTGAGATCGATTTGGGGTTAACGTTAGGGAAAAAAATGTTCAGCACCACCTTTCGGGATTTGATTAAATCTTTGGTGCCGGGTATTACTCCACCTGTTTGGAGATAGTAACTCATTCCATGGGGGATACCTTTGAGCTTCATATTTTCCTGCCAATGTAGCTTTGCTATCCTCATTTCCACCAGAGACAGACAAGAGCAAGTCACCTCTGTGGCAGGTTAAAGATGAACAAAGTATCTGATACTCTTCCCATTGAAAATGGGGTCTGCTTCCTCTCTCCTTGAATTCAGACTGGCCTGGGACTGCTTTTACCAATAGATTACACAGGTTATAATCCGACGCTTGCTCTGAGACTGCCTGCTCAGTTTGGCAACTTCTGCCTTGTTCTCCTGGAAGACAGCCACCATAGAAGAAGGACAACTATCCTGATATCACCATGTTGTGAAAAGCTCAAGCCACGTGGAGAAGCCCTGGCAGAGGACATGTCCCGTGGACACAGAGGGGCCAAAGAACAGAGATGCTGAACTTGTGTGTAGAGAGGCCAACTTGGAAGTGGGTTCTCCAACCCCAGCTGCACCCCTGGACACCCAGTGGATAAGAGTCCCCAGCCCAGGCCCTTCTGAATCTCTGACCCACAAAACTGAGAGCAAAATAAATCACCAAATTTGGGGATAGTTTGCGATGCAACAATAGAAAACTAGAATAATCTCTTACAATGATTTTGCCCCAGTGATTTTTTCTAATACTCTTCCGTCAGATGAGAAAATTTTCCATTCAGTTTTGTTTCCCTCTGGATTTGGGGTTGATTCACCAGTTCTGCTTTGTGGATAAAGGTGGGATTAGAAGTGGTAACATGCTGCAGTTCTCTTTATAGGACGGGCCCAGGGGGAGACGGCAGGAAATCATGGCTTGGAAATTGGGTGAGCATGAGGGAAACACGGGTACCAAAAGGAAGGTGGGAACATCTTTTATTTACTCCTTTCTTAGATGGCCAGAATTTATGTGCCACCTGTCATGTGCTAGAGAGTGTACTAAACATGGGGATAAATGAATGAATGATGAAGAGTGTATGCCTTTCAGGAGTTTAGAGATTAAGGAGCAGAAACTAACGACTAGGGAATCATGTAAGTGTTTTTTTGTAGAGATGCAGAGAAGGATCCTGTAAGTGCTTCCTTAGGGGATGAACATTGAATTGAGTCCGGGAGGAGGTGCATGCAGATGGGAGAGGAAATGCCCAGAAACTAATGACTAGGGAATCATGTAATCGCTTTTTTGTAGAGATGCAGAGAAGGATCCTGTAAGTGCTTCCTTAGGGGATGAACATTGAATTGAGTCTGGGAGGAGGTGCATACAGATGGGAGAGGAAATGCCTTATAATCAGAAGGAAGGTACTGCAAAATCAAGGAAATACAAAAGTTCTGGGAACTAGGTTTGACCAGGGCACAAGGTAGAGAGAAACTTGATCATGGACTGTAGTCCTTATATCATGGGTAAAGGAGTATATTCAGTGATGTGCTGGAAAATTGGCCTTCAAAAAGATTCACTGATTTGTAGTATTTGCCATTTTTTTTCTG
Source organism: Lagenorhynchus albirostris (assembly GCF_949774975.1). NCBI lineage: Eukaryota > Metazoa > Chordata > Mammalia > Artiodactyla > Delphinidae > Lagenorhynchus > Lagenorhynchus albirostris. The sequence continues at coordinate 78,347,994 of NC_083111.1, read as the reverse complement.
GAGTAAATAATCCCACCATGGTCAATTTCAAGCTAACAACAATTTAACAACTGACTTGTGAAATTCCCGAGTATTAACAATTGACTCTCAGAAGATGATATGAACAGACTCCAGCACACCACTGGGCCAAATGAAGGATTTTAGAGTGGCATAAACCAATTTGTATTTTACAACATCACCATGTAACTGTTTCGGAGCCCATTGCCACAATCTAGATGAAAGATTCTTAGTTTAGTTACTATATATATATATATATATATATATATATACACACACACACACACGCACATATAGTAGATTTATTATATATTATTAAATATATCATATATTAATAATATATTAAATATTACTAAAGTATAAAATATGTTAAATATAATATAATACATATGTTTTAAGAGGAACGTTAACAGGCTTTGATGCCAGGTTAGATGCAATGAGCAAAGGAAAGATGCCAGAGATAAGCAGAGAAGTTGGAGATACAATTTGAGGATCATGTTATGCAGAACCTTGCATGTACATCAAAGGATCTTGTCTTCAGTAGGCAATAGAGAGCCATTGAAAGATTTAAATTGGGGAATGAGATGACTGGATATGTGGTTTTATCTTGAAGACAAATGGTACCTCTCAGAAAATACATATAAAGGCTCTTGACATAACCATATATTATAACACGTTAGGGTGATTGGCTTTAAAATTTTCTTTAAATAAATTTCAAATGGCAACATCTTATCCCAGAAAGATTGGTTTACACCAGAGCATTCACTAAGGCAATTCAAAACCTCAACATATTTAAGGAAGAAAAGATATGGTTATATCACTTGGCATGGAAAAAAAGTATTAAATAAAATTCAACACCTATATATGATAACAGCTCTTATAGAAAAAAATAGAAATAAAAGGGAGACTCCTTAATTAATTGAAGAGTATTTTTTAAATTACAGTAAACATCATACTTAGGATGACCTGTTAGAAGCATTTCCATTATATTAAAAACAGGACCAAATATTTCCTACCAGCATGTCTATTTAACATTTTTACTGGAGATCCTACTTCACACAGTAAGACAAGAAGAATAAAAAATGAGACATAGGAATTACAAAGAAAGAGAAAAATTGCAAACAAGTACAAAGGAAGAGAGAAATTCCCCCTTATTTACAAGTAAGTGAATAAGGTTGTCTACATGGATAGTCTAAGAGAACTCTTAAAGGAAAGTAGAACTAATCAAAGGGGTGCTGGATACAACATGAACCCACATATATCAATGGCATAGCTATAATAACTTCTTAGAAACTGTAATGGCACAAAAGACCTAGTAATATGATTAGATACCTTGGAAAAATATGCAAGGCCATTATATAGAAAATTCTGACATATTATTAAAGGATGTAATAGAAGACAGAATAAATGGTTATATATACTATGTTCATGGAAGGGTAGATTCGCTGTAAGATTCTGATCATGCCTAAATTAACCTAAAATTTTAGCTCCAAATAGCCTCATTTTTTTCTCTTGGAACTTAAGCTTATTCTAAAATATATATAGAAGAGAAAAAGGCAGAATTTCAGATACTAAAGTCTTATTACAAAGATAGGGCAATTAGGACATTGTGCTATTAGCACAGAGATAGGAAAATAGACAATACACATCTCATACCATTAAGGGAGATAATACAGGTAAGTGCTTAGAAGAGTGACTTTAAGTGGGACTTAAACTATAGCTAGAGATAGACTGACTGTCTAAGACTCTCTATCCACCCATCCTCCACCCATCTATCCATCATTCATTCATCTATCCATCTAGCTATCTCTCCATCCCCATAGCTTAATAAAATCTTTAGGTTGTCCACCTAACCACCCATGTGTCTCCCTTGACTGTATTCCACTTCCTCCTCCTCCACCCCCAGCTCCTGGGCTCACTGCACTTGGGCCTCTGCCTTTACTAAGGTTGTTCTTGGGAAAGTGGCCCATCACTTCCCCTCTCCAGCCCCATCCTGCCTGACATCTGTGCTGTGCTTTTACTTTGTGGGTTACTTTCTCTTTCTTGAAAACCCACCTCTGCTGGCTCCTGGGCTGCTACCCTCACCTGTCCTCACACCTGCCTGGCCCTCACCTGTCCTCACACCTGCCTGGCCCTCACCTGTCCTCACACCTGCCTGGCCCATTCACTACAGTGTGTTGTTTTTCCCCTACTTTCACATTCTTAAAATGTCAGCGTCCTGGTGGTTCTTTCTGCAAAATCCTTTTCTTCTCTGAAACTCTTTTTTGATTGCACGCTTAATTATTTGGCTGGTCATCTCTCTGGGTGACCTCATATATCCCTCTAGGAATAGTTCCTTCTAATACACCGTCGACTTTCAGATCCCTAATATCTCTATCCCACCTGGACAGTGGCTCCAGACCTGTCTGCCTCCTGGGCAGACCCCCTCCTCTCCCTGCAAACTTGGTCCTCCACTTCCACACCTGGTCTTTATGAATGGCCCCACTATCCTCCTCAGCAAGTGTACCACGTGTCACCACAGCCTCTTAAATAATTGCAAACATCTCTGTAAACGTAATGAAAATAATAAGGTTTAGTGAAGAGGTATTATTTACCAGGCATTGTGCAAAGCATCTTATATAGTTCTTCTCTCTTCCTTGGTATAGAAACCCTATAAGGTGAGTACTATTACCTCTCACAATTTTTCCGACCTGGATGAGGATAAGTAACTTGCGTGACTGCAAAGAGGTGGAGCCCTTTAATAAGGCATCCTCTCCTCTGCTTCCCTGTTGCCTGCATCCTCCTTGCAGTCAGAAAACTTCCTAAAACCCATTAAATGCACCACTTCCTGGACTTCAAACCACTCGGGGATCTCCCAACAGCTGTAGGGTAACACCCAACTACTTTGCGTGACATACCTTCTTGTAATCTGGGTCCCACCCTTCTATCCCTTCTCAGATTCTGCGGCTGATGGCTCAGTCTTGGGCTTGCTTGGGTTCCCCTGGGCACTCTGCAGTTCCTTCCCAGGTGATGCTGTTCACCAAGCTCCTACCTCACCTTACTGCTCCAGAGTCACACCTGGAAAGCTCTTTGCTGTCCCCTACTGGTCCTCATAAACTATTGGTGAGCGCAAGCAAGTCTATAGCCTTCCCCCATGCTAATCACCCTCGGGACTCCATGCTTCCTGTGGATTTTATACAGACGTTCCTGTTGTGTTCTCTGCCCCGATCCCCCTTCATCACCAAAGGACCCATTTCGCCAGCTGGGGAGGCTACCTTCTCCACTCTGAAGAGGGCTACCCGGCCCTGGGTCACATCCTCCACACGTTCCAGGCCAACTCACACCTACTGGTTGCTCAAGAAGTGGTGTAAGGTGTGGTCCCCTTCTTCCAGCTCAGGCCAGTTCTGAAGGGGTATCCCAGCTTCAGAGTTTCCAGTAGGTTCCACTGAAGCCTTGTCATGACTTATTACTGCCCAACATGCACCCTTCCCTACCCCCATAGATGCGGACCCTGAGACGTCTCCCCACTGAGTGTCGGCACCTTCTTTCCACCGGCTTCTGAGGAAGTGGGCCAGGGGCCCCTACCCTGAGGCAGATGGGCTGTGCTCATCATTCCCAGACTTGAATCAGCCGGCTGAGCTCGGGCCTCCAGAAGCTGCATTTTTGGTGAACATCTTAGGTGACCCTTGTGTTCAGGAAGGTTTGTGAACGCCCAGCAGGTTGATGTCAGCCAGACCCACGTCCCAGTTCCTATTCTGCCACTGTCTTGCCACTCTTGGCAAGACAAATGCCTAACTCTCTCTTTACCTGAAAAAATAAAATAAACAACCCCCCCACCCCCCGCAAAATGAGATTTCTTAAAACCTGCCTCAGAGGATTGTTGTCAAGTTTGAATAAGATAAATGCTTGCTGATCATACATGTTTAAAAACTTAGCAACGTGCCACACACAGCTGGAGGATTCAGTAAATGCTCGCCCTCTTGAGAGACGAAGAGAGATGTGGGTGAATAAAAACTGGAATCTGAGGGCCACAAAATAGGACACACCAAAACCCTCCTGTCCCACAAGATCTGGGCTCAGACTGCTTGAAATTTTTTTCTTTGGCTGAAGGCATCTTCTTTCACCCTTGTTAACATGCGTATGCCCTCTGGGTAAGTTCAATCGTCACTGAAAAAATTCCTGAAAGTTTTGAAAGTCCTTGCTGTAGCCCAGGCTGTGTTAATCAGATTCTTTCTGGGGCTGGTTTGAGATCTAGGGGGAGGAGGGGAGTGTGGATGTGGGGCCTTGAGGAAATCTCTAGAAAAGGAGACAAGACAAATACCCCTATGTCTGCTTTCTTGGTCCTTGGTCCTGGGGACTCTGGACGCTACTTCTTGGAACTCTTCCCCCATTCCACCTCCTCCTGACCCCCTGACCAAGTCTGTCCCGGAGAACCTGTGCTCCAGATTAAACCTCAAGAAAATGACTTCAGTGCCTAGAGGGTCATCATCACCTTGAAATGAGAATGGAGTTGGCAAAGGGAAGCTGACAGCAGCCTCCCGCTGCTCGGTGACATGACCACCTGGTTTTCATTTTCGATCCTGAGATTACATCTCCGTACCTCCCTAAAGTCTCAGCTCGCCAGCCCCTCCCTCACTAGAAGGTGGAACTGACCCGCCTGATCCAGTGCCCAGCCCCAGGCGCTTCCTCTCCTGCTGGCTCCCCTCTGCCTTTGCAGGATAAAGACTGCAGAGTGTGGTGGGTTTTCTCCAGAGGGCAGGCCCAGGTCATCAGTTACACCCCCCAGGAATAGAGGGACTGTTCATGAGCTCGATCCCTGACACGCTGAAGCTCTGGGCTGGACTACCTGGAAGGGGACCTTGTACCTCCCCTTTAATGCTTAAATTCCCACCCCAGCTTCATCCCCAGGCAGTTGTCCTGCCTTCCTTGATCTGGATCTGGGTGGAAATGGCCAGACCCCCTGCCCCTGCCATGCTTGGTCATCGCAGGTTGTCCTTCAGGCGTGCAGTACTCCCTGAAGGTGCTCAGTGGACGCTGTCAGGAGACGGCCCCTCGCGGTGGCCAGTCCCCATGCTCTGCACCCTCATCGTGGCCACAGAGAGGAAAGACAAGAGGAAAGGAGACAAAATCATAAAAGAGACAGAAATAAGGAAGAGGGAGAAGAAAGATGAAATTGGTGAACAGGGCTAGGCATGATCTAGGAACACGGTTATCCTGACTCACTCACAGTCAGATTTCAAAGGTTATCAGGCCCCTGAGTCAACTTTAACTCTTCCCTTCAAGAGCAAAAACTCTCATTGGCCACTCAGCTTCACAGTGTTCCCTGGGAATGCGGGAACCCATCATTCCAGAGTTACAATAACAAGATCCAATATATGAACAGTATCTTACACTTTTCCGAGAATGTTCACTTACCTTCTCATGCTTAATGACCATTCCGTCATTATATGAAGTTAGTTTCCCACTTAGGACGTTCTTTTTTCTGTACCATGTTATTTAAAGTCTAGCAGAACTTGGAGATGCAAACAGTACCATCACGTGTATCCATTTTCAGGTGAGGGAAATTAGCCAGAGAGATGAAGGAATTTGCTGAAAGCCACATGGATTTTAAGTGGCAGAGCTGGGATCTGAACACAGGTTCTCTTATTAAAAATGCTGAGTTTCAGTTTGTGGGAATAACTGCAGGAGCATATGCTGTACCATCAGGTGAGCCTGTCTGAGCCAAGCATGGTCTCAGCACCTTTCAGGGGCTGACTCTCCCCTCCCAAAGGCACTCTGAAAGCATCAACAGAGATTTATTTAAAGGCGGGGTGGGGGATCCCAAAATAGGCTTATGCCTGAGTACCATAAAAAACAGATTTTTCGGTAAAGTAGCAAGTGTTGTACTTCTAGTTCCACATGACAAAAAAAATAATAAGACCATGGTGAAAAAAGTCACCCAAGATATCAGATCAGTAAAAAATAGCAAAGCAACTCGAAATAATAACAGCTCCTTAGTGGGGAATCTTAAAAAATATCTCCTGTCTTCATCACACTTCACTCTTTCCAAAAAAGAAATAAAACAGCATCTGATTTTCCTGGAATAAATTTGGAAAATATGTGTTTTCTATGTTTTCCTCCAGCCTAGTAGGATGCCACCTTCTAGTAGACGTCTTCCTTCTACCCCCGGTGAGAGGCACTCTTACCCTCTCCTATTCTCGTCTTCTGCCTTGTGGCACTCAAAGCATTAATTTACTGACTTATCCTGAACCAGACATGCAGACTCTCACTGGCTGTTGGCCAGAGACATCAGTTCCTTGACATGGGGTTGGGGGGCCGCTCTATAGGGCCGCCCCCAGAGTGAGAACCCAGAGAGAGAGAATAAGAAAGGGCCAGCAAGACAGAAGGTACAGTCTTTTTATAACCTAATCTCAGGAGATCCCATCGTTTTTGCCCTATTCATTTATTAGAAGTGAGTCACTAAGTCCAGCCTATACTCAGAGGGAGATTATACTGGGGTGTAAATATCAGGGCGTGAGGTCATTGGGGGTCATCTTAGAGGCTGCCCCCCACACTCTGAGTCCTGAACTGAGAAGATTAGTGGAATCCAGCTAAGTCTGAATGAACCCAGAGCTGCAACTGACCTCGAGACCCATAATGGGAAATAAATGATTTCTGTCATAGGTCAGTGAGAGTTGGCAATTGGTTACTAGTGCCGAGGAAGCTGGCTAAAGCCTCAGTCGAATGGAAACCTCCTCTCCTCTGCTCAGGGCTTCCCATCTTCTTTTTCTGATTATTCTCCATAGAATATATACTATGTCATATCTACAATATAGTATATATTATACTAAATAAAAAGTACACTATATTTTTCAAATTTTTGGTTTGTTTATTGTTTGGCTTCACCTTCTAGAATGTACATTTTATGAGGGTTGGGACTTTTGTCACTTTTGTCTACTGCTGTATCCCCAGCAGTTATAACAGTTAGAGCAATGTCTGGAATATAATTCCCCCTGATAAATATCTGTTGAATGGGTGAATGAATAAACGTTGTTGCAAGAGGCAGTTCTGGGGAATTACTGATGTCTAAGGGAGTCTATTCTCAGAAAGAAGATTGACTGTAGACAGTTGGGACTGCTGAGGTGGGTCCTTTGGGGACAATCCTGGGAACTTTTGTCCTCACTTGGGTGAGATGCTCTGTCCCTCTGTAGGCTTCAAGTACTTACTGTAAACTCAGGGTGGGTGAGAAGTTTACATCAATTGGTCCAGCATCACAGAAGTTTGCATCCAGGAGGAACAACTTAACACGTAGTTGAAATAGTTACAAAAAAACCAAAAGTAAGACAGATATGTGAAGAGGCCCCTCCAGACAGGGCTGGTGGATGCAAGGTCAACAGCCATCACCCTCTGAGTTCCTGATGTTCATGTGGTGTCAAAGACGAATCATAGGTGGGTTCTGTATTAGTCTGTGAGGGCTGTGTAACCAAGTACCACAACTGGGTGGCTTGAAACCACAGAAATGTATTCTCCTGTAGTTCTGGAGGCTAGAAGTTCAAAATCCAGGTGTTAACGAAGTTCGTTCCTTCTGAAGGGTTTCGACAAGTGTCCCTGGCAAGTGTCAGTAGTGTAGACCACATAGAACCATGGACACCATGACCTGCCCTGGGGAGTGTGAGGGTGAGAAAAGCCACGGATAAAAACAAAGGCGTGGGAGTCACCAGCATTTACCTGGAAGACCAAGTACGGCAGAACCAAAACAAGAGGGTCTGGGCATGGGAGAGTGGAGGAGGGGGGCGAGGGAGGGGATCTACTTCCAGGATCTGAGGTACTTTCAGATGGAAATGACTATCTGTTAGAAAGGAGCGACTGAAATAATATATATTATTTACTAACAATGTGTATATATGTTCAATTATAATGTAAATACATATATACTATATATCATATATAAAAATCATATGTATATAAAACTGTAATTGAACTCTAGCTGTTTTAAAAACCAACCCGTCTTCTTCTTGGGCTCAGTTTTGAAATAGTAAATTCACCGTGTTCTTAAACAGCAATTCTCAAACACAAGTCCTGGGTGGCTCTCTAGGCCAGTCTTCAGGAAGCGAGGGGTGGTGCAGTGGAGGAGCAGAGAGACCCTCTTGAATCTAGCTTGACCCCAAGGACACCAGCGGTTAAATAGCAGAGAACACAATGTGGGCAGGAGGTGTGTGAGGCTTTGAGGATGGACTGGAATGAAGATGGTGCTGGTGCAGAGACCATCAGTCCTCAGCATATCGTTGGCCAACTCCAGTTAGGGAGAGAGCTGGGTAGTCCTGCAGATAAACTTCAGTGGGCTTTCCAGGTAAGGTTTCTAACAGGCTCGCTGGAAAGCAGCACAAATAAATGACGACCACTTGGAAGAGAAGGCTGTCTGATGGAAAGAAAGCCTTGTCAAGGGCAGGAAGTATCAACAGAATGATTGAGAAGACCTGTCCCACCTCCACACCAGGGAAGGGAACTTGTTTAATTGCAGCAATAACCTAATATGATTGTTCTTTAAACTGGTGCCTAAACACCCAAATGCATGTGTCTTTCAAAATACTGCCCTTAGCGCAAACACAGGAGCAGGACAGAAAGCCATGCATCTGTGGTCAATTAATCTTAGGACAAAGGAGGTAAGATTACACAGCGGAGAAAAGACAGCCTCTTCAATAAGAGGTGCTGGGAAAACTGGACAGCTGCATGTAAGAGAATGAAATTAGAACACTCCCTAACACCGTACACAAAAATAAAACTCAAAATGGATTAGAGACCTAAAGGTAAGACCGGACACTATACAACTCTGAGAGGAAAACATAGGCAGAACACACTTGGACATAAATCACAGCAAGATCCTTTTTGACCCACCTCCTAGAGAAATGGAAATAAACACAAAAATAAACAAATGGGACCTAATGAAACTTCAAAGCTTTTGCACAGCAAAGGAAACCACAGACAAAACGGAAGACAACCCACGGACTGGGAGAAAATGTTTGCAAATGATGTGACTTACAAGGAGTTAATCTCCAAAATATACAAACAGGTCATACAGCCCAATATAAAAAAACCCCAAACAACCCAACCAAAAAATGTGCAGAAGACCTAAATAGACATTTCTCCAAAGAAGACATACAGATGGCCAAAAAGCACACGAAAAGATGCTCAACATCAGTAATTATTAGAGAAATGCAAATCAAAATTACAATGAAGTATCACCCCACACTGGTCAGATGGCCATCATTAAAAAGTCTACAAATAACAAATGCTGGAGAGGGTGTGGAGAAAAGGGAACCCTCCTACACTGCTGGTGGGAATGTAAATTGGTGCAGCCACTATGGAGAACAGTATGGAGGTTCCTTAAAAAACTAGAAATAGAACTACCATATGATCCTGCAATCCCACTCCTGGGCATATATCTGGAGAAAACCATAATTTGAAAAGATACATGCATCCCTATGTTCATAGCAGCACTATTTACAATAGCCAAGACATGGAAGCAACCTAAATGTCCATTGACGGATGGATAAAGAAGATGTGGCACATATATACAATGAAATATTACTTGGCCATATAAAAGAGTGAAATAACATCATTTGCATCAACATAGATGGATCTAGAGATTATCATACTAAGTGAAGTAATTCAGAGAGAGAAAGACAAATATATGATATCACTTATATGTGGAATCTAAAAGAATGGTACAAATGAACTTATTTACAAAACAGAAATAGACTCACAGACTTAGAAAACAAACTTATGGTTACCAAAGGGGAAAGGTGGGGAAAGAGAGAAATTAGGAATTTGGGACAAACATATACACACTACTATATATAAAATAGATAATCAGGGCTTCCCTGGTGACGCAGTGGTTAAGAATCTGCCAGCCAATGCACGGGACACGGGTTCAAGCCCTGATCCGGGAAGATCCCACATGCTGAGGAGCAGCTAAGCCCGTGCACCACAACTACAGAGCCTGCGCTGTAGAGCCCACGAGCCACAACTACTGAGCCCGCGCTCCTAGAGCCTGTGCTCCACAAGAAGAGAAGCCACTGCAATGAGGAGCCCACGCACCACAACGAAGAGTAGCCCCTGCTCGCCGCAACTAGAGAAAGACCGTGTGCAGCAATGAAGACACAACACAGCCAAAAATTAATTAATTAATTAATTAAAAATAAAAGATAATCAACGAGACCTACTGTATAGCACAAGGAACTCTACTCAGTATTCTGTAATAACCTATGTGGGAAAAGAATGTGAAAAAAAAAAGTATACCAGAATATACTTTGCTGGACAACTGAAACTAAAACAACATTGTACATCAACTGTACAACAGTATAAAATTAAAATTAAAATCAAAAACAAAATACTGCCCTTAAGACACTCATCTCTTGTTCCAGTGAAGTGGCATTGGTGTGAAAGGCCTGGGAAGTCCTTCTCCAGCCAAACATCCCCAGCGTCTGGGCTCATCTTTGTGTCACCTCCTCTAGGAGGTTTTCTGAATGCCTCCAGTGCCTACTTTCCTCTTCTTTCTCTGAAATCTTATGAAACATAAAGTCTGCGACTCAGAACCTATTTTCAAGGAGATATTTAATATGTCTGTTCATCTTTGATTCTATTACAAACCACGAGGATTTGGTGGAGGGTTAGAGTGAGGACTTTCAAGGCTACAACAATCTACTGCTGAACACCGGTTGGAGGTGTAATAACTACCTGACCCTGTTCTACTCACTTGTGCTAACTCAGGCAATCGCTCCAAATACCCTCTGGAGTAGTCAGAGGGTGGTTCCATACCTTGTTCCAAGTCCCAAAGCTGGTAAGTGACAGAGCCAGGATTTGACCATGAGCTGAGTGATTTAGGAGTCCATATTCGTAAGCCCTCCACCATATCTGGGTTGCAGCCTGATACAGTCCATTATGATTGTATGACTTGGACCAGCTTTTTCATGTCTTTGAGCTACAGATCTGTGCCTGGCCTGTCAGTTTGCCTGTGCATCTGACTTCTTTCAGTGTGATTGCCTGTGCCCACGACCCTGGGCACTGAGCCATTTGTTGGGCAGCAGTATGTGAGGAAGAGCTGATGACTTGAAAAAGGCTCTGCCCATGCAGAGAAAACTGGAGCCCTTTCCTTGTGAATTGCAGGAGGAAAGACACAGGGCAGTTGAAATTCACTGGTGGAGCCTATTTCCCTCGATCTCTATGAGCTGAGATAGAAAAGATGGGAGTGAAACAGAGTCTGGGAACCAGAGGCCCACCCTCTCTGCTTTCTGGTACAAACCTTGAAGGAGTCTGAAAATTCTAGATTCAAATAACCTGGTTGGTGGTTATGATTGCATATTTGTCAATGCAGGAGATTAGAAAACATCTTACTAACAGCTTGCCAGTTTGGCTTGTAGTTTGTAAATACCCGGATTATCATTGGGCCTCTGTTTGCATCCCTGCCCTGGCTCTTGTGCATGTTGGGAGCCGGCCTGAGTAAGAGCCACGAGGACAAATAAACCGGGCTGGGTGGAGAGTAATGGTGGGAAGTGGCTATTTTAGACATGGTGGTCAGAGAGGTGCTCTCCCTCTGGACACAGACCCAGAGAAAGGGAAGGAGTAAGCCACAGAGGGATCTGTAGGAAGGGACCCTGGCAGAGCAAGTTCCAGGAACCTGAGATGTGAGGATGCTTAGCAGATTTGAAAGCAAAGAAACAAAACGAAAGCTGTAGTGAGTACGGTCAGAGCAGAGGAACGAAGGAGAGGGTGGTAGGAGATAAGGAGAGAAATGTATTCAGGGGCCAGATATTATATATGGGCTTGGGAAAGTACTTTTTGCATTTTATTCTGAGTGATGTGGGATGTCACAGGGGTGTTTTTGTTGTTGTTGTTGTTTGTTTGCTTGTTTGTTTTTAACCATGGAGCTTTCTAGTCATAAGTCAATGAAGGAGAGATGAGCAAAGTAAAAGCAAAACCCAATACAATAACAACAAAAAAACCAATTAAAGAATCACAATAGACTTTTGAAACCATGACTTCAGCGGGCCAGTTTTCAGTGGTTGGAATAGACATGTTCCTACACACATTATGAGTTTAATTTCTTGTATCATGTTTGCTAAATTAGGGGCAAGATCTTTGGGGTAAGGTGACTTTTGGATTTCAGTGAGCCGCTGAATGACCTTGGGCTGTGGGACTTGTGAACTTGGCCTCTGAGACTCAGATTGCTTTTCTTATGAACTATTTTAAACATGAGGGAAAGAACAGAAATCAGCATAAAAACAGGTGTACTCTCACCATCCAGTTCTATTCAGTTCTAACATCTTGCCATACTCTTAAAGATGACTCTTAAGAAACATTGTAGGTACTGTGATGTAATAAAATAGTAACAATAGACAGCCCCCAATCTCTTGCCCTGTGCCAGGCCCTGCACATCTGCCAGCTTTTCCAACCTTCACCACAGTCCTTTGAGGTGGGTGGTAAGAGCATCCTCACTTTATAAAGGGGGACCGTGGGGCACACAGAAACCTTGCGATTGCTAAGGTCACGCTTGTCTCTAGGAAGCTGGTATCTGAACCAGATTCTGTGCTCTTAACTGCCGTGCTCCACTGACTTTCAAACATACAGCTGTGTTTTTTGTGTTTTGCATCTTTCCAAACTGTGTGAAATTGGTATCATCCTGACCTTACAATGCAAATTACTCTTCCTACTGTGTTTGCGAGACTCCTCCACGTAATGTATTTAGGCATTCATTCATTTTCATACATTGTCTGGTAGGACAGTATTGAACATTTCCAAATGTATTATTAATGTTTCTGTTGATAAATATTTATACAGTTACTTTTTTTTTTTATCTCCTCTTACAGACAGTACAAAGAACATTCTTATCTCCTATGAACACTTACATGTGTTTCCCCTGGGCAGTGTATCTCAACACTGGTTATACAGTTAACAGAGTTTAAAAACGAGAGAATTTAAAAGGAGAAGAGAATGGATGTACACTCCACCCCCTGACATCCCAGTTTCATTCATCTTTTTGGTTCGATGTGATTTTTAGAATGCCAGGCAATTCTAAGGTACATCCAGTTTTCAGAACCACCACCGTAAGCCACATTCCTCCATGCAGAATGACAAAACTGTCAAATTTTGTATATATTACCAAACTGCTCTTCAAGGTAGTTTTCCCAATTTACTTTCCCATCAGTGATGTATGAAGATCTGCACTTATTTTCCCCCTTGTATTTCCTGATCTTGATAAAACATGTTCACTCTTTTTTTGATTGGTATTGCTAGAGAATTACCAATTTTATTGATATTTTCAAAGAATCAATTTTTGGCTTTGATGATTTTCTCTATTTTACATTTTTTTCTATTCTATCACTTTGTTTTTATTTCCTTTTCTATGCTTCCTTTTAATTTTTCCTTTTTTTCCCAATTTTTTTTGAGATAGAATTGAATTTTTACCTTTACCACCTTTCAAATATTGTATGAATTTGAGGCTATATATTTCTCTCCATGCACTGCTTTGGTTGCATTGCAAAAGATTTGCTACCTTGTATCTTTAATGTTCAGTTCAAAACGTTTCTACTTTTTGTTGTGATTTTTTTTGACATACATTATTTAAAAGCATATTGCTTAACTTATAAATAGTTCAGTGATTTTAAATTTACCTTTTGTTATATATTTCTAGCTTAATTTTACTGTGGTCAGATAATAAGAATAATCGCAATCATTTGAATTTTGTGAAGGCCTTGTTTTGCAATCCATTATACAGTCAGTTTTGGAAAGTGGTCACGTATACTTGAGAAGAATGTATACATAGGTGCAGTGTTCACTACGTCAAATAATTTAAGTTTGTTGTTTTGTTTTGATTTTCTTTATCTGTATGGATTTTTTCTTTTCCTGTATGGTCTATCAGCTATTGTAAGAAGTGTGGTAACATTTCCAATATCCTTGTGAATTTCTTTACTTCTCATTTTGGTTCTGTCAGTTTTTGCTCTGTGTGTTTTGAAGCCTATATATACAGGCTTGGAATTGTTTTTCCTTCCAGGTGATTTGGCTCCTTTTTCATTAAGGAAATGTATTTTTTTCTTTAGTAACGTTTTTGCCTTAAAGTCTACCTTAACTGCTTTTAGTATAGCTAAACCAGTTTTCTTAGGGTTGGTATTCACATGATATGCACATTCCATCCTTTGCTTTTTGTGTTTCTGTGTCCTTATAATAAAAGCGTGACTCCTGTCTGCAAAAGTAATACTGCATTTGCTTTTATATCTACTCTGATCATCTCAGTGTTTTAAGTGAATATTTAATCCATTCACAATTAAAATAGGCACTAATACAGTGGGGTTCTATCAGTCTTCCTACTATGTGTTCTCTACTGGACCCATCTGTTCATTCTATGTTCCTATTTCCATTCTTTGTAAATTTTTTTGCCTTCTTTTAGATTAAAAAAGTTGTTTCCTTTCTCTATTAGTTATACATCTGTTACTATTCTTTTATTTATTTTTTTAAATAAATTTATTTATTTTTGGCTGCATTGGGTCTTCGTTGCTGCATGTGGGTTCTCATTGTGGTGGCTTCTCTTGTTGCAGAGCACGGACTCTAGGCACGCGGGCTTCAGTAGCTGTGGCACACGGACTCAGTAGTTGTGGTTCACGGGCTCTAGACCACAGGCTCAGTAGTTGTGGTGCACGGGCTTACTTGCTCTGCGGCATGTGGGATCTTCCCGGACCAGGGCCCGAACCCATGTCCCCTTCATTGGCAGGCAGTTTCTTAACCACTGTGCCACCAGGGAAGCCCAACATCTGTTACTATTCTTTTAGTGATTACTCAGTGATTAGAATGTGGGTCCTTGATATGTTATAATCGAAAACAACAACAAAATAAAGGTAATTAGAATTTGAATATTCCAAGGTACTAGCATTGTGAGAAAACTGATAAAAGTAATACTTTGTATTTGATTTGTAGTGAGTCAGGGAGTAACCACTAGATGCTAACAAGTGCCATTCTGCATGGCGGGATGCTCCAAAGAGAAAGGCAAAATACAAATACTTTTGAAAGAAATAAGAGATAATTTAATATCATCAGACCTGCACTAAATACCAAAGGCAGAAGAAAGTGATCCCCTATAAAGTTAAGGGAACGCGGGATGAGATGAAGAACCCAAATTTAATAGATACATAACGGAAATTTCTAAAAACTGTGCAAAAGATGGGAGGGGTAAAAAGGGAGAATTTTAAATTTCTGTGATTGGGCTTCCCTGGTGGCGCAGCGGTTGAGAGTCCGCCTGCCGATGCAGGGGACCCGGGTTCGTGCCCCGGTCCGGGAAGATCCCACATGCCATGGAGCGGCTGGGCCCGTGAGCCAAGGCCACTGAGCCTGCGCGTCCGGAGCCTGTGCTCCGCAACGGGAGAGGCCACAACGGTGAGAGGCCATGCAAAAAAATAAAAGAAAAAAAAATTCTATGATTATGAGAAAGTGGAATACAAATAATTCAGCATTTTAGCCTCCCCTATCACGCAGCTTCAGAATTCAGCAAATGTCTTGAGCAGGGGTGGCCAGCTTTTTCGGGAAAGGGCCAGATAGTAAATACTTTATTTAGGCTTTGCGGGCCATGTGGTCTCTGCTCAGCTCTGCCATCAGAGCAGGAAAGCAGCCGCAAACAATCTGTAAGTGACTTGACATGGCTGTATTCCAATAAACTGGCTTGGTATGTATAGCTTGGAAAATATAGAGAGATTTCATATCTGAGTGTGTCTATTTCTGGAGCTTGTAACTGTGCCTTTGGACTCTTTATTTATGTCTTAGTTACTGTGGTTTTTAAATTAATCTTTGTATTTGGTAGATAAAAAATCCTTCCCTTGTTATTCCTAAAAATTGTCTCTGCTATCCTTGACCTTTTACCCTGCAGCATCTATTTTAAGGTCAGTTTGCCAAGTTCCTGAAAAGCCTTGTGAGACTTTTTGGAGTAGTGGAAATGTTCTAAGTCTTAATTGGGGTGGTGGTTACACTGATGTAGGTGTTTATCAAGACTCATCAAACTGTACCCTTGAAAATAGATCATTTAATGTAAACTATATATCAAAAAATTGATTTTAAAAAGATAAAGCCAACCCACCAATCAACTAACCTTGTCAGGACTTGGCCTGGAATGGCAGGTCAGTTCTGCTTAATGTATGGAAAGGAATGATATATTTCCAATGAGTTCACTTGAACTAAGATAACTGGACCCCCTACTATATGTCAGTCCATATTGTGGGTCCTGATGGTAAGTCTTCCCATCCTTAGCCATGGTATACAGACCCTCATTTGTACAGGTCTTATTTTATGTTTTAATTTTTTTTCTTATGTTCTTTATGATGAACTTGCACACATTTGCTTAGATTTACTCTTAGTTAACCTACGTTTTGTTGCTTTCAGTGACTGAATCTTTTTTAAAAACTTAAATGTCTAATGGGTTATGACTGTTGTTTAGAAATGCTCTTGATTATCGAGTGGATTTCTCTTTGAAATATCTGTTTCTCAGAGCTTCATTTCCTGCAGCGGTAAAATACGCAAGTTGGATTATTTGAACTGTAAGGTCCTTTTCAGCAACATGATTCTATTCTTCTCTTTTCTTCGGGGCTGCTAAAACCTTCAAGAATGTCAAGGACACTTTTAAAATTACATCATCAAAAGACCTTTCTTTTTATGTCTAAAGCATGCCCAGACTGGGTCTGGGTCACATTAGGGCAATTTCCTTTGCAATTTATTCCTATTGTCTAAAGAAGGCATTGTCTGCAGAGATTTTGCTTTTAAAGAGGAAAACAAAACTTTATTTTCCTTTCAGAAGAGACAAAATGTACCGATGTAAAATATTTGTAAGATACAGAAATGCATAACAGGAAAAGCAAAATCCTCCCGAAATCCCATCTCAGAGAAATAAACCACTCTAATCAATTCGCTATCCATTTCTCCCACATTTTTCGTGCTTACACTGTTTATGCATATTTATAATTCAACAAGCTATTGTTGATTCCCTCTGAGAGACAGATTTCAGTCTCATTTTACAACACAGACCATCATCGTTACCCTTGCTTAAAACCTCCAGTGTCTTATACAGACGGCCAATAGGCACATGAAAATATGTTCAACGTCACTAACTGTTAGAGAAATGCAAATCAAAATTACAATGAGGTATCACCTTACGCTGGTCAGAATGGCCATCAATAAAAAGTCTGCAAACAAGAAATGCTGGAGAGGTGTGGAGAAAAGAGAGCCCTGGTAGGTTGGTGGGAATGTATATTAGTACAGCCACTACACTGTTGGTGGGAATGTAAGTTAGTACAGCCTCTATGGAGAACAGTATGGAGGTTCCTTAAGAAACTAACTTATAGAATTACCATAAGATCCTGCAATCCCACTCCTGGGCATATACTAGACAAAACTCTAATTCAGAAGGATACATGCACCCCAATGTTCATAACAGCACTGGCCACAATAGTCAAGACATGGAAACAATCTAAATGTCCATCGACAGGTGAATGGATAAAGAAGATGTGGCACGTATATACAATGGAGTACTACTCCACCATAGAAAAGAAGGAAATAATGCCATTTGCAGCAACATGGGTGGACCTAGAGATGATCATACTAAGTGAAGTAAGTCACACAGAGAAAGACAAATACCATATGACATCACTTATCTGTGGAATCTATAACATACGACACAGAGGAACTTATTTACTAAACAGACTCACAGACACAGAGAACAGACTTGTGGTTGCCAAGGGGGTGGGGGGTGGGGAGGAATGGATTGGGAGTTTGGGATTAGCAGATGTAAGCTATTATATATAGAATGGATTAACAACACGGTCCAACTCTATAGCACTGGGGACTATATTCAATATTCTGTGAGAAACCATAACAGAAAAGAACATGAAAAAGAATATACATAAATGTATAACTGAATCACTTTGGTGTATGGCAGAAATTAACATTGTAAATCAACTATGCTTCAATAAAATAAATTAAAAAATAAAACTCCAGTGTCTTCCCATTGGTTTAGGATGAAGGAAGACATCTTTTCTAAAGCCCAGCACTCAGCTCCCCCACTTCACCTCACCCTGCCTGTCCTCTCCAGCCTCACTGGCATTCTCTCGGTTCCTTGGAAGTACCATGGTCCATCCCAACACAGGGCTTCTGCACATGTGGTTCCTCTCCCTTGACAACCTCCTTCTTCTACTCCTTCCCCATCATTAACTCATGCCTGTACTTTGGATCTCAGCTGAAGTGCCGCGTCCCCCAAGTCATGCTCTTGTATCCACCTTCATGAGCGGATGCGTCCTTTGATTTCCGGACTCTCCTGGAAACTGCCATCCCTTCTACCCCACCCACCAGCAGCCTCAGCCCTGGAACTCATTCCTGTTGTTACCTGTTAACAGGTCTGAATGCCACCCCCTTATAGAATTCCCACTGCCTGAATGCCACCCCCTTGTAGAATTCCCACTGCTTTTGTCTTTTCTGTACCAGGATGCTTGGTCTCTAGTACAATCACTTGCCTTTCCCCAGGTGCCCTTGTGACTATTAAGCCTGAAGAGATGCATTATAAGACCCAGGAGGGCAATGGCAGATCTACTTTGTCTCATCATTTTTCAAACAGCACCCAATACGTTGCAGGAAATGTTTTTGCAGTATGGAATTAAATCGTAATTGTTTCCTCCCGCAATACTGAGCTGCCACCCTCTGACGGATACATGTAGGGTTAGGGGTATGCCCTCCCCAGGCCAGCCTCTTTAGTTAACTCTTTATAACCTCCAATAATAGGACACATCATCTAAAAGCCAGGTGATCTCCAACACTGGCATTGACTGGCATTGGGGGATTTGCCTATGATACCTGCACAGGGAGAGGCACAAGGGCACATCTCAGGAAGTCAGAATGACCAAGGTGCAGATGTCTGGGGGTTAGCTGATCATGGAATCATTTTTATACGTTCTGATGACTTTGGAGAAAGGCTGTAGTCTGCACACCCTTCTGGAGTTTAAAAAATTAGTCTAATTGATTTCAGGGGGCAAAGCTAGAGATTATATTAAGTGCATTGCCAAGCTCTTGAGATATTTTTGGATCTCTCTCTATTCTGCAGTGACAAGGGCTTCTGAGGGTCTCGAGGCAGCCCTCCTTCCAGGTCCTCAGGATGGAGGTTTCTGAGGGAAAGCAGCTTCTGTTGGGAGCTGTGCCCAGAAAGGTCTGGAATCCAGTCGTTGGTCTACCATGTAGGAACAGATTCTCCAAATCTACAGCAATCTTAGAAATCATCTCACCTTAGCCTCTCCTTGTGAATAATGATTTGAGAAAGCAGCTTGACAAAGACAGCTGGTTATTTAATGAGAACGCTTTGCAGATCACCATGCTGGAATGGCAGCGTAGAGAAGGGTTTAAGCACATAGATTCTGGAGGTAAAGATTCTGCATTAGATCTTGGTCCCACCATATTCCAGCTGTGTGATATTTTTTTCTTATATTTATCCAGTCCTTCCTGTCCCATTTGTCGAAAATTTATTCTTCTCTCCATCGAAATGTCAAATAGCAGATGATATATATGATTTGCTCTATTCCTTTGACCCATTATTCATCTGTTTGTCTCACGTTACACCAATGCCACACTCTCTTGGATACCATAACTTTGTATTAAGTTGTGATATCATGTAGTGTGAGGGCTTCACTTTTCTTCAAGCTTGTTTTGGTGATTATAGGTCCTTGGCATTCCCCTATAATTTTAGAAACAATTTCTCTCACCTGAATAATAAAATCAGTAGCACCAACTATGAATAGATAACCAACATTCATGGGATGTATTACTACATGTTTGACAATATGCCAGGCACTCCAAATATATGATCACATTTAATCTTCAATAGATCCTAACAATAGGTACTCTTATTAATATAATTTTATAGATGCAAAAATTGAGAGTTAAGAAGTTTTAATAACTTTCAAGTTTTAAACCCAGTTCCCTCTTTCCCCACATCCAATGGTCCTAACCCCTACTGAAGGATGCCTCTAAAACCCTCGACTTTTTCCACTTACAATTTTCACAAGGACTTGATTTTATCAGCCTCAGGTAAATGGAGGGTCACATCCATCAGGGGCAGAGAAAGAGTCAATTCAATTAAACACCTCCAAGGATCTGGAAAAAAGTTATAATAAACAAATAGGTATCAACCTTAGTAATTAGCACACTCATGACTGAAGAAAACTCAATAATGATGGTTTGTTAACTTCACTGTGAAGATAAAACATTTTCTTTTCTTCCCATCATTTACTCAATACGTCTGTTTCTCCATTGCTGTAATTTCTACAAACTTTGAGCCTACATTGAGAATGAATCTTAGTTCTAAATCACGGAGAGTGTTTTGGTCACGCTTCCACGTAAGTTAATGAAGGGTTTATAGAATAAACTGTGGCAGAAAAACAGAATTCTTGGAAATGATTTCAAATTAAACCAGTATGTAAAGATTTGGGATCTCTTTGACCCCAAACCTTTGGCTTTTACCCAGACCTCTGTTCTGTCCAGAGAGAGAGCCGAGTAATGTCTTTTGGAGAAACAAGTGCTGTCACCATAAGCATATTTCTAATGAGCTATTTTGTAGGGTAGATTTCATTTCCCGAGCTCCATGGAGTGGTAGAGGCCATACAGTATTCTGAAACAGCACACATACTTGTAACCTAAGGAAATGCTCCACTAAAGACTGCAATAAATGAGGGAACCCTATTTCCAAATGCATACCAACTAGATTCGGAGTTTGGAAACATGTGACTGATAGCCAAGAGCTCGCCTTCAAAATAAACCCTAGAAGCCAAGAAGCAGATATTTGAATGTTACCTTGTTTAGAACTTCTGTTTTGGGACAGTTTTCACTGTGAAAAATTTTCCTTTCCATTCATCTGAGATATGCTGTCACACAAAATTCCATCCCTTATTCTGCTCTTTTGGGTGAAAATGGCAAAGACAACTCTTCTTTTATGTGACTGGTCTTCATCGCTGAAGACCATGACCAGACTTCTCCAAGATATCTGTAGGACCCTTCGTCAAGCACCGTCGCCTTTTCCCTTGGGCATTTCATTTCATACCAAAAGCTTATGCGGTGTATAAGTGGTATAATTATTTTCCTATTGTATCAATGGAGGAGGGTGCTTTGGCTTACAGAAAGTTGATGTTTGAGGAAAGTTCTGGATTAAAGAACATAGGGTATAGAAGATCCTGGAGTAACTTGAACTCACCAGCATATATAGACCAAGGGTTTTGAACTCCGTGCAACT
The DNA here is from genome assembly GCF_949774975.1 of Lagenorhynchus albirostris. Lineage (NCBI taxonomy): Eukaryota > Metazoa > Chordata > Mammalia > Artiodactyla > Delphinidae > Lagenorhynchus > Lagenorhynchus albirostris. Next base: position 78,326,741 of record NC_083111.1, on the reverse strand, counting down.
GTGATCTGCATTGTCACATAATTGTTTATGGGACTTTTCTTGGTAAAGGAATCAGGTCCTCCAGGGAGGATTCATGACCCCCAAATGGGAGACAAGAATGCAGTGCTTGGAAGCCTGGAGAATCATGGCATCTAAGGATCAGGCAGAGAAAGGGCAACCTATGAATGATACAGAAAAAGCAGTTTCTTTGACCCCAAGGTATTTGTTATTTCCAGGTACATAGGAGCTGGGGGACACAGGGACATTTTTGCCCCTCTCAGCTCCACGATTCTCTTTGTCTGACAGATCCTAGATTCCTGATATCAGGGTTCTCTCTCTCTTGAGCCCTGTTATTTCCTCTTTCTGCCTCCAAACAGCCATTCAAGAGGCAGAATTAAAGTTGGTTTTAGTAAATAACACACAAGAGACTATATCTCACCACTTAAGAGTCATGGAGCTGTCTGGCTTGGGAAGATGGAAACTCTTCCCACCCATCCCCCAGCTGTGCTGGTAGTGATCTCTGCCTCCAGCATCTTTATCCACTGGGTAGTGATTTGGATTGGACTCCATTATATTTCCTCTCACCCCACGTGGCCTGACAGAGACTCATTTGAGGGAAACGAACAGGCTTTGAAGCAGCACTTCATCCAGCTTCCATCTTCATTATTGGCAGCCATGGCGAAGGAAAAGTGTCAAACTGCTGGCTTAGGCTGTCCCTGTGTGTCTAACATTGGCACTTTCTGCAGTGTCGTGTGAGATGTTTACAGTTTAGAGCCCAACGACTTCTGGAATAAGAAGGTAAATGCTTTGCTCTCTTTAGAACTTAGTTTCCTCATCTGTAAGGTCAGAAAGTGGACTAGATGCTTGCTAAGATTCCTTCTCGCTCTCAGATGGTACCTATTCCAGCCACATTATCTTCAAGATACAAAACCAGAGAGGATGAGCAATTTTCTCAAGATCACACAGCAAGTTAGAAAGTGTATGCGTGGTAAGGTGTATTAAGGATAAGTCTGACTTGGGCAAAGAAAGACACTAAGCAAATAACTTTGAGTTTTCAAACCTGCTCAATGCTTCTATTGTTGCCCTTGCATCCTTGGCATGTGGTTCCCTTTTACCAGGAGAGAGAAAAGGTGTCACTGAACCACAAATCTCAGCAACTAACTTCAAACCTTCCTGTCCACAAACTGTCTTCCCCAGTGAGAGGGGATCATCCCTGAAATTTCATGGAAGTCCTTTATTCAGGTGAGGCTCTGTAAGGTAATTTCTTCTTGCTCACCTGCCTCTAATTCCATAAGTAAGGAGGAACCTTTAATACCTAAATATAGGCCTTTCTAACTATCATTTGTCAAAGCTGATCTCTGCCGGGGCAGTGCTGCGAGACATCCACAATTAATTACTCATCTTAAAGGAAGGGTCTAACGTTGGCTAAGGGGTCTGTGCCAGGTTCTGTGATGGCTTTCCCCAGAGGTGGCCTTGTTTTGTCCTCGTATGACACTGCACAGACCAGTCAGAGCAGAGGCCAATCACACCAGCCACCAGGCCTTACCGGAGGGAACAGGACAGATACTGGGTCTCATCTTCTCCATCTTTCAGACCAGAAAACAAGGCAAGAGACGTGAGCAACCTTGGCCAACCTCACATGGAGAGGCAGAGGGAAAACTCAGACTCGGGTCGGCCTGAGCTAAGCCTGTGCTCTCCGCCTGACCCTGACGGGCCTTCCATCCCTCCTGACATCTGGTCTCTCTCTGCCTCCTGTCCCTACACTGCTCTGGGCCACCTCCACCCAGCTGCCCACCAGAGTGATCCGCCCAGACTGCTGGAAAACCTATCAGTGACACACAGTGGAGGAGAACAGTAACCACTCTTAAACTGCACAGCACCAGCCTCAATTTTTTTTAAATTTACTTTTAGCTGCGTTGGGTCTTCGCTGCTTTGTGCGGGCTTTCTCTAGTTGTGGCGAGCGGGGGCTACTCGTGGTTGCGGTGTGAGGGCTTCTCACCGCGGTGGCTCCTCTTGTTGCGGAGCACGGGCTCTAGACGCGTGGGCTTCAGTAGTTGTGGCACGTGGGCTCAGTAGCTGTGGCTCACGGGCTCTAGAGTGCAGGCTCAGTAGTTGTGGCACATGGGCTCAGTAGTTGTGGCTCACGGGCTTAGTTGCTCTGCGGCATGTGGGATCTTCCTGGACCAGGGCTCGAACCTGTGTCCCCTGCATTGGCAGGTGGAGTCTTAACCACTGCACCACCAGGGAAGCCCCAGCCCAAATTTTATTTACTCCACACAACCCCACCTTACAGGAAAGCAGTTTGGCATTACCAGCCTTCAGCTCCCAGCATGGACCTTAGTGCGAGGTACACAGTAGGTACTTAATAAATACTTGCCGACTGCATTTGCTGACTCAACATTTACAATGAGGAGTCAGAAGCTGAGAATAGGGTAGTGATTGGCCCACGGACCTGTGGTGTTGAATGAAATGATGGGACTAGAATAAAAAGAAAAGAAAAAGGGCTTCGCTGGTGGCGCAGTGGTTGAGAGTCCACCTGCTGATGCAGGGGACACGGGTTCGTGCCCCGGTCCGGGAAGATCCCACATGCCGCGGAGCGGCTGGGTCCGTGAGCCATGGCCACTGAGCCTGCGCGTCTGGAGCCTGTGCTCTGCAACGGGAGAGGCCACAACAGTGAGAGGCCTGCATACCGCAAAAAAATAAAATAAAATAAAATAAAAAATAAACGCTTAAATGATGTGCTGGGCACGCTTTGTAAATGTTAATTGCTTATTCCTTATAGTAACTCAGTGAGGTGAGTCTGGTGATGTCATCCCTGTTTGGAGGCGAGGACTCAGGCACAGAGAGGGTTATTAATTGCTCAAGGTCACAGAGTGAGCAAACAGCAGAGCCTGAACTTGGCTCCAGAGCCTGAGCCCTGGTCCCTCCCTTTACTGCGGCCACCATTTCTCACTGCATCACAGCCTCCATCCAAGTCTCAGCCACGATGCTCTGGGGCTGATAAAGGGTTAACGGTCACGCTCACAGCAGCTGTTTCCATTGGTGCCAAATTACCGGGCCTGGTAACCTGCGTCGGGGCCACATGACACGGGCAGCTGTAAAGGTTACATGAGCACCAACCGGCAAGTTGGTGCTGGCCCTGGAATGTGGTCACCCATCGGTGCAGCCCCACTGATGGCTGCCCAAGTCCAGAGCTGCTTGTAAGTCACGGCTCCCTGCTGGTCGGCAAGTTCACCTTCTCACCTGGGCCTCTCCTCCTAAAGGCTTGTGTTTGTTCCCTTCTCACACACCTGTGCCCTTCAGGACGGCTGCCTGCCCTTGAAGCCAGTCCTGGACAAAACAGCACCTCAAACTACAATGCCTTCTTTTTCTATTACATTGCAAATAGCTGTGTGGATACAGCAAATTACAGAAAACCTTACAATGGGTGGTATTGGAGGCTGTACTTCATCCTCCCCAAAATGCCCTAACCCCCCAGTACCTCAGAATGTGACTGTGTTTGGAGAGGGGATCCAATTATTAATTAAAGAGGAAATTTAATTAAATTGAGGTCACTAGGGTGTGACCTAATCCAGGATGGCTAGTGTCCTTATACAAAGATGAATTAGGACACAGACACACATGGAAGAAAGACCATGGGAGGACACAGGGAGAAGCCCATCAACTACAAACTGGTACTTGCCATCTGCCTCTACAAGGATTAATTCATGAGCTGCTATACCTGCTGACCTTCAACACCCCCAGAAAGGAGTTCTGGGTGGAGATCAGGAATGAGGCTCTCTGTGCTCTGGGAGAAACTGGCAGAACAGGTCATCAGATAGTTAGATCTTTTCGGGAGAAGATTTCATGAGCCCAGTTCTTACATCTCCTCGTATCTAGAAAAGCACTAAAATCCTTCCTGGTGACGTCTGCTCCTCGTGACTAGTAACCTTCACGAGCCTAGCACCACCTTCTGCAAAAACTACGTGCTTGACGGTACACACTCCCTGTTCACCAGAATCACATCTATACTGGCCTTTCCCCCCTGCCTCTTCAGAGCAGCTCCTCAGAGCTATCTGAAATGCTGTCTCCCAGGCTATAGTCCTCATTTTGCCCTAAATAAAACTTAACTTACAACGCTCATGTCGTGCATTTTTTGTTTTCAGTCGACAAAACCAAGGAGAGAGGCCTCAGAAGAAACTAACCCCACTGACACCTTGATCTCAGACTTCTAGCCTCCATCATTGTGAGAAAATTAATTTCTGTTGTTTAAAGCCCCTGAGTCCATAGCAATTGTATTACAGCAGCCTGAGCTAAAGGCAGGCTTAAACAAAGGCAGGCTTATTTTTACCTGAAGGTAGGTCATCCAGGGCTAGTGTAGCTAGTCATTAAGAACCCAGAGTATTTCTTTCCTTTTAGCATTTCTTCCTAGGGCTGCAGGATGGCGTCTGCTTCCTGGGTGGTTAGAAGGCAAAACACAAAGGAGGATGGATATCTTCGGGTGTGGTTTCTCCCTTTTATTAGAGAAAGTCCCAAGTTTAATTGGCCAGAGCTAAGTCACATGACCATCTTTCTACAAGGAACCTGGAGGATTCCTTTCAGCTGTGCTCATCCTTCCCCAGATTATACAGGGGTCCCGGGCAGCACATGGCTATTGAGTAGACAAATTACAGTGTCTGCAGCCTAAGTTAAGGGCACCTGCTGAAAAGCTAAGCCATAGGCTTGTGTAGCAAGACCTCATCTTGGAGGTAGGGTCCCCTCAGCCAGCAGCACCATCTCCCTAAATAGTGGAGTTGAAACCGAGCAGGACCCTGTGGGGCTCCTGGGCACAAAAGCCTCTCTGTGTCCCCCCATTTCTTTTTGCAGGAAATAAGTTTCATTCATCCTCCATGACCTTCCCCGAGTTCCAAAGGGTAGGTTCAAACAGTTGCTAATCAGGGAAGGGAGGGGCTGCAGAGACAAGGGAGGAACAGTCGAAAGAAACAAGAGTGCAGCCTTGGGGCAGGGTCCTGGTTCCCCCTCAAGGGATACACACAACAACATCTTTGAGCTGTTTTGCAGATACTGAAACCCTCACCAGGTGGGAGAAGTTAACTGTGTGCCGCGCACAAGCACGCAGACCCCAGACCAGGTGGAACCACAAGGTTGATGATGCCGACTCCCACCTACCTCCCCACCAACCAATCAGAAGAGTGTCCACAAGCTGATCACGCCCTCTTTGAGCCGTTGCTATAAAACTCCTGGCTACCCCCTCCAGGTTGGGCCACACGGTTCTGAGAGCATTAGCCCGCCGTGGCCCCCTTTGCCTGGCAAAGCAATAAAGCTATTCTTTTCTACTTCACACAAACCTCTTGTCTCCAAGATTCGATTTGGTACCTGTGTATAGAGGCAGAATTTGGCTACATAGTCAGGTGTTCACATGGCGGGGCCGGGGGCTCACCTAGTAGGGCCATCTGTCCACTTAGCAGGGCCATCTCGCGATTTCTTCCTAACGCTGTTGAGACAGCCAACTCCTTAGGTTGTGTGGGATAATGAGCCATGTTTATTTGCAAATGAGAAATCCAAGCATTCAATCTGCTCTTTAGGAAATGAGACTTCATTCCTCCAGGGCTTTTGGCTGCGCACCAATTTCCAGTTCGGTAAATTATCCTCATGAGGCAGAGCTACCCATACTCTGGCGAGTCGGGGGTGACTGCTCAAAAGTAGGTGTTCACCCTGGCAGAACAGTATCTGTCCCTGCCCCTAAGGTGTCCCCAGACCAGAAAATGATCCTCCCCAAGGTTCAGAATCCTCTAAAGAGCCCCTCAGCAGGTAAGAGGCATTCACTTCAGTGCCTGCTGCCAGCCAGGTGTCAGAGTCTGGGGACCCTTCCTGGGTGGAGTGGAGAGGGTCTGGGGGTAGAGACTGGGATTCCTACAAGCTTACCTGGAGGCCAGACTTTGGAGAATTTCTGCTCATTAGCGCTGCTCTTTGGGTTTGGTTCAGACTCATTTAAGTGGTGTTTACATTGCATGAAGGGAATTAGCTGTCTGCTTGTCCTTTCTTTTTTTTGAGAAAGGTAGACAGAGCTTCTTCATTCTATGGTTTTTTTGTTTGTTTGTTTTGTTTTTTGTTTTTTTTGTGTGTGGTACGCGGGCCTCTCACTGTTGTGGCCTCTCCCATTGCGGAGCACAGGCTCCAGACGCGCAGGCCCAGCGGCCACGGCTCACAGGCCCAGCCGCTCCGCGGCATGTGGGATCTTCCCAGACCGGGGCACGAACACGCGTCCCCTGCATCGGCAGGCAGACTCTCAACCACTGCGCCACCAGGGAAGCCCCATTCTATGTTTTGATTCTTTTTATTTGTTTCTGAGCCTTTATCTTGCCAACAAGATCATCTCTGGGTTGTCTAGTTGTCATCCCATTCAAGTAGTTGGTCTTGTGTCTTAATCTGTCCAGCTGCTATAACAGAATACCATGGACTGTTTGGTTTATAAACAACAGAAACTGATTTCTCAACAGTTCTGGGGGCTGGGAAGGCTAAGATCAAGCCACGAGCAGATTCGATGTCTGGTGAAAGCCAGCTTCCTGCTTCATAGACAGCTGTCCTCTCACTGTGCCCTCACATTGTGGAAGGGGCAGGGAGCTCTCTGGGGTCTCTTTTATAAAGGCACTAATCCTATCCACGAGGGTTCCATCTTCATGACCTAATCACCACCTAAAGCCCTCACCTCCAAATACCATCATTTTGGGAATAAGGTTTCAACATAGGGATTCTGGGGGGACACAAACATGCATTCTGTGTTCGGCTGGTACATTTTGGACCTGAATTTGCAGTGAATCCTCTTTTCATAGGTCACTACTGTCTTCCCTGAATCTCCAGACTGTATTGCCTGCCTCCTTGGTGCTCCCATTAGAGCCCCTCTGTCACAGCACACGCCATGCTGCTCTCACTCTTGGCCGTTACGTATATCTTCTTTTCTAGACTGAGATTGGCCGTGGCAACCTGGGAGGCTGCAGCCCAGTCATGCCACCTTTAACAGCCCTGGTTCCTTCTTCTCTTATTGGCTTGTTGTGAGGATTAGGTAAGTAACATGGATGCAGATAAGTGGAGAATGAAGTCCAAAAAGACAGGCTTGGTTTCCAATATCAGTGCTTTAGTTTCATAATTTGAAGTTTGGATCCACTCATGTTTCCCACCCTGAGGTCTACATTTCACCCAGGACAGATGGACGTGTCCCAAGCAGTGCTTGAAGCTAAGGAAAGAAATGTCATGTGCGGTTTCATGCTTGGAGCAGCCAACTTTTGTATAGATTTTGATGAAAAAAATTAAATAATTTAAAAATATCACCTCGATGTGAAGAATGGGGGTTGATATATTTGGAGTGGAATATAAAGTGTGTGAGCATTTTTTCAAATTAAACAGCATACTTGCTGAAAAGTAATTTGCTTTGTTGGGTGGGCATCTCGGCATCACTGACCCAGATGCAGGGAGGGCGTGATGGCTCTCCTCTCCCATACGGACAAGGGCCTTGGAGTCGTGCCACGGGGAGCAGCGGAGCCAAAAAACACACCGTCCTCCCAGCTCTTCCTGCCAGGATGCTTCCAGGAGGTCCTTCCCATCTGTCTCTGATTGCTCCCAACCCAGCCTCATGTCTGTCACCACAGCAAGACAGCATCCTAGGAACATGAGAAGAGATAAAAATAGAGGCAGGGGAAGGGAGCTGGGGTACTGAAATGTTGTACCATTTGAAGGTTACCATAAAGACCTGACTTGGGAGAAAAAGAATGCTCTCTCCACTCTTGGGGTAGGAGTGGTGCTTTGCTTTCCCACAGCACGTACTGTCCAAGAGTAAACGTGAACACGTGAAGACCTCGATATGCTCTGTGGCTGCCCAGGGTCACTAGTCTGAGATGGAAGGGGCAGGCGCCATTGCTTGAGCATCTTTTATGTTCCATGCTGGGCACGTTCCTCATCACTACATCATTTAATCATCACACACCCCCCTGAGGAAGTACTGTTGCCTCCACTGGGTAGATGAGGAACCAGAGGCTACAGGAAATTCATTAAATTGTCCGAAGTCACACTCTCATAGATGGTGGGACTGGGATTAGAACACATATTGGCTTGAGCCCAGAGCCCACCCACTTACCTGCCCTCCCGCGGTGTGTCTGGAACTCAGGTCCTTTCTACTCCAACGGCAAGACGAAATGTCCAGCATGCGCCTGGCACACGGCAAGCACTCAACCCATATGTCTTTCAAGATCAAATGGAAAGAACAAGGTAGACCTGCCAACGTTCCTAATTCGCTATATCCTGTGCTTGTGCTCACACTTTCCTCTAGGCCAGAACTATTTTTTCTACTCCCTGCCCATACAGTCTTTCCTTCTTTCAAAGTTCTGGTCAATGGTTGCTTTCACCAGGAAACCATTCCAGTTCTTCAGGCCAAATGCACCTCTCTTGATTTCATGTCACGTTTTCTTCTTTCTCCTGGTATCCAGCCATTCGGCACATGTCTTGGGTCTCTTCCTTGTTGCTAAGCACTGTGCTGGTTCCTGTGAAACAGGCTGGAACCTGGGACCTGGGACCCTTTGCTGCAGTGCTTGCACCTGGACAAACGTCTGCTCCAGCAACAAAATACAGAGAAACTATAAGGGACTAAAAATAACTGCGTGCATATGCAGTTGGGGCAGATTATGGACAAGACACAAAAAGACCAAAAAAACCCAACTGCCACTTCTGAAGAGCCGGGAGCAAAAGCAAGGGCAGACCACAGAGAGAGACAAGCGGAAGTAAATGCAGGGCACCTGCTGCCCCAAGAAGAGGCAGATGGAGAACGATGACTTGCAAAGGCTCGAACGTTCATCCCATCCACGTTGTGAAGCATTTCAGAGACCCCTTTTTATTGACTCGGACAATGTCATAGGCTTAAGCTTCATGATATCTTTACTGGAGATGAAAAAATCCAGCCTTAACAAAAGGGTCACAAGCTATACCCAGAAGGCGTTAACAATGGCTTAACAATCCAAATCTGTCACGTGAGCAGTAACCCACGTGTTAGAAGAACAAATGGGCAGTTTCAAAAGCACTGGCTCATTTTCTCTCTCACTTGAGCATCACAAAAACCCTTCAAGTCACATGTTATTACTTTTTCCATCAATAGTGAAGCTGGAGGTTGACAGGTCGGAGAGACATTACGGTCACAGCCAGGGTTGGTGGCAGAACTGAAGTGGGTGTGGAGAGGGATTTCAACCCCAAACCTATCCTCATTTCAGTGCTTGCCCTCATGCTAACAGCAAACATCATGGCTCACACTTCACAGAAAGCTCTCAGCCTTCTTCTTGCACCATCCCTCTGCTGCCTTGACGCTGTTGCTGCCCGTGCAGGATTTTGAAAGTCTCTCCTTCTCAGCTTTCTTCATGACAAGTTCTTCTGTTTCACTTTTTTTTTTTTGCCATTTTTCTTCTCAGTTTCTTGGATGGCCTTGCTATCCACTTTCTTCCTCTTGAAGCTGGCGTTCCTGGGCCACTGAACTCCTTCTGTGCAGCTGTCCTGGGAGGGAGACTCGTCTGCCCTCATGGCTTCCCTCCTCCCTGGGCGCGGAGCTCCATCTCCAGCCGCCTCACTGCTCACCAGCTCCGGCTCTGCCTCTAAAGCATCTGCCTCTGGTGGTGCTGGCTGTGAAATTAACCAACCACTGTCCTCTCTCCTAGACCTGCTGTCTCTTACCTTTCCTTGGGTGCAGGGGTGGGAACCTCCAGTGGGAGGCATGAACACCTTTGGCACAAAGTGGGAAATGAGAAACTATGGGGTTTAAAGAACTTACATTGCAGGTGGAAAAACCAAGGACCAGAAAGGGGAAGTGAGTTGTCCAAAGTCACACAGCAGAGCCACGATAATGTTGCTATTTTTCAGGCTTCCCATTGAGGTGAATTTCAGGTCATTCAATCAAACAAGCATGCCGACATCTCAAACATACAACCAAGAGGCATCTACGCATGTGCAAGCCGTAGAGACAGAAACGGCCAATAGCAGAGAGAATGAGACGTTATTTCAAGAAACTTACGGACTCCTGGGGGAGACAGACACTCACTCAACTAACGACAAACACCATGTGACATGCCCCAGGGTAAGGCACAGGACGGGTGAGGTTCACATTCGGAGGCTGTTGGTGACATCTGGACAGACTTTGAGCAGGTTAGCTCAACCTCGTGAGCCTCTGTTTTTCTCCCCTTAAAAGGAGCCTGGTGGGTTTCCCTGGTGGCGCAGTGGTTGAGAGTCCGCCTGCCGATGCAGGGGACGCGGGTTCGTGCCCGGGTCCGGGAAGATCCCACATGCCGCGGAGCGGCTGGGCCCGGAGCCTGCGCGTCCAGAGCCTGTGCTCCGCAACGGGAGAGGCCACAACAGTGAGAGGCCCGCGTACCGCAAAAAAACAAACAACAAACAAACAAAAAGCAAATTATGAGTTAAAAAAATCTATTTATGAGAGGGACCCTCCTTGGATAGTCTTAAATGTTTTTAAAGCAATGAATCAAATTTTCAACAATGTTTGCTGGATCTCCCTCCCTCCTACAGCTCACAGTGGTTTGTTTCAAAATGTCGATATACTTCACTTTCCTGCTGTAGTGGTGGCCCCTGGAGGATCAGCGGAGGAGGAAGGTAAATGGAATGCGGTGCCTCCCAGCCTCCAAGACGACCGTCTGTGGCCCTGGCTGCTCTGAGATTGTGAGTTAGGCATCTGTCCCTGGCAGTCACTGCATATTTAGTTTGACCTCAGGAAAATAGCTTTCTCTCAGCTTCTTGGGAAACTTTGCTTTTCTATTGAATATTTTCAGAATCCCAGCCACGAAGAAGTTAGAGGTTTGGCAGTGGGAACGGACAGCTTCCAGACCATTTGGCTGTAGTGGCCTCATTTAATTAACTGACCTTTTCTGCAGGCTGGTTACACAAGGCATAGAAATCAGAGGCTCTTTGTGGAACTTAGGAGAAGAAAACGAATCAGTGATTCAGATTTGCAGGTGTATCCTTCTCCTTTGCTTGGAGAATGGCAACACCTGTTCCTCTGGGCTGTGTCCGGGTGTGGCCTGCCCCCATCCCTCTCCTGCCTTCTTTCCAGGCACCTCATGCTTTATCAGAAAGAGCCCAGGGATCTGGGGGTGCGTACTGGCTCTGCCTCTAATGAGACACTTGGCCATCGACAAGCCTTCTCACCTCTCTGGGCTCAGTTTCCTCACATGTGCCAGGAAGGAGTTGGGCTCCGTGATCTATAAGTTCTTCTTCAACTCTTACCCCTCAGGAGTGTCAATCCATGCCAGGTTCCAGGCTTGATGCTGGGAGAGTTTGCCGTCATGGAACTTACCTTATCAATGGGGAGACAGAAAATAAAGAAGCAGGTAGGCAGACACAAACAGCATCCTTTCAGGATGTGATAGGTGCCCTGAGAGCCCAGAGAGTATGCATCTGACATCACTCTCCTTCATCTCTCTTAGCTCCTTTCAAGGAGAAGCCAAGGGGCCCTGGGGCCTGTTGCTATGGTCCACATCTGTCAGCTTGCTGGGCAGAGAACAGGGTGGAAGAGGAGTGAATAGACTGGGAAGGGCAAACAGCTTTTATCTTTCGCATCCTCAAAAGAATCTGAAATTACAACAAGTGTAATTTGAACTCATGGTTCAAAGGGGAAATTGTAATAGAAAATTGTCAGTATCTTGTACATTGCTAATAATGAAAGTATTATACACCAAACCATGGCATTTTTTGTTGGGAAAAAAGAAAACCTTACAACATAAGTTAAGCATTAAGAAGTTTGAAAAAAGGACAAGACAGTTCTCCCCTACCACCTCCTAATGTACATGAAATACCTAAATATAAGACTAGAATATAGTGACTTAGAAAACAAATATAAAACAGAAATATTTGTTTCTTTGAAGTGCTAGTATTTTAGATAACATCTGATAATACTCATCAAGAAAAAAATGACAGAGGGTAAACATAAGCATTAGGAATTAAAATGGGACATAACTACAAATGCTAAGACATTAAAGATATGTCTCATGAATGCAGTATTTCAATAAATGACACACATGAAAATTTTCTTGAAAAATAAGACTCAAACGTCTCTAGGGCCCTCCCAAGCATGAGGGAAATATATATATAAAAATTCCAATTTTGGGGCTTCCCTGGTGGCACAGTGGTTGAGAGTCTGCCTGCCGATGCAGGGGACACGGGTTCGTGCCCCGGTCCGGGAAGATCTCACGTGCCGCGGAGCGGCTAGGCCCGTGAGCCATGGCCACTGAGCCTGAGCGTCCGGAGCCTGTGCATTGCAACGGGAGAGGCCCACATACCAAAAAAAAAAAAAATTCCAATTTTGTACAAATGCTTCCATAGAATAGAACTCATCCCCAACTCATTTGTGAGGTGAATGAATACAACTTCATGTCCAAACCACGTAAGGACAGCACAAGACTGAAAAATTCAGGCCAAGCTATTCACGAATATAGACCCAAAACCTGGAACAAGGTCTTCGCAGACTAAATGTAGATGAAGAAGTGAGGCCAAGGGAAGTGCTCTGTCCCAGGGTTCATGGACTGTAAGTGGCTGATCCAGGTCTTACCCTAACCTCTGCCTCTAGAGAGAGGGCTCTGCTTGACTCGCTATTAAGATGGTGTCAAGCGGTCTAAACTTTTGCAAATCGAGTGTATTCTCCACAGGTAGACAGGACTTTGAGTACCTTTGGGGCTTCTCTTATTGGTTCTCTTCCAGCCTATTTGATGATTGGGGGTAGAGTGACCAGCTCTTCCTGGTTTGCCTGAGACTGCTCCCATTTTAGCTAGTTTGTTTATTTATTTAGGCCACACCACGAGGCATGTGGGATCTTAGTTCCCTGACCAGGGATTGAATCCGCACCCCCTGCGTTGGAAGCACGGAGTCCTAACCACTGGACCGCCAGGGAAGTCCTATTTTTTTTTTTTTTTTGAGCTCCTATTTCAGAACTAAAAGCCTCACTTCCTGGGAACCCCTCAGTCCTGGGCAAATTGGGACCATCTGTTATCCCAGATGTGGACAACCTTGGATTTCTTGTTTCCCTGATGGCCCCCTCCAGCAAAGAGCGTGGAGGCTAGAGGAAAGGTCAGTTTGGTGAGTGACAGCTGGAGACAAGTCTGGGCAATTAGAGGCCTGACAGGTGCAAACATCCAGAAACATCAAACCTACGGAGTACTTTCTGGTGGCGGAGCTTGAGGCAGGCTCTCACTGACCTCGCCATTTATCATGACAATGACCCCCCAAGATAGGTATCATCACCTCCGTTTTGTACTGGAAAAGAAAAAGCGACATGGACAGAAAGCGGCAAAGGAGGAAAGTGTGGATGAGTTAACCAATGAATAAAGGAATAACATCATTGCTTCCATTAAAGGGACAGCTTTGATTAATATGGGGGCATCTGGTCTTACCCCTGCTCACGGAGCCTACTGGAGCTTGAACAACGAGCCCCAGGCCCCCGCAGATGTGGCACGGGCACCCTTCCCAGGTGGGGCTGTCACCTGAGTCCCTCCCCGGAGCTTCCCCTCTGCCCTCTCCTGAAAGCCGGCAGGTGGCCTGGCCCACAGAGAACGATTCCTTCTCCTTGAATGGGAGAGAGGTAGTCAGGCAGCTCTGGTGAAGTTCCAATGTTACTTGGGACACCTGGCAGGAAGGACTTCTGCACTGTGGACTGGAGCCGGCGTTCAGAGGACTCACGGGTACTCTTTGTAGAAGATCTGGACTTGGAATATTCCAGGACCATCAGAATCCCTTGGACACTCAGAATGGTTGTGCTCAGCACACGGCCAGGATCACAGTGAGCATTTCATGGACTTCAGGGCTGTCTGGCTCCAAAGAATTGCTTTTATAACAAGCTGGTTACTCATTTCTTTCTCCTTCTGGGTGGTTAGCACCCAAAAAGTAAGAACCCGCATCTTTGCCCCCCTGTATTCTCTGGGCCGAGTACAGTGTCTGGTACCCAGAGATGTTCAGGAAATGCTTCTTTGTTTTTCTGCCCCTCTTCCCCTCCTGATGTCCCTGACTATGCTGGCCTGGTGAGCAGCCTCCACACAATGAGGGTGAGGAGTGAACTTGAACTTGAACTGCCCATGCAGGCACAGACCCAAGTACGTGCTGCTGGCGTGGCGTCATGGGGGCTGGGAGTCAAAGAGATGTGGGTTCAATTTCCAGGGTCACTCCAGGCCTCATTTGCCTCACCTGTAATATGGTGGCTGCCTAGCTGGGAATTTTTACAGTTAAAGGTTGTGTTGAATAGATCTCTTATACTAAATATTCTACAAATGAATTCCATTTTCAAATAAGTCAACTTCGATGACTCTTTTTTTTACAACTGCAGAACTCCTCAGAGCTTCTCATAGTCTCTGGATACCATGAGTCTCTAAGAGGAGTCTGTCATGGGCCTCGTATGTGAAATGTACACAGTCATTTTGTCAAGGAACATCTTGAAGGTCTAGTGATCTTGGAACACACTTTGGGAAATACTGAGAAATCCCTCCATAGGCACTAAAATTAGTATCTGCTCTTAGTATTATTTTCAGAATTATTACTGTTGTTTCGTTACTTATTTACCAGTTGAAATCATACAGGGAGCCCGAATCTGAACAGCCCTGAGATCATGTTTCAAAATTCACAAACAATTTTCCAAACAGAATTTCGTGCTGGATTGAGTCAGGCCCATCTCCCGTGAATTTTGCTCGGTTTAAAACATACAAATTGAAAGTAGACAAATCCTTTCTCTCCTTGCTAATTAGGATGATGGATTGTAGAGATGTGATCCTTCCATGTCACAGCAGAGATGATACCATTGCTTTTAATTAACCACACAGGGATTTGAGGGAAGTGGGAAAAGTGGAGACCAGTCTCCAAATGGGCACAGATGGACTCACACCCCAAACATACCAAACCTTCAAGGACCTGTGACAAAGGTACACAAGGATGCAAACACCACTTAGAATTTTTAATTGTCTCTTTCCACAAGATAAGGTAAAGAAATACAAACAGAAAACAAATGGCAGATTCCCAGCATTCAACAGTACCAGCCTTTCTACAAGTCTTCCTGGGCAAGTGCTCTTACTTCTTGGGCCCAGCCAGTTCCAAACAGTCACTTAGGTCATGAGTGATTTTCCATAATTTACATGCATATTCTTGTATCCAATGCGTTCTGTTGGTCTTTAGGCCTGTCTAACACCCCCAGGTTTCTTGGAAGCATGGATTCTAGAAACAAGCCCTAGACTGGGAGTCCACCTCTGGGTTCTTATCTAGGGTCTGCTGTTAACTTACAGAGGGCATTTCTGAAGGTCCCTTCACCATGCATCTTTGCTTTCCTAGGAGCTGGATCGCTTCTCCGTGAGAGCATTTGAGCTGTAGCTGGCCCTGACTAATTTCTCTCAATCCACCAAACGTTTGATCACCACCTGCTGGGTTCTGGGCGCACTGGGGAATATGGAGAAGCCCAAACCCACTTCTCATCTCAAGGACTGAACAGTCTAGTTACGTAAACATGGACACATGAATATCATGTATATCGTTAACTCAAGAGGGGCTGGGTGGTCAGAAAAGTTGTCATAGAAGAAATTCTACCTGAGCAGGGTTCAGAGAATTTACAGGTTTGTCAGGTAGGCTTGATGGAAGGAAAGGCTTTTCGGATGGAGGGAATAGCAAATGCAAAGTAGCTGAGAAATGAAAAAGTATGGTTTATGTAAAGGACAGAAAGCGATAAACCGTTGGGACAACGTGCATGTGCGTGTTTGTGTGTGTATGTGTGTTACACGGACGTCGGTGGTGGGCGATGGTGAGCAGTGGGGTGATCCAGCTTGTATTTCTTTTTTTTAATTTATTTTTCCTTTTTTTAAAATTAATTAATTAATTTTTGGTTGCATTGGGTCTTCGTTGTTGCGCGCGGGCTTTTCTCTAGTTGCGGTGAGCGGGGGCTACTCTTCATTGCGGTGCACGGGCTCCTCATTGCGGTGGCTTCTCTTGTTGTGGAGCACGGGCTCTAGGCGCTTGGGCTCAGTAGTTGTGGCTTGCAGGCTCTAGAACGCAGGCTCGGTAGTTGTGGCGCACGGGCTTCGTTGCTCCGCGGCATGTGGGATCTTCCTGGACCAAGGTGGATTCTTAACCACTGAGCCACCAGGTAAGTCCCCCAGCTTATATTTTAAGGCAAACTTGTCTCCTAAGTTTTTGACTGGAGTGGGTGCCATTGACTGGGATGGGAATGTTAGTGGGGAGCAGGCTTAAAGGTGCTGTAGTATCGAGAGCTGCTTTGAGACAAGTCAGAAAAGTCCACAAAATAATTGCATTCTTCCAGAGTTCAATGGACCATCACAGAAGCGACTCATTTGCAGCAAAACCCTCCCCTAGATGCAGCCCACTGGTTCTCCCGTTACAACAGACGGCGTAAGTTTGGGTTTTTGCCTTAAACTCTGCCTCCACTTTGCTTGCCGATTTTGGGGAAAAAAACGAATCAACTTCCCCTGTTTGGTTGAAAAAGCAGTGGGCAGGCAGGAGGGATGCCTGGGGAGGTGGGGATTTAGCTGTACTCTCAAGTGCGGAGACATCAAGGTGACTAAATCAGGAGGGCTGACCTTGTTTTCACAGGGCAGGAGGCTTGGGCTTTTCCCTCCACTCAGCACATTCTGTTCACATGCCTCCAACTCAGTGCTGCAAAGAGATGCTTCCAAAACGCAGTTCTCACCTGTGAATCGTTTCCCAGGCTTCTTGCTTAAACAATGTTCGTCTAAGCCAGGTCCCCTCTGATCTGGACCCTGACTCCTCTCCCAGGCTCACCCCCTTCTCACCACTGTCCTCTCACTCTTTCCCCAAATGCGGAGGCCCTTTCCTCCCCACGACCCTGCTCTTTGTTGCCTCTGCCGAGTATGTTGTGACCGTCGCCTGCCACTCACCCACCTGGCCACTAAACCACTGCCCACGTTTGAGCTAGGACATGGTTTCTCTGGGAGAGTTACCGACGAGTGGTCATGAAGGACCGATGACCCTTCTTCCCCTTCACCAGCGTCCCTGCCAAATTCCCTTTTTCTATGATCCTGCCTGGCAATGTTCTGTTTATCCGTCTCTCTCTCCCGCTGCCCATTCTGCATGCTTTGGGGACAGAAACGCTGCTCGGGAAGGACTCATCCTGAAAACCTTGTCTGCTGAAGATCTCCTTGAGGAAACTTTATAATATATTCAAGGTGGCAATGGGTGAAAACCTTAGATTCTAAAGTTTAGTGGAAGGAGTATGAAGACCAGATGGAAGGAGTGTGGCATGTTTCTACGTGATCACCAAGGAATGGGGATGTCTCTGCACCCCGAGACCTCCAAGCCCCTACCCCAGGCATCCTCCTCCTGAAGTTAGAGCCCAGTTGTGATTTTCTAGCCTCTTGCCTAGTTTCCTCTGCACCTTGCAGAGGGCCTGGCACACAGCAAGTCTCGATAAATATGTTTTGAATGGATGAGTGGCATGTAAGTCTTGAAAGAATAGCCATAGGTTAAAACTCTCCTGCCCAAATTTGAAGCAGTTTTCTTTCTCCAGGAATGCCTTCCTACTTCTCTCTCATGCGTCAAGACCATCTAACTTTCAGGGCCCCACTCAAGCATCCCCTCTTCCACAGCACCCACCCTGCTTCCCAGAGGCAGAAGTATCACTCCTTCCTCCATGCCCCCATCCCTGCTGCAAAGAGAAGCAGGACCACTCTGGTCCTCCTCCATGGTAACAGCAGACCCCTCTGGCTCGCGTCTGCGTCCCTCACTGTCTTGGTCGGCTTGGGCTGCCATAACAAAATACCATGGACTGTGCGGTTTAAACAACAGTTCTGGAGGCTGGAAGTCTGATATCAAGGTGCCATGTGGTCAGGTTCTGGTGAGGACTCTCCTCCTGGCTTGTAAATGGCTGCCTTCCTGCTGTGTCCTCACGTATGGAGAGAGAGGGACAGATCTCTCTCTCCCTTCCTCTTCTCATAAGGCCACAGTCCTATCAGATTAGGACCCTACCCTATGACCTCGTTTAACCTTAATTACCCCCTAGACACCGTATCTCCAGATACAGTCACATTGGGCATCAGGGCTTCCACATATGAATGGGGGTGGGAGGACACAATTCAGTCCACAGCACCCGCAGAGCCTTTGAGGCAATTTGCCGGAGCCCCTTGGGTGCCACTCACTGCAGTCCTTGCGGTGATCACGGTTGTTGTTTACTGAATGTCCTCTATGTTCATGGCACCTTGCTAAATGCTACAGTTCCAGCATCTTCTTCCAAAGGGAAGACTTTTGTAAGTCCCGAGAGCATCTAGGGACACTTGGCACCAGTTCAAGCCTCCCTAAAATCGGTTCTGATCTCTTGATTCATTTTCTGTAATCCTGAGGTTAGAGGTTGTTTCTGGAAGAATGTCTAAGCTTTGTCCATAGGTTTCCATCCCATCCATTGGGTCCCCATCCTTGTTTCCAACAGCCTTCCTTCTCCTGGGGCTGGAGTCTTAGTGCCAACACTGGGCTTTGCTGCCGGCTGGAAGAGTTGCCCGATGCCCTCTCTCCCTCTTCCCTTCTGCCCCTGGCCTTCCCGAGGGGCTGGTCTCCATGACCCTACATTTTAGGCTGTCAGAGATGAAGGAGCGTTGCCCGGGAGGAGGGGAGGAGGCGCCAGCCCCCCTTTGCTCTGGGGGATCTAATTACTGGGGTGGGGGGCACTCTTACCCCCTCACTAACACTGAACGACATTCTCCAGGTGGCCACATGGAAGCTCAGAGAAGTCACAGACTTGCCTGTCGTCACTCAGCTAACAAGTGGTGGAGAGTGGATTTGCCCCCGGACGTCCCCTCCGTGAGGGATGGCCTTGGTGCTCCGCTCAGATCCCTTCACCTGGATGGTGCACCCAGCCCCACCTGCCCTGAGTCTTTTCTGCTGAGGGGCTCCCAGTGTGTCCCCTTCTCTTGACATTTATCCTTGACGAAAAGAGCATGTCTCCACCCCAGGGGACAGACTGCAGCCAATGGCTGGCTGACAAGGGACACAAATGGCCGACCCCCCCCTGCATAAGGGCATCGCCCCCATCTTCCCCTATGGATCAGGCTCAGCTCTGTCCCCTCCTCTATTCTGCGTCCCTTCCTCCCTTTCAGGTTTCTCCTGGGGGGATCCCTCCCTTAACAAGTTACGTGATTCCAAATCCCTGTCTCAGGCTCTGCTTTAAGGGAACCTGACCCCAAACCGGACCTGTTCCCCAGACCACGTCCAGAATGTGCCATTCTCAATCTCTCCCTGTCCTGCTCTGTGCCCTGCAGTACTGGGTGACAGTAGTGAGATTGTCATCAGGAGTCACTGCCCCCTGGCTTGCAGGTAAGTTGACCCGTGGCGGCTGGAGGTGAGGGGGCAGAGGAGAGAGTACTGGTGTATTTGCTCCTCTGCCCCTGCCCTGTTTGGGCCCCTGTGCCTACATCCAGCTCTGCCAGGCTCTGGCTTCAAACCCAGTTCTTGATGTCAAGTGCTCCCTCCCTTCTTCTTTAGGGGTGGCAACATCTCCCCCCACCCGCTGCTGCTGGTCCCATGACCCGGCCTCGTTTGTTAGGGTCCCTTCCGCACAGACTCGCTTCATTCAGAGTCTCTCCCACATTTCCAGCCGAGGGGGCATCTGTTCCAGCCAGGCACCCTCACTGCTTCAGCTTTCGTCTGACAGGTTGAGGCAAATTGATTGCTAATGGCTGCCTGCAGCGCTGTGTTTTGAAAGATGTGAGCATTTAGTCCTAGCCCAGCAGAAAAGAGTGCTGTGATCTATTAGTGATGCCTGTCAGTGCGTAGCATGGGAGCCCTGCCACGAGTGCCACATGTTGGCTGTTCCAGGTGATCAGTCCCTGAGATCCCTTCCAGCTCAGACTTCTAGGACCCACTTATGGACAGAGATGAGCTTCCCTGACCAGAGGGACCTAAAGAAAATGCTGGAGTTAATCACTCTGGCCAACAGGCCAGCTCCTCATTCAAATAAACCAGTGGTACCTGGGACATTATCTTTCCTGTGTGGCCGGCTGCTGATGGACTCTGTGGATGCCAACGATAGTAGCGGACCACCAGGCAGCAGCCTTCCACAGGCTGTTGGATGCCAGGTAGAAAAAGACCAGGTGGTTCATTGACTGTAAACATTTCCAGTTACAGGTGGGCCGATTTAGACCCCTGAGCACAGACTGATTTGCTCTAGGCAACGGGAAGGTGGTGTGATATCATCGCAAGAGCACAAGACCGGAAACAGAAACTTTTTTTGAATCTTACCTCTACCTCAACTCTCTGTGACCTGCGTAAATTCATGTTTTCATTAAAGTACTTTCTGATCAGTTACTGCCGGCCAAATTTTTGGTATATTCTGTGAGTTCCCTCCGAATAACTCTACAGCTCTAGGCCTATGGAGGTAGGTAGGAGGCCCTAAACAATCATCACATGGATCAGTGTGTAATTTCTGAAATTGATTCAAGTTATAAAGGTGATGAATGCGCATGGGGAGTGAACTTTAGTTACAGCAGGGACGTTTGGGCTACAAAAGACCCGAGCTGTAAGTGGTTAGGAGCAGGGGAATTACTGGTCCAGGCAGTGGGGACAGTAGACCCAGGACCCCAGGGATTGGAAACCAGGCCGGAGCATTTGGACTCTGATGGCGATGAGGCAGCTCACTGGGGAAGAAGGGGAGGGGAGGCGGGGCCCGATCAGGAAGGGGTGAGGCCAGGAACACCCAAGGGAGGCTGACCTAGCGCGTCCAGCGCAGCGCTCCCCGAAGCTGGGGGCTGGGTGGGCAAGCAGGGGCAGGTGAGTGTGGAGCTGGGGAAGGGGTCCAGACGGAGCAAACCAGGAGCTGTGTGTCCTCGTCTGCACAATGCAGGCGTCACATGTGTCTGAGGGCTGCCGTGAGGCTCCAGTGGGGTCTCAGTGGGAACGCATTTTGTCAACCGTAAAGGGCAGTGGGCGTGGCCACGTTTTCCCCACTGTTGGCGAGATAGCACCATTCATCTCCTGAGTGGCAGTAAGTGCACTGCTGCTAGTGCTCGCCCGTCCTCTCGAAGCCCTGGGGGCCAGAACCCCTGTAATCCAGAAAGGAAGGCGTTTCCCTCTCTCTCTCCCTCCCAACCTGGCTCCATCTTTTGACTCCCAGCCCCAGCCTCTCCTTCAAACCGCCCCCCACCCCACCCGCCACACTCTTCCCTCCTCAACCCGCCTCCGGCAGTGGCTTTAAACCCCCACTTTGGGGTCCCTGGTCTGCTCCCCTCTTTAGGACCCTGTAGGGCTCCATCTGCCCTGGATGCAAACACAGCTGAAGACTCTCCGTGGAGACTGAAGGCCACCTGGGAGGGAGGGGGGTGCCGAAGCCCCCCGGTTCCATCCAATGCCACGCCATCCTCCCCAGCCATCTGCTTCCTCCCACGTGGCACCTGCTGGCTCCCGGGCCCCCTTCTGGAGAGCCCTTGACCTCTTCTTTACCCCTGGACTTCTATATGCCCTTCAAAGCTCAGTAAATGGACCTTCTCGGAATCCCTAGGATGATGGATCTGTCCCTCCCCTCCCCCCAGCCTCCCACAGCCCCTGTTGCCACATCCTGTGGAACATGCATAAGGCTGTAGGGCCTGGTTCTCTCCTCCACGGTCAGCTCCCTGCAGGCTGGGGGTGTCCTGTCCCCCACGGGGCCCAGCACGGGGCTCCTGCTTAATAGGGAGTCTGCAGAAGTTCATCAAAATATGAATATGTGAGTCAAGAAATAGATAACTGAACACAAGTCCATGGGACATTTCTCCTAAAAATACACCTCGAGAGTAGCCACGCCCTGCCCCCCTGACGGAGTGCAGCAGACTGAGGGGTGAGCCCACCACATCCTAGGAAGCGCCCCTCATACTGCAGAGAAAATAATAAAGAGATAAAAGTATTGTTTTGTCTTCAGCTCTCTGTTCCTTTATGAGACAGCCACAGAGAATAAACTCAGATTCCAGTTGGCAGCCAGAAACTGAAGGATGGTTCTTCCCGCTGCCATTGTGAGCAAACCAACCGGCAATAAACCCCCAATTAGCGAGGAGGGAAATTGATTGAACCTGATTCTCTCCTCCTCCACTTTTGTTTGGTGCTCCGTGTAAACAGGCTGTGTGGCTGGCATTCAAGAGGAAAGAAAATTGAATTTAATGTCATTTTAAGCTTGCCGTGATTAATGTTATGCCAGGCGAGCTATGCAAAGGAACATTAAAAGACTACAAAAATAATTCTACTCCTAAACCAGCAGAAGTTATCTCCCTATATGCAAATGTATATATCATATAGATCCCTATCTTAGTCAGCTTGGGCTGCCATAACGAGAATACCATAGCCTGGGCAGCTTAGACAGCAAACATTTACTTCTCACAGCTCTGGGGGCTGGGGAATCTGAGCTCCAGGTGCTGGCAGATGTGGCGTCTGGTGAGGGCCCTCTTCCTGGCTTGCAGACAGGTACTTTCTCACTGTGTGCTCATATGGCCTTTCCTCGGTGTGTGCTCCTGGAGAGATCTCTCTCTCTCTCTCTCTCTTCCTCTTCTTATAAGGGCACTAATCCTGTCACGGGGTGCCCACCTTCATCACCTCATCTCAAACTGCCTACCAAAGGCCTGACATCCAAATACCATTCATCACACTGAGGGCTAGGGCTTCAGCATGGGAATTTTGGAGGGAAACAAACGTTTAGCCCATAACAATCCCTTCGCATTAAACAGATATGAAAGCATGAAGCCTACATGCAGATGGTAGCACACTATCTCTACACACACGTATGGATTCGTCTATAACATTCCCATACTCCTGTAACTGCACTGCCTTCTGGGGCTCTTCCCATCCCAGCTGCAGGGATGCACTATTAACAACAAAACCTCAGTGAGATAATTAAAGGGGACCTAAATATGCGAGGGCCATGCCATACTCACTATCATAAAACTCGGCGTTGCCAATCCCCGTTGATCTAGAGACTCAATGCAATACCACTCAAAATCACAATTCACGTGAAAGTGCAAAGAACCTACAATAAAGCAGGACAAACTTGAAGAACAGTAAAGTTGAAGGACTTATTCTAAGCTATAAGACATTGTAAATCTATGGTGTTAAGGACAATGTG
Organism: Lagenorhynchus albirostris; assembly: GCF_949774975.1. Classification (NCBI taxonomy): domain Eukaryota; kingdom Metazoa; phylum Chordata; class Mammalia; order Artiodactyla; family Delphinidae; genus Lagenorhynchus; species Lagenorhynchus albirostris. Next base: position 78,303,673 of record NC_083111.1, on the reverse strand, counting down.
ATACTGGCATAAGGGTAATCAAATATACAAGTGGCAAGGAAGGGAGTGTGTAGAAATAGACCCACACACACGTCGCCAGGATTTCCTACAGAGACAGCCCAGCGTTTCAGTGGGAGAACGATTATTTTTTCAATAAGTGGTACTGGAAAACAACAAACCTTGACTCTTACCTCACACCGTACATGAAGGTAATTTGAAATATATCATAAGATGTAACATATTAAGAACAAACTTCTGGTACAGGAAATTCCATGGAAGAATTTCACCGCCACTGTGCTGAGTGAGCATGATGGACGCTTCCAGGCTACAGGGTGCCCGTGACAGAAATGTGTCCACATTGTAAAAATTATCGAGTTTCTAACTTATGGTATGTGCACATGTGATGAATGACTGTCACAAGTTGAGTCCCTCATAGTCTGAGGCTGAGATGCAGTTGGACGGAAGATGTGTATAAGGGACGAGGCCTGTGAAAGGGAGGGAGAGAGAAAGATTAAACAGAGGCAGGAGTTGAACAGCGGTGCAAGCCCAAGAAAGCCTCCATCAACCCCATGGAAATTTCCAGAATGTGCACTGCTGGATGTGGTCATCCACGCAGGGGTGGGAACCCCTCCCACACCCCTCCCACACCCCTCCCACACCCCTCCCACCTTCCTATTTCATTCACTAGCAGACCTCTGCAATGGCCCCTGCTGAGCCGAGTTGGGACGCTGGGATGGTCCCTCCCACATTCCTATTTCATTCACTAGCAGACCTCTGCAATGGCCCCTGCTGAGCCGAGTTGGAATGCTGGGATGGTCCCTCCCACATCCCTATTTCATTCACTAGCAGCTCTCTGCAATGGCCCCTGCTGAGCCGAGTTGGGACACTGGGATGGTTAACTTCATGTGTCAGCTTGGCTGGACCGTGCCGCCCAAACGTCTCAAACATCATCCTGGCTGTTTCTGGGAGGGTGCTTTGGCAATGAGGTTAACGTTTAACTCGGTGGACTTTGAGTAAAGCGCACTTGCCTTCCATAATGCGGGTTGGCCTTGTCTAATCAGTTGAAGGAATAGAACAAAGACTGACATCCCCACAGCAAGAGGGGATTCTGCAGCAGACGGCCTTTGGAGTTGAACTTCAACATCATCTCTTCCCTGGGTCTCCAGCCTGCTGGCCTACCCTACGGATTTTGGACTTGCCAGCCTCTATAGTCATGAGTCAATTCCTTAAAATAGTTCTCTCTATAGAGAGATAAGCATCCTATTGGTTTGTTCCTCTGGAGAGCCCTGACTACTACGAATGCCAAGCCCAGAAATCGGGCAAAGCATTGTGACAGTCTCCTGGTCATTCATCCTGATTTGTTCTGCTGGTACAAGCTGGATGGTACCTTTAGTGGTGCCAATCTCTTGCTCCCAGGGATGCCAGGTTCTATCAACCATCGCCATAATTCTCTGAGGGTCAGGCCCCTTGGAGGCCAGGCCAGCCTTGCCAGTAATTGTGATCATTGTGCCCCCCACCCCCCGCTTATGGTGTGAAGGGCTGCTGTCTACTCCCTGCTGTTTCAGGGCTCTTGTCATCACCACAGCTCTAGGACACCCCTCTCCTTCCATCAGCCCTGGCTTAGAGAGGAGAACCAGCTCTGACATTTTTTAATATACTGATGACCCTCTAGCTGTCACATTCCTTATGGCCTTAGTCATTGCCCTGTCTTCTGGGTTGGCTCTTGGGAGGTTAGGTCCTGGCGAGTCTTCCGTCCACATACAGCCATCCATTCCAGTGTATGCCCCCTTCCTGAGCCACTGAACCCTTTCTTTCTCTGTCAGCTGTGACCATTCTGAGTGTGGGTCATCATTTTCCCTGGGCTTCTGAGAGACATCCTTGCCAGGCTATGCTGTGACTTAGCCCTAATTATAGGTCCAGTGACCAGAACAGGAGATGGGGGGTAGATCCTGAGGGCAAATGTGAAGCCTTGGAAGCACAGGTCTCCGCATTGCCTTCCAGCCTTGGGGCTGCTATGTCCTGATAGGGAGGGGTGCCGAGTCTGCGGCTTCAGAAGACCCCAAGTAGTTTGGAAAGTTTGAATCTTTGAGGGGCATCCATGGGCAGGGTCCCAGTTTTTCCCAAAGATCTTGGAAGTTCAGCCGCTCTATGGTGTCTTGGTCCTCAGCTTCCTCCACGCTTCAGCTGCAGGGGATGAGAACTCCTGGGCTCACAGAGAGCTTTCTGTCATTCACCTGCCACTCAGCTGCCTCGTTGTGCTCCCAGCCGTTGTTCTCCTTCTGCATTGCCCAGCAATGACCAACCAACGCCGTTATCCTACGAGTCCTTCACAGTTGCAGGTGACTGGAGTGGGAAGGGGCCAAACTGCAGCGAACACCCCGCAGGGCCCCGGCTGCCTCTGCAGGGAGCTCCAGAGTGAGGCTGCCCATCAGCGGGCCCCTCGGCTGCCTCGCTCGGTCACCAGGGGGCACTGTCCCCAGAGGCGTGTGGCCTCTGACATGGAGGCCCTCTGCAGCTGAGCCGGGCCCTGAAGGAGCTGAGAGCTGGAGGCTGCCTGCTGAGGCTACTCCCCTGTGCAAGCAAAGGTCTGGGCAGCAAGTCCGGCCCTGAAGGGGTCTGGCGGTGGAGTTCCCAGTTTCCACAATGATGTATATCATTGTGGTACCGGGCGTCTAGAATACAAGGCACACATGGCCTGGGACATGGGTGCTTACAGGCTTGAGGCTGACGGATGCTGTCTTGGGTGCAGACTGGAGGTGACACTGTGTTTACAGGAAGGGAGGGAAGACTCGCTGCAGACTCTGGGGCCCCTTCTGCACTCCTGGCCATCATTATGGAGGTGTCGACGGAAAAAAAATACACAACCTAAAAGCTGAGTGTTATGTTTTATTTGGAAGACTTTCTGAGGACTTCCAGCCCAGGAGACAGGCCTCTCAGACAGCTCTGAGGGACTGCTCTGAAGAGCTGAGGGAGAAGTCAGGATATATCCGGGTTTTGTCACAAAACCAGGTAGTCGGAACATCAAAAGATTACTGTTAAAGAAAACCAGACATCTCTAGTTAATGAATTTAGCAACTTTCTATATACGGGAAGATGCAACAATCTGGGCTCAGGGTGCACCAGTGGGGGGCGCTGCAGTGGCTGAGGGCCTGATGCTGCCGTCAGGGCTGCTGTGATGTGATGGCTTGATGACTGCAACATCCTTTGTTTACTGATATCACAGGCAACGCTTTTCATTTACAGAATGAATGGAGGAAACTCTGAGGGTATCAAGGGCAGACAGAAATCTGTGGGCATGCAGAAAATTCTCCCTCCTTCCTTCCTCCCTCTCTCCCTTTGTCGTCTCTTCCTCTCTGCTTCTCCTTCTTTCTCCTTCCTCCCTTCCTTCCTTCCTTGTCCCTTCCTTGAAAGGAACCAGTGCCAAGGTTAGAGGCCATGAGAAGATAGGCAGGGGCAAGAGCCCCAGCTAGGGTGAAACATCACAGGAAACATCCTCTCTGACTGCATCCACCCCCCCACACACACACAGCCCACTCCCAGGCTGCCAGGGGTGGGCGTTCTGTGGCTGCACGTTCTGGGGTCCAGGAAGATGACAAAGCTCTTTGGAGAGAGGCTGGATTTGAATAATGCCTCATCTACATGCAGCAGCAGCATGTGGGGTAATTATCCACCACCTGAGCGCTCTTCAGCCCCCAGGCCTTGGGCACAGAAGCGCCAGGCTGGCAGAGAGAAGGCTCTGGGGCCGCACGCACAGCCCGCGTGTGGCTCTGGGTTCCCGAGTGGACAGTCCGGAGCCGCTGTCTGGAATCCAGCTTGAAAACTTTTTTGGAAGCGTGTCAGAGCCAGAGGAGCTGCCAACTCTGCCCATCAAACATAGAATTGACCGCAGGTGGCTCAGATGTGGTGGGCATAGTGCCAAAGATTTGGAGCAAAATGCTAGTAAAGCTGATATGATGCAGAAGCAGCCCTTGGTCTACGCCAGGCTCTGCACGCCAGGCTCTCTCTATGAGAGCTGTGTTGTGAATGTTGTTCAGCCCATTTTGAGATGAAAAATGGCCAGTTTATTGAGTGTTTACTACTAAGATGGGCTGTGCTAGCACTGAGAGGGGTTATCTCATCCAACACTCACGGCTCTGTGATGTGGGTACTGCTATGACCCCCTTTCAACGAGATGAGGAGACTAAGGCTGAAAGATATTGTGTCTATGAGTCAGCAGCTTGTGATTTTATGCAATTGGCTGGAAGAGTGGGGCTGGAAGAGTGGAGGTGTCAAGGAACGTCATGCTCCGTCCTACGATCCTGTGGAACCCTGCTATCTGAGAATGGCAGGTGGAGCTTTGCTTTAAAGGGAGGCCTTGAGATAGTCAGTTCACCCCATGGCCTCCTTGCTTGTTCAGTGGGAGCTATCACATTGACCCGGACATCACCAGACTGTTATTATGCAGAGAAGGAATAAATATATGGTGAACTCCATCCCAAGAGCAATTGTTGGTCCCTCTAGGTGTTCATGGCAGTGATCTGAGTGCTTTGAAAGAAGCAAAGACCAAACAAGGAACGCCCCAGAGGAGAGTGGGGATCAACAGGGAGACTGATGCCATCGCAGCCTCTGCTCTGGGTCAGCCGACACGCAAGGTGCTTTTCCACATTAGTTTCCCCAATGAAAGCTGGGGGAACCAAGGGTCAGTGTGCTGAGTGACTCGTCTTAAGAACATTTTCACTGTAAGGCACCTGCGACAATCAAGAGTTCACATGCCGAAGCAATGTAGAGGGATCCAGGGTTGTTTATTACCATTTATAAGAAAATGATAATGATGGTGTTGATGATGATTGTGGACAAAGAATGACACCTGCCGTATTAGCAAACAAAGGATATTGCAGCCGTCAGCCCATCAGTCACTGCAATGTCCCCAACAGTGCACCCTGAGGGGATTCAGGACAGAAAGGAACAGGATACTGGCCCTAGATAGTTCAAGTGCAGATCAAAGGAATGATTTCAATGAGCCCAGACTCTTGCATCTTCCCCTACATAGAAAAGTGCTAAATTCATTAACTTGAGATGTTTGCTTTTTCTTTAATTAACAGTAATCTTTTGATGTTCCAACCACCTGGTTTTTGTTGCAAAAACTCCTCTATATCCTGGCTCCTCCCTGACCTCTTGGGAACAGTCCCTCAGAGCATCTGAGAAGCTGTCTCCTGGGCTTAAATCCTCAGTATGTCCATCGAGTAAAACAGAATTCTCAACTTTTAGTTTGTGCATTTTTTTTCAGGCAGCATGATGAGGATGTCAAAGATTCTGTTGTTGATGGTGATGATGATGACGACGATGAATCATTAGCTAACAGAGAAGTCATTTTATGCCAGGAACTCTTATAAAAACTATACCGTACATGTATTATCTAATTGAATCATTGTGAAAACCCCATAGATGAGTATTCTTATTATTATCCCAGTTTTCCTGATGGGGAAATTCAAGCTCAGAGAGGTTAAATGTCTTGGCCAAGGTCACAAGCTATGCCAATCCTCAGAGAGAGGTCTGGGAGAGGGAGGTTATTTGTAACGTGCAAAGGAAGGATCTACCCGAAGAGCGTGTAGCAGATGTGCCCTTCAGAGGGGAGGAGAAGGACAGGGATAGAACTGGCAGAAGCACTTCGTGTTTTTTTTTAAACAAAAGACAACAGTCTCTGGCAGCTGCAGTTGCCCAGTGTGATCATGGTCTTTCAGGGAGTGGGGTGGGCACCCCATCCCTGGTGGAGATGAAACTGAGCAGGACCCTGCGGGGCTCCTGGGCACAAATGCCTTTCTGTGTCCTGTGTTTTTTTGTTTGTAGGAAATAGACTTCATTTGGCCTCCATGACCTTCCCTGAGTTCCAATGGGCAGTTTCAAACAGTTACTAATCAGGGAAGGGAGGGGATGCAGAGACAAGGGAGGAACAGTCAAGAAACAATAGTGCAGCCTTGGGGCAGGGTCCTGGTTCCCCCCTCAAGGGATACACACAACAACACCTTTGAGCTGTTTTGCAGATACCTGAAACCCTCACCAGGTGGGGGAAGTTAACTGTGTGCTGCCCACAAGCACGGAGACCCCAGACCAGGTGGAACCGGAAGGTTGATGATGCCGACTCCCACTTACCTCCCCACCAACCAGTCAGGAGAGTGTCCACTAGCTGATCACGCCCTCCTCTTTGAACCAACAGGATAAAACTCCTCACTACTCCCTCCAGGTCGGGACAGACAGTCTTGAGTGCATTAACCCGCTGTGGTCCCCTTTGCCTGGCAAAGCGATAAAGCTGTTCTTTTCTACTTCCCCCAAAACTCTGTCTCCGAGATTTAGTTCGGTGTTCGGCGTCAGAGACATGCATGCAGAAGGTGGAAGCAAATGAGCTGGCTGGGTTGCTGAGGACGAGGCTCCATGGAGAGGAGATAAAAGTCCCTGTGCTTCTCACTCTCTGGGATTCTCTGGTAATGTTTCAGCACCTTCATCTGAACTTCTGTGCTTTTTGCAAGAAGCAAGACTGGGGTTAATCTGCTAGCAGGTAAAGGCAACCGCTTGCTTGTTCTCTCCAAGAAAATGCAAGATTTTCAAAGTCAGCTCTGATTAAGAATCACAGAACTTCTTAAGGAAACTGTGATTATGCATCACAATGAAAGGATAAACAGAGCCCAAGATGGAGAAGCTGCCAATTGTTCTTCCCAGCTGGGAGCACCAGTCCCCTTTGATAGCAAGCTTACTGTCTGTGTGTATAAATTTTCCAAATTCTCCCCCAGTGGCTCAACAGAGAAATAAAGAAGAATCATTTTTTAACCTTCTGGAATGAAAAGGAGTCCCAGTCCTGCTCTGAATTCTGGCTGAGCAGACACTCCTGTCTAATGACCACATTTGTTTCTCCGGGATCTCCCTGGGGAGTCAGACTTACTGCTGAGGAACTCACTGTCTGCAAAAGAAGAGAAACAGGGACACGGACTTACTTGGGAAATGGCTGTCAAATCAATTATGCCCCGAATTTGATGAGCAGCCCCAGAATTCTCACAGGTGGTGTGTTCATCCTGTATCCCTTACCAGGACCACGTTTCAAAACCCCTGGCACAGGGAGAAGGGACAGGGAACAGGAAGGGGACAAAGGTATCCCATATCTTTGTCTGTGCCATTCCTTATTTGGTCATTCTATAGAGCTTGGAAGTCCTCACCACCAGAGTGCTTTAAAGGTCAGAGGAGAGAGAGTTTTGTGTGACAGAATGTTTCTGGAGATACCGTGTGGACCTTGAAGGAAAAGAATTTGTGAAAATGGCATTTTCCGTGTTTATGTGTCATGCACCAGTCTCACCACACTTCTGATTTCTGGGCTGTGGTTTCCCTATCTATTAAAAGAGGAGATTGTCTTCAAGGGCAGGTTACAAATTCAAATGATAAAAAGGTTAGTTGGGTTATAGCTATGAGAGAAGCAGCCCTGGATATGGGTGTTAGATATCAAATGACACTCTGGGTTGGGAGGGGAAGGGGAGGTGGCAAATGGGAGCCTCACATGCCCCTTTTAGAGAGGCAGCAGCTCCAGCTCACGGTGGCCAAGTGGGAAAGTACAAAGAGTGTTCCCAGAGAGTCTTGCTTCTACAGACAAACTTGGCATCTAGATTCTTCTGAGAAATAGTTTCACCATTAAATATCAGTCACTAAATCAATTTATCTTTCAATACCCAGGACAAATGAGACATAATCTGGGAGGCTAGTTTGACCTTCAGGCTGCCAGTTTTCAACTTCTGTCCTAGAGGATGAGAAATGAGATTCTGCTAAGGTGATAATAAGGACTGCATGCTTTGTCCTCCCAAATCCATATGCTGAAACTCTAACCCCCCATGTGATGGTATTTGTAGGTATGACCTTTGGGGGGGGTGATTAGGGTATGTGGGTGGGGCCCCATGATGGGATTAGTGCCCTCATAGAAAGAGGAAGAGAACTAGCCCTCTCTCTCAACCACATAGGGACACAGCAAGAAAGTGGCCATCTATAAATGGGAAGGGGTCCCTCACCAGAACTGGACCATGCAAGCACACTGATCATGGGCCTGCAAGCCTCCAGAACTCTGAGAAATATATGTTTGCTGTTTAAGCTGGCCAGTCTGTGGCATTCTTTTATAGCAGCCTGAACTAAGACAGATGAGTCTGCTTCGGGGACAGCAGATCCCTCGATGACTCCCACTTGTCCACTCTGCCTGTGGTGAGGGGCTCATCTGTTCTCTGTCTTTGCCCTTCCAGAATGTTGTGAGCAGGGGTGCACATGTGTCTCTATGTATATATAGTCTCCCAAGAGGTCAGTGCACAGACTCAAGCTAAAGAGATTTTGGCTTTTCCCTGTGTTTACCATAAGTGCCACAGTTAGTTTCCAAAGAGCTGTTTAATTACTCTTTTGGTCACTCCAGAGAGCATATGGGGGGGGGGGCGGGTGAAGGGGGCTGACACTAGGAAGACCTTTAAGAGGGCTACACACAGGTACCCCCTGCTTTTTGAAAGTTCATTTCGTTTTTATGAAAGACTTACAGTAGTACCTGTTTTGGCTAACAGAAGAGGATTTTCACTTTTCCGAAAAAAGACGAGTGAAAATCACATTCAATGTCTGTTTGGCAGGCAGCTAAGCTGTTACAGAGGCAGTGAGTACACAAAGCAGCGAGAACAGCCCCGCCAAGCTCCCTTCTTTCCCGGGAACCACACTCGGTATCTGATCATCGAGCCGCTGTAAGCTTTGAACTGTCTGTGCTTTACCTTGATTTATGTTGTGCATCCGTTAGCAAGACGTGTCCTAAGGCAACTGCTTCTCTGCTTTACACCGTTTTGGCTTAGGAAAGATTTCATGGGAACGCTCTGCTTTCACACAGTGGGGGACGTCGTGTACTGAGATCAGACGGATTTTAATGGTGCTGCTCCACTCAGTATATCACCCTGGACTCTGTGTGATGTAGGACTGGCACCCAGGAGGGAGTGGGTTAGTTAACAGGGAGCAGCTCAGAGGTAAGGGCAGGGGGCAGGTGGGTGCAGGTAGCCTGATGTGCTTACCACCAACTCCCCCTCGCTATGGTGAGGAGGCCAATAATTCCAACAGGAATCAGACCAACATCTTCCGTGACTGACTGCCTCTGTGTGTCCGTGCTTGACAATGTTATCGGAATAAATCTTCACAACCACCCCCAGAATGGCATGGTATAATTTTTTCCCATTTACTGAGTCTATTATTGGCTTGTGCCCACATATGAAGCCAAGTGACCCACGAAACAGCTTGGTCACTTTCTTCCTCCCGCACGGGGCTCTGGGCCGGCCACTGGAGCTCCTGGCTGTACGTGCAGCCCTGCTCATCTCACCTGGTTCAGAGCAGGGTGTGGGGGAAGGGGGGGATGCCACGCATCGTGCTGCTCTTATAACACAGCTTACTAATATCTGCTCTTCCGGAGGGTAGGAGAGTTGATGACGTGGATTGTGTAAAGTGCCCCTACACAATAAGTCATAGGAACATTTTAGGGAACCCCCACCTCAATATTGTCTTAAACAGATGAGTGAACTGTGTGGGTCCACACTAGGGCCAACAATACACCTAGAATTGATCACCTGTTGGCACCAGGACTAGGCAAATAGGGACCCAGTCCTAGAAACAGACATGACTTCTTGATGGACCAGGTCAAGGGGTACACAAGCCTTGACATCAGAGCACAGAGCAGGGGTCTTCTGGCCAGCAAAGTATGCATCTGGATTAGCTCTTTTTTCTTTTTTTTTTAGGTTCACCCAAAAATAAACATCTAAAACCTCGGTGGCTTCAAGCTGCAAACATTTCTATTTCTCATTTGTAGGGTTGGGGTCAAGTTCAGCTTTGCTCCAGTGTCACATTCTCCTGGGACCAGTCGCCTCCCACAGCTGAGTCTGCTCCTTGTGGCAGGAGCATCAAAGGAGCAAAGGATGATGGCCATTCTGACTGGTGTGAGATGATATCTCATTATCTAGAAACAATAAATGCTGGAGAGGGTGTGGAGAAAAGGGAACGCTCTTGCACTGCTGGTGGGAATGTGAATTGGTTCAGCCACTATGGAGAACAGTATGGAGGTTCCTTAAAAAACTACAAATAGAACTACCATATGACCCAGCAATCCCACTACTGGGCATATACCCTGAGGAAACCAAAATTCTAAAAGAGTCATGTACCAAAATGTTCATTGCAGCTCTATTTACAATAGCCCGGAGATGGAAACAACCTAAGTGCCCATCATCGGATGAATGGATAAAGAAGATGTGGCACATATATACAATGGAATATTACTCAGCCATAAAAAGAAACGAAATTGAGCTATTTGTAATGAGGTTGATGGACCTAGAGTCTGTCATACAGAGTGAAGTAAGTCAGAGAGAAAAAGACAAATACCGTATGCTAACACATATATATGGAATTTAAGAAAAAAATGTCATGAAGAACCTAGGGGTAAGACAGGAATAAAGACACAGACCTACTGGAGAACGGACTTGAGGATATGGGGAGGGGGAAGGGTAAGCTGTGACAAAATGAGAGAGTGGCATGGACATATATACACTACCAAACGTAAGGTAGATAGCTAGTGGGAAGCAGCCGCATGGCACAGGGATATTGGCTTGGTGCTTTGTGACAGCCTGGAGGGGTGGGATAGGGAGGGTGGGAGGGAGGGAGATGCAAGAGGGAAGACATATGGGAACATATGTATATGTATAACTGATTCACTTTGTTATAAAACAGAAACTAACACACCATTGTAAAGCAATTATACCCCAATAAAGATGTTAAAAAAAATAAAAAATAAATTTAAAAAAAAAAGGAGCAAAGGAAACAAAGAAAAGGGGCAACTCTGAACGTTTCATGCTGAAATGGGTCGACATCCACTCCTCAGCGTTCCAAAGGCCAAAGTCCGCAAGTCCATAGGAGGGCAAAACTATTCCCAGGCCAGTGGGCAGTATTGGCAAGTCCCATGACCAAGAGCAGCGTGCATCACTCTGGCTCGGGGTGGCAGGTGAAAGTCAAGAGCAAGGGCACCTTCCCCAATATCCTAACATGCGAGAAGAACAGACCAACTTTTGAAAGGACTCCGCTATCGGCTCCCTCCCCAGCCCCTCTGTTTCAATCCTCCATCTCGCTATCCATCTGGCGGGTCTTCCAGGCAGAAACTCGTATTGGAGTATTCCTCTCTCTGGCCCCAGGGTCCAGCATTGTCCCTGGGAGAGGCCAGTGTTCTGAGCGTTGCAATTATGCCCACAAACCCGCTGGTTGTACTTGCCTCTTTCTTTTTCGTTTTCCCTCCAAACTGTGAGATTTTTCCCCTTGACACCCATATTCTGAATTACCTACTTGAAAGGAAATTCTTCTTGCCCAGATCTATGGATCCTTATATGATACCTAAACCCAAACAAACAAAAGAGCAAAACCCTGCAAAGATGTATTTTTAATGACTTGGCACTCCTTAAAAGAAAGCCCTGGGCATGTTGCTGCTGCCTGCTCCATGCTTTTGCTATGAACAAGCGCCCACAGGAAGTAATACGTGCATGACGAATGCTGTAACACACAGAGGCAGTGACTCTCAGGAGTGTCATGGCCACTTATTTACCAACTGCTGGAAGCCTCTACCTCCTCATCTGTGAAAAGGGAGCAGTGCCTATGATGCTAAATTAAAGGCGGCGCAGCAGCACTCTGAGAGAGTGGTGTTGGAATCACATATAGAATATGAATCTGGGTGGGCACTTATATTGCTTCACCACGCCTCAATTTACTCATCTAAAAATAGAGGAGAACAGCTCCTAACTCATAAAATTACCCCGAGGACACAATGGCATGAGAGACTTGGAAGGGATTTTGTAAAGCAGTGAGTGTGAGGCACTTCTGATAGGGTTTGATGCCATTGGAATAACTGTCCCTATTTATTTTTTAAACCGAACAATAAACTGTGGTTTGCTGATGTGTGGTGAGTGGTGGGGAATTTATCGTTTTTATTGACTCAGCTGCTGGAGCAATCTTGCACCAGGTGGGGACTGCCAAAAAGAGTGTGCTGAAGTCTGCTGGCTTTCAGTCACCCAGCTCAGAGCCTGCTGTCTCTCACTGCCCTGTCCTGTGACGCCAGGCTCCTGGGAGCTCCTGGTGTCCCAGTGGGGTAGGTTATAAAAATGGCTGCAAATTCTTCCCTTCCCTGTATCCATGCCTAGCAACGTTTCGATGTACAGAGTCTATTTCTCTGCCCCTAGAGTCTGGGTTGGCTGTGGGACTAGCTTTGGTCAGTGGGATATTAGCAAACAGGAAGCACGCAGAGACGCGAGTGCTTGCCCACTGGGGCTCTGCCTTGGAGCAATTGGAATCCTACTGCATGTGACAAGCCGCTGGATGAAGAGAGACACACCGTCCAGTCTCCCCCACTGCCCTATCTGGCATCCAACCAACCCCTGAGGCAGAACCACCAGCTGATTTGTATTTGACCACATGAGTGAGCCCAACTGAGAGCAGAACAACAGGCTGACTGAGACTAATCCAAATTGAAACCTACAAAAGCACGACTACGTAAATAATTGTGTGAGCCACTAAGTGTGGGATTCTTATACAGTTAAAGCTCACGGACAAAATCAGTACCCTTGGTCCAGACCACGCTCTGTACATCTTGATATGACACCTCAACATGTGTGCAACATGTTGATAAACAGAGTAGGCTGCTGTATCTGGCTCCCCCCAAGACCACCCTCATGTTCAACGATTCACTAGAAGGACTCACAGAACTCAGAAAAGCTGTTCTACTCATGGTTACAGTTTATTACAGAAAAAGGATGCAGACTGAAATCATCAAATGAAACAAGAAACACACTTCCTGTTGTTCACTCCTGGTGGGGTTGCGTGGGCCACAACTGGTTCTCTGAAAAGCCCTGTGTGACAGTGTGCAAATTGCTGCACCCTATTTAAAGGTAAGAGACCTTTTCTGGCAGAAGAATAACTCAGACAGAAGGGGGAGAAGGTTCGTGGCTCAGATGACGTCAGACCTGTGCTGTGTGTAGAAGCTAGTGCCCAGGTGGCTGTGAATGTCACAGAACGCTGTCATTTACGTGAGAGCTAGAAAACCAGCCTCGGGCACAGTGCTTTTTAAAACTCCTTTGGTCAAGTTTCCTCTCCCCTCGCCCTCAGCCTCCTCCAGTATAGAATGAGCTGGTCCGATGAGATCACCTCCGAGGCCTCATTTAGTTCCATGATGTTCTGACCCTCCAAACTTGAAATGTCACTTGGAGGAGTCAGTGACTTGGGGCCCGGATTCGAACAGTGTCCTTTAAATGTCAGAGATTGTATATCCTTAGTCATTATTCTAATGATCTTCTTGTCTTGTTCATTCCAGATGGAGATGTAATCTATTCCCAATTCCCAAGATAATCGAGCTTTTAATGTAATTGTGGAAGAAGGATCCCAGAGCATCAATAACTCCACAGCTCTGCCATCCCTTGAAAGTATGAGTGACGTGAACCTTGTGTTCATTCACTCATTCATTCATTCAGTAAACACATCTTTAGCCCATTTTTGCTTTAGCTCTGAAGCCTCCTAGGCAAGAAATTCACACTTCAGGTGAGCAGTGGGAAAGGCCATACAGTTGTCTCTTGGTATCTATGGGGGATTAGTCCCAGGATCTCTGCAGATACCAAAATTCATGAACGCTCCAGCCCCTCACATAAAATGGCATAGTATTTACATATAACCTATGCACATCCTCTGTACACTTTTAATCATCTCTAGATTACTTATAATACCTAATACAATGTAAATTCTATGTAAACAGTTGTAAATACAATGTTAATGCTATATGAATATTTGCTGACTCACAAGTTTTGCCTTGTGGAACTTTCTGGAGTTTAAAAAACATATGTAGTTTTGATCCATGTTTGGTTGAATCCACAGATTCAGAACCCATGGATTCAGAGGGTCAACTGTATCTGGAGCGAGGCAGAGGCCATCCACCTCCCCCAGAATCTCCAGTGAGCTTCCAAACCCTGATGATGGACTATGGGGGGGTAAATTGCAGACACAGGGAGCTGGTCCCTCCTGGCTAGGTATTCACCTAGGCTCAGATGGAGACACGCCCTGCAGGACACAAGAGGGTAACAAGTGAGTCACGTGGAAACAGACATTGTTTCAGTGTTTACTAAGTGCTGGAAAGGGATCCGGGCTGTAGGTAAAAAAGATAGCTGCTTAGTGAACACTGATCCCACCTCCTCCCTGTTTGCAGTACCTGGTGTTAATAGAGGCCCCCTCTCCCCTACATTCCTGGGCGCTTAAAGAGATGCTGACCCCACTCCCAGCTCCAGGGCAGACACAGGTTATTCAGGCTAAAACCATACATTTTGCTAGTGATTCGTTCATTCAGAAAGGACTCAGCCACAGGTGATGTGATTCCTCTGGTCATAGGATTTGTCTCATCAGGAACAGTCAGCTGTGAGAGGGAGCTTTGGAGGACATTTAAAAAAGAATTTAAAAAAAAATTTTTTTTTTTGGCCGTGCCACATGGCATGTGGGATCTTAGTTACCTGACCAGGGATCGAACCCCATACCTCCTGCATTGGAAGCACAGAGTCTTAACCACTGGACCACCAGGGAGGTCCCTGAGGGGTACTTTTGAGAAAGGAGCATCCCAGCTCTTAAGAGAGATACCACAGGGACCAAGAGTTGTTCTTTCTTTGGATTGGAGGCCCAGGGCTGCTGCAGCCAACTTCTACCCTCAGGGATAAAGCGTCACCTGGAGGAGGCCAGGGCTGGGGAGAATGACAGAGATTCCAAGCCAGAGCCCTTCCCGACCCAAGCCTGACCACCGAGCTGTCTCTCGGTGCATTCACTTCTGTGGGCCAGTAATTCTCTCTGTGGGATCAGGAAGACTGAAAAGCACTTAGCAGTTAAGGAGGAACAGAACTGAGTTGTGCAAAGCCAGAGGGATGTGAATCTTGAAGTAGTTTGAGGGAGGGAGTGAAAAGGGGTGAACCTCGAGAGGCAGACAGACTGGGCACTCAGAGCTTGTTGGAGAAATGAGCCTTCAGCTCGTGCTCGTCTCGCTGAACCTCAGTTTTCTCATCTGCAAATGGAGATCTAGTCCCCGCTTCATACCACAAGCATGTAAATACCTGGGTCGACCAGGCACGCAGGTGAGCCCTGGGTGGTGGCCATCTACACCTGTGCAAATGGGGCCAGGTGCTTCCAACACTAGTTTCTTTAATCAATATTTTTTTTATTCAAGTACAGTTGATTGACAATGTGTTCATTTCTGCAGTACAGCAAAGTGATTCAGTTACACACATATACACTTTCTTTTTTTAATATTCTTTTCTATTATGGTTTATCATAGGGTCTTGAATATAGCTCTCTGCGCTATACTGTAGGACCTTGTTGTTTATCCATTCTGTGTATAATAGCTCACATCTTCTAACGCCAGCCTCCCACTCCATCCCTCCCCCAACCCCCTCCCCCTTGGCAACCACCAGTCTGTTCTCTAAGCCACGGTTCTGTTTCTGTTTCATAGATAGGTTCATTTGTATCATATGTTAGATTCCACGTATAAGTGATATCATATGTCGACTCCAGTTTCTGGTCTTGGGCAGAACTCAGTAGTTGCAAGCTAAGACTCCTCTACGGTTTGCATCAGCGGTACATGTTTAACGACTCTTTAGAAAAATAAAAAAGGCTCTGCTTTCTTGCATCTGCCAATTTTCATGAAGTAAATACTACCACCACGATCAAATGCTAGCTCCGAGTGGGATGCTGTCACTGAGGAATTGGGAAGAGGAGCTCACACTTAGCCCTTATGAGCTATCATAACTGGCTCCAAATCTCCACTGGTTTCTGCAGCCCTATTACTTTTCACGCTCTGAATGTTAGTTAGGAGTCTTTCCCTCTCCTGGCAAAGGTGGGCAAGTGAGAAGCCAGGCAGGAGATGTGAGCTTTTGCAATTTGTCAGATGATTGATACCGCCCAGCCAGAGGGCCGGGGCAAAGGATGCTTGTACAGCAGACGGGGAAGGAAGAGGGATAGCTATAATACAGAGAGGGGCATGCGATTTACGAAAGTGGATTTATCTTTTTTCTTAAACAAGAGGGACGGGGAATGCCACTCCATAGCCAGAACGTTATCGCTCTGTCCTTGCTTTTCTAGCTTTTGCTCTAAGACTTCCATCCCAGCAGGGCAGCACTGCAAACAAGTCCTCACTCATCTCCCAGCACCATGCTCCTTACCTCTGACCTGTCCTGCAGGGGGACTCGGTGACCTCTGGGCGGCAATCCTGTCGCTGGCAGGCTGGGTGGGATTGAACAAGGTTCTAATCCCCTCGGCTTCACCCGCAGAGTGGGGATCACAACATGTACCCACATGCTACTCAAACATTTTTTGACACCTGTCATGTTGCTTCTTGGGATACACAGTTGTAGAGAGGGAAACATTTGCTGATCTATGGAACATGTCAAGTATGGCGTATGTTCTCCTTACACCGTGGTTTTCTTCCTTTTTTTCTTTGCTGAGATCCACTTTACAAACTGACTTGTCTGTTCTGAAATCTCGATCAGCTTCTTCCTCTGTACTGGAAAAAGCTCACATTCCTTTACTGTTTGGACTCTCACAGTTAAGACGTCCAGGAAATAAATTCTATCAAAATTGAAGCTCTGCTTACTCTCTGGCCAAGTAATGTCATTTCTAGGAATTTAGTCTAGAGACACACAACAGAGCAATACACACACACATGGAAATCTGTTGCAGTGTTGTTTGTAACAGGAGAAATAAAAGAAAAATATTAATCAATGGAGGAAGAGAAAAGTAAAGAACAGTACACTCAACTATCTGAGAAAACTTTCTAGTGCTTAGCACGGCACCCGGCATGTAATAGGCTCTCAATAAATGTTGAATAAATAAATAAAATGCAGTGTGACCATTTCAACAGAAAGGAAAGATCTCAATCAACGGAAATTGACTGATGCTCAAGATTAAGTGAAAAAAGCAAGTTGCAGAACAGCATATGCAGGGTTTTTTTTTTCTATTTTATTAAACAGATTTATTCTCCTTTGCTCTCTCTGCATCTGAATTCCTTCAAATGCCCAGAAAATATCTGTAAAGCTGTAGAAGAAACACTTTGGCATTAACTTCTAGAGAACGAGACGGGAGACTGGTTGTATAATCTGCTTTTTCCATTCGACGATACTCATTAGGCAAATTTACATGAAAACCAGCATCGCTCTGCATCACCATTCCTCACGACTGCCTAATATTTCATTACATGGAGTTTTCATCGCTTGTTTGTGTTGCTATTTAAGGTTATTGCCAATTTTTCACAATTATAAATAGTGCCAAGACGAACATTCTTGTGCACACATCTTTGCCCATAGAGACTGTATTCTAGGTGCCCGGGAAAAACAAGTCTTTCATGTTTACATTGAATGCTCTGTTTCTTGATTAATTTTGAAGGCGTGACATGGCTCAGCCACTCACCCGCCTCAAGGCCGCAAACCAGAAAACCTCTGAATCTCAGTAAATCTCAGTTTCCTCATCTTGAGATAGGAGTTTCCAGTCCCAAGGGGTCATTACAAGAATAAGATACGATCAATGAATGGAAATTGATCAGCTCACGCAGGTTCACAGTAAGCTCACGACATTCAATAAACAGCAGGTACGATTCTTACTTGAATTCAATGGGACGAGAAGAACGAGGCAACGGGGACAAGCCGTGTTTGAGGGAGCTGGGAACTCAAAGGCAGGTGAGAGCGAGGTCAGGTACTGCGGCCCGGCCCCAGAGGGACACATGGACTGGAAGAGGGCAACGGCACAGATGGCGGTCACTTGTTCCTCCTCTCTTCTAAAGAGAACATTTTCCGAGAGTCCCTCTCGATTCTAGACACAGGCCCATGAGGATCATGGGGATATTTCTGTCATCGGCAGCAAAGACTGAATCACCCACTCAGTGAAAAACAAAGCCAGGGCAGCCTGACTCGTAGAAGCTGCAGCACAGCCAGACTGGCCCTTACGGGGAAGCCACAGAGGTCTCACGGTCAGGTCCTCGGCATTGGGTCTGGGGGCCTGTGGAGGCCTGAAGCTGCCCGCTGTGATGGCAAGAGGAACAGGGTCGATCCATGGACGTGGGTCACCTCCCACCTTCTGAGGATGCCCAGAGATTCTTGAAGAGGGGAACTTGTTCAAGGGCAGGAGTGGGCAGGGGGCTCAGTGGATCTGAGATTCAGTTATTGAAGCACCTGCTTCTGTCCTCTTTAAAGCCTGGGGAAAGAAACCGATGCTGCGTTTGCCCAGGTGGCTGGATGAGGCACTTTGGGCTCAATTGAATTGAAATTCAAATTGCTGAAGAACTGGCTTCAGTGTCTCCTTTGTCTCTATTGCTCAGGGGTGTGTGAGTATCAGACACCGTGAGAGCAAGGCACCCAGCACATGGGATGTGGGTGTGATGATTCTTTTTTTTTTTCAATATCTTTATTGGAGTATAATTGCTCTACAATGGTGCGTTAGCTTCTGCTGTATAACAAAGTGAATCAGCCATATGTATACATATATCCCCATATCCCCTCCCTCTTGCGTCTCCCTCCCATCCTCCCTATCCCACGCCTCTAGGTGGTCACAAAGTACCGAGCTGATCTCCCTGTGCTACGCGGCTGCTTCCCGCCAGCCATCCATTCTACATTTGGTAGTGTGTATATGTCCATGCCACTCTCTCACCTCGTCCCAGCCCACCCCTCCCCCTCCCCGTGTCCTCAAGTCCACTCTCCATGTCTGTGTCTTTATTCCTGTCCTGCCCCTACGTTCTTCAGAACCATTTTTTTTGTTTGTTTTTAGATTCCATATATATGTGTTAGCATACGGTATTTGTTTTTCTCTTTCTGACTTACTTCACTCTGTATGACAGTCTCTAGGTCCATCCACCTCACTACGGATAACTCAATTTCGTTTCTTTTTATGGCTGAGTAATATTCTATTGTATATATGTGCCACATCTCCTTTATCCATTCATCTGTCGATGGACGCTTAGGTTGCTTCCATGTCCTGGCTATTGTAAATAGAGCTGCAGTGAACATTGTGGTGCATGACTCTTTTTGAATTATGGTTTTCTCAGGGTATATGCCCAATAGCGGGATTGCTGGGTCATATGGTAGTTCTATTTTTAGTTTCTTAAGGAACCTCCATACTGTTCTCCATAGTGGCTGTATCAATTTACATTCCCATCAACAGTGCAAGAGGGTTCCCTTTTCTCCACACCCTCTCCAGCATTTACTGTTTGTAGACTCTTTGATGATTCTGACCGGTGTGAGACGATATCTCATTGTAGTTTTGATTTGCATTTCTCTAATGATTGAGCAGGGTGTGATGATTCTTATCAGTTTCTTCCCCCAACGAAACTTGAGACTCTCAGCAGGAGATAGACGTAGGCTGTATGGACTTCATTCATTCAACAAGTGTAGTGGTTAGCGCCTTCCAAGTGTCAGGCACCGTTCTAGGTGCTGGGTGACGGTGCCTGCTCTCGGGGATTTCATATTTGAGTGGGAGATTTTGATGGGAAAGAGCATATTGCAAAGGAGTGATGATTGATAGTAAGAAAAGACATCCAGGGCGAGGAGATAGGGTGTGATCCCGTTGTTGGTTTAAAAAGGATGGTCAGGGAAGGACTATGGAAGGAGGTGAGTTTGGAGCAGAGACCTGAAGGAAGTGAGGGTGCAGGACGTCTGAAGAAGTGCAGCCTGTGATGCCCCGAAGTGGGGGAACTTTGGGTGTTTTGGAAGAACAGCTGGCTGGAGCACAGCGAGTGGAAAATGGTTGAAAATGGGCCCTTGGACAAATCGCTAGGAACTCAAAGGACATAGGAAGGACTTGAGATTTGATTTTCTGTGTGAAGAAAAGGCTTTGAAGGCTTTCCAGGAACGGTGATGCAATTGTATTTATATTTTTAAATGATCCCTGCGGAGGTGGCTGAAGGGAGAAGAGCCTGCGATGGGGGAGGGGGCTGACCCAGAATCTCCTTAAGTAGATCATGCATTCCAGACACCCCACCCCCTCCTCCCAGAGGAAATTAAGACACTTGGGCCCTTTTTATTCCATTAAGGTGAAGGCAGAAAAGATTACCGTCTCAGCTCCATGGGGGAAATCACTTATTCAATTTGCAGTCATAACCGCTTTTGCCCAGACGTCATCTGAAGACTGATACATCCACCCTTGTGCGGCCCTCCGGTGAAACACTTGGCGAGGTTCCCCCAGAGCCAGGCTGGGACGACTTCACCATGGCCAACCCCTGTGTAGTGCCACCCAGGGCCCAGATATGAGTGAGGGCCGGGGCAGGGGAAGGCTGGCATCACAGAAGACCAAGGACTCCAGGCAACTGATCATTTGCTTCTAACTGAAGAGTCTGGGTTCCAGGAACAGAGAGACATTGCGAATCCTACTTCATGTTTGGCTAGACACAGATGTCGTTTCTTAAAAGAGAAGTCTGCAGTTTTATGAAAAGGAATAAATGGATTCTAACCCTAAATCTCATCTTTATGTGCAATTTTCTCTACTCTTGAAACAAAAAGAAAATGGAGCAAAGAGGAAGCGGATATTATCAAGTGAAGTGTTGAAATAACGGGTCTTTGAAGGCTTAAAAATCCTCCATGTGACATCCATTGTTTAAAAGTGACATTACCTTTGTGGAAGACCCCATACAAAGATGACCAGGGAAACTGGTGGCCAGTCAAAGCTCGGCTTGGTACGAGCATACCCTCTGGATGCCTCAGAAAGGGGGCTGTTCACCTGAGGCAAGAGTGAGTCTTACAGTGTTTGGGGCACAGATTGACTAGGATTCGTAAATGAGATAACTAGCAAACCTGTGGTCTTCTCTCCAGAATGATGAGCCCAAGCAGAACAATTACTCCTGTCATCTTACTGTGAAACATATGGTAGGGGAGGAGTGGCTACTACAGCGATCTACGCTTTGATGCTTTGTGTTGTGAACATTCATGCATGGATACAGACCCTCTGTCTTGACAGTAAAGGTACAGTTCATTCACAAAGTCTGGTTTTCAGTTCATTTTGCACGATTTTAGCGAGACTCGTTCAAGTGATTTCTTGGTTTTCCTATCTGTAAAACAGGCGTGAAGGATGATTTTGTCTGATGATGAAGCAACTACGCATCCTAATATTCTATAAGTTAGCCAAAGGCAGTCATTTCCAAGCTTTTATGAAACACGTGTGTTTGTGACAATTTTGTTAAATGTTCTGGGAGATATACATCACCCTTCTACATAGTTTATAAAGTTATTGGCATATATATATACATACATACACACACGTATGCATGCAGGGTATACTATGTTGCCAAATAAATACTCTACTGATTCAATCAGAACCATTGCACAGGGCCCACACGTGGAACCTCTGTCTTCTTAAGCCACAAGATTTATCCTTCCTGTGTCTTCTTCCCTTGGAAGCCCATTAAGTGTCTTAGGTTCATCTTAGAATCTCTTTCCGACCCAGTTGTGAATAGCTCAAATGTAATTTTCAGCTAAATCCTGGAGAAGACCTAGATTTTTAAAAGGACTGCCTCGGGACTTCCCTGGTGGTCCCGTGTTAGGACTCTGTGCTTCCACTGCAAGGGGCACAGATTACATCCCTGGTCGGGGAGGGGAACTAAGATCCCACATGCCTCATGGTGTGGCCAAAAAAAGAAAAAAAGGACCGCCTCTCTCCAAGCAAATTTAATGCAAAAAACCCCCCAAAATAGAGAAGGGCTGTGTTCAAAATACTGATTTATTTTAGGTGATGGGACGAAGGGTGATTGTTTCTCTTTTGCTTCTCTATCTACTGTTTATAATACATTTATCTGTCTCTTACTCTTTCTTTGAAATTGACCTTTACTTGCTTAGTTATTATTAATTTTCTAAGCTATTTCTTTCTGTACCCCTGTTTTGGAAAGTACTTATTGGAAATCCTCTCAAAAGGTGGAACTGCTGATCTGGGGGGTTAAGTATGTGCTACCAGGAGACCCCCCAGGAGGAGGGCTGCCCGGGGCTGACATTTCTCGAGGACACCTCCTGCCACCAGGTAAGACCTCTGGTTCCCTTCTCTGGAGGAATGGGCTGGGAAGTTACACTGTTTTACGGGTTTGTCCCCGTCATCCCCAGGCTGAGCACGCTCTGAGCTGACCAGTACACACCTCCCAGAAAGTTCACACGGAGCCCAGTCTGTGGAAACGCACCTGTCACTTCCGGTCCCACAGAGCACTTGAATAAAGTGCTAGAAACCCCGGCAAGAGCTCTGGGTTGAGCAGCTTGTTTCAAATGGTGAAGCATAGTTTGGGAGTTGCTACTTTAATAATTGGTAACTGACACCACGTGCTTCCTGAGATGAGCACCTTGTCAATACTTAAGAAGTGCAACTCAGATATATACCAGCCTCTTCCATATTTCTGGTAAGAAATTTGTTGTACAGTTTGGAGAGTTGTGCAAAAAAGGAGGATGGCTTCCCA
The DNA here is from genome assembly GCF_949774975.1 of Lagenorhynchus albirostris. Classification (NCBI taxonomy): domain Eukaryota; kingdom Metazoa; phylum Chordata; class Mammalia; order Artiodactyla; family Delphinidae; genus Lagenorhynchus; species Lagenorhynchus albirostris. Next base: position 78,281,214 of record NC_083111.1, on the reverse strand, counting down.
AGAAAAGGAGGTTTCAGGTTTATTTCAACGTGTTTAGCCCACTTTGTCTAAATTGAACTCTTACCTAAGAGATCGTCCCGGGCTTCCCTGGTGGCGCAGTGGTTGAGAGTCTGCCTGCCAATGCAGGGGACACGGGTTCGTGCCCCGGTCCGGGAAGATCCCACATGCCGCGGAGTGGCTGGGCCCTGTGAGCCGTGGCTGCTGAGGCTGTGCGTCCGGAGCCTGTGCTCCGCAACGGGTGAGGCCACAGCAGTGAGAGGCCCGCGTACCACAAAAAAAAAAAAAAAAAAAAGAGATCGTCCCAACGGTGTCTCAGCCAGATAGCTTTCCTGTCCTGTTTCTGTATGGTCGTCACAGCAATTGATTAGATCACTATGACGGTGCGTCAAAGGCACAGGATGCTTGCTCTGCCTGTCTTCTTCCCACTCCCGCTGAGACTTGAGAAGTGACCTTCAGGGTCTGGGCACAGCAAGTTCCTAGGGCTGGTACCTCACCTGCCTCTCCAGGGCAGAACTTAATTGGGCCACTGTCACAGCACCTTTGTCTCCATCAATCATCTCAGTCTCAAACCAATCTGACCACAGTTGGTTTTTCATCGAGAATTTCTATCCCAGCAGAATTATAGAAAGCCAGACTTCGGCCTGTTAGAATCGCATGGCTTCATGTTCCGTTGATCCATTCCAGTTTAAATGGAAGAGTTATTTTGAGAAAGCTTTACATTTTAGGGCTGTCTTTTGGTTGACAAGCTTCTAAATGGTGCTTCCAGCTCCAATGCGTCGCGCTCACCGTCAAATGAACGTGAAGCTGGCTTCCAGCTGGAACACTGCCATTTGCCGGCTTGGGACCTTTGCCTCTGTGAACCTCACTTTCTTCAGCTGAGAAATGGAGGTAATAATCTAGTGAGCAGGGGAATTGAAAGTTACAACTGAGGGCACACAGCGGTTGTACAGCAGATGTTATTTTCTTTATGATTAAAAAAACCTGAGAGTCACCTCAACAAAGAATATATACAGCTAGCAAACAATCATAGGAAAAGATGCTCACATCATACATCACCAGGGAATTGCAAATTAAAACAACAAATTAAAGCCACTACACACCTATCAGAATGGCTAAAATCCAAAACACTGACAACACCAAGTGCTGACGAGCATTTGTGGAGCAACAGGAACTCTCATTCATCGGTGGTGGGAACGCAGAAAAAATGGTAGTTGCTATGGAAGAGAGTTCGGCAGTCTCTCACAAAACCAAACATACTCTTACCATACAATCTAGCAGTTATGCTTCATCGTACCCACCCAAATGAGCTGGAAACTTACATCCGCAGAAAAATCCGTCACAGATATTACTACAACTTCTTTCATAATTGTCAAAAATTGGAAGCAACTAAGATATCCTTCAGTAGGTGAATGGATAAAAAAATTGTGGTCCATCCATAGAGTGGAATATTATTCAGTGCTAAAAGAAGTGAGCTACCAAGGCATGAAAAGGCACAGAAGAACCTGTAAGTTATGTTACTAAGTAAAAGAAGCCAAACAGAAAAGGATACACATTCTGATTCCAACTATATGAGACTTTGGAGAATTAAAACTAGGGAAACAGTAAAATCATCAATGGTTGTCAGAGGAGTGGAGAGTGAAAGGGATGAATAGGTGAATCACAGAGGATTTTGAAGGCAGTGAAACTGCTCTGGAGGATACTGTAATTGTGGACACATGTCGTTATACATTTGTCCAAACCCAGAGAATGTATAGTGAGTGAACCGTAATATAAAATTTGAATTTGAGTGATAATAAAGTGTCTATATAGGGTCATCAATTGTGACAAATGTACCACTTTGGTGGGGAATGTTGATGGCAGTGCTCTGGAGATGAGGTGTGTGGGATCCCTTCATACTTTCCCTTCAATTTTACTCTGAACCTAAAACTGCTCAAAAGAAAAAGTCTGTTAATTTAAGAAGGAAAAAGAACTAACCCTGCTCGTTTAAGCCACCTCATATGTGTTCATACTAGGAAGTTAATTTTTTTTAAAAAAAGAATGAGAGAAAAAGAAAGGGAAAAAAAGCAAACATTTTTTAAGGTATCAACTTAACATTAAAAATTATTTAAATGATAAATGGTTTTAATTTTCAGAAAGTCTATCAGTAAGGAGACAAATTCTGTAAGACCTAAAGTAAAGAAGAAAGCTATTAATCATTTAGGGTTTAGACCACCAGACAGACAGCCAGTCTGAACTTTAAAAATGTAATCTGCTCAAATGTCAAATGAAAAATTCATTCACAAAGCTGAGTAAATGGCTTTTATGGGGTAGTATGGTTCCTTACATTTTGGAACTGAATCTAAGAGGCAAATGTCATTGTTTCATGTTGATATCATAAGCTCAAACTCCAACTAAAAAAAAAAATTAGTGTCCTAATTGAATGTGTATCCACTTCACCACCACAGCTTTTTATAAAATCTATGGCTGCACATTCAGCAACCTAGTTATGAAAGGATTTATTATGACCAGAATTTGTGGTTAAATAATAATCACCTGGTGAATAGACAAATTGCGGCAATTCATAGAATAGGATACAACCTGCCAATAAAAATAGAGGGAGCTACTGACATACACACTCCAGATGAATTCCAAAACCATTATGTTGAACAAAAGAAGCCGGACACAAAACGATACTGTATGATTCCAATTATAGAAAACTCTAGGAAAAACAAATCGAGCCCTGCAGTAACAAAAAGCCATAGTGTTTGCCTGGGCTGGAAGAAGTGGAGGAGAAACTGTACAAGTTATAAGATTTTGTAACTATATCTTGATGGTGCACTTACTTATCAAGACTCTTCAAACTGTACACTAAAATGTACCTTGTAAAGTTTATTTTAAAATAAGTAGAAAAACCTCTGAGAGTGATGAATGCCATCAGTGACCCCCCACTCCCCACCCCACTCGTTGATTCTGCCGGGGGGTTGCTCTTTTTCTGGGTTTCCTAGACTCTTCTCAATTGTATTCAAAATTTGGCATAATTTTGAGAGTAATTTTTCCACTGGCAGTTGTTCAAAGCTGTTACCAAGGAGTAGATGTGCTCCTCTACCCCAAAATAAGAACTATTTGACTAAAATAAGGAGAGTCTGATGACCTTACATAGGGTTTGAGAATTTTTTGAGCAAGTTGCCAATATGTGAAGTTCAGGAGATTTCTCATTAAAAAAAAAATGAAAGCAGAATTTCTGACTTCTCTGGAAATATCAGGTTGGCATCATGGTGCTCTAATTTCTCAAAGGCAGCGAGCAGCCCACTGGAGCTGAGGAGCAGGTCTGCGTTAGTTGAGACCATGTGCTCTCCATTAGCCACAGTCCCCACCCCTCCCTAGTGTCTTACACCAAGCTCCTTTACTGGTTGATAGTACCAGCTTTGCCCCTTTAAGCAATTGAGTTTGCCACCTCTGGACTAGATGATCTGGGCTCTGTCTTTCTTTCTGGTGAAGTCATTCCATGCGGCGATAGAAGAGTTTGGTGAGAGGATACAGGATATCATAGGGGGTATAAAGTGAGAGGGTGAGAGTGTGGAGAAGGTGTAACTGAGCTCTGTGGGGCTCCTGTGCATAAAAGCCTTTCTGGGTCCCCCATTTCTTTGATTATAGGAAATAGGCTTCATTCAGCCTCCATGACCTTCCCTGAGTTCTAAGGGGCAGATTCAGGGGGTTGTTAATTAGGGAAGGGAGGGGATGCAAGACAAGGGAGGAACAAACAGTCAACAGAAACAATAGTGCAGCCTTGAGGCAGGGTCCTGGTTCCCCCTCAAGGGATACACACAACAATATTCTTTGAGCTGTTTTGCAGATACTGAAACCCTCACCAGGTGGGAGAAGTTAACTGTGTGCTGCCCACAAGCGCACAGACCCCAGACCAGGTGGAACCGGAAGGTCGATGATGCCGACTCCCACTTACCTCCCCACCAACCAGTCAGAAAAATGTCCACAAGCTGATCACGCCCTCTTTGAACCATTGCTATAAAGCTTCTCACTACCCTCTCCAGGTTTGGATACAGTTTTGAGGGCATTAGGCCACATGTCCCTTTGCCTGGCAAAGCAATAAAGCTATCCTTTTCTACTTCACCCAAAACTCTGTCTCCGAGATTTAATTCCATGTCGGTGTGCAGAGGGCAGATTTGGCTTCAAAGGAAAGACTTCTCAGGGCTCCTTGGACACGGCTGTCATGGGATGAGGGGCTGTCACGCGGATGATTTATTTTCTGAGTGCCCATCTTAGGCGGGTTTCCTGAGGCTGAGGCCAAAATGGGGACTTCTGTGAAAGTAATCCATTGGTGGAGAGCTCAGAGGAGCTAGGAAGGGGGAAGTGAGGTTACAGAATAGGGTAGAGCCGAAGCTAAGACGTTTCAGCTGGAGCGTGTCCTCAGTTTGATCCCGGGGGTAGCTGGGAGCATGCATGGCACACAGGGCCGTCCCAGCTGTGGCGATGGGGCCATGTGTTTGAACTGCTATGTCAGTGAGCCACTGGCTGTGGCCGCCCACGCCTCTGGGGTGGGGACATGACCTCCTAGCTCCTTCCAAGCCAGGTAGCTCTTATCAACCAAAAGCATCCCCTGAGAAGGGGGTGATACTCTCAGGAACTGGGGGAAGGAGGGCACCAGCTCTGCCAAGGGGGTCTGAGCACAGAGTAACTGCCTCTCCTTCAATCTCTAAGGAGAACCAAGGCAGCATCTGGAGGTTATTGGCAACACACTTGCTCAGAAGATGAGAAATTTCCAAGGGGAACTGTGGGTGTTTGAAGGGATGGCCTCACAGGGCAGGGAGGCTTCCATAACTAGTGCTTAAACAGAGGCTGCACGGCGGCCTGGAAAGCTCTCCTGTGCCAGGTGTCCTTTTAAAGTTCCTTCCAAAGCAGAGGCACTGTGATTCTGCAGAGAGCTGCCTTTCCCACTCATCTCTTCCTCTTCTTGTAATTGAAACAAGGATGGTGTGAACAGCCAAAACTGATAGCGCAGTTACCACATTCCGTAGCTCCATCCCATTCAGCCCCGTGACAGTCCCATGATAAAGAAATTGGGACCCACACTTTTCAGATGAACTTACTAAGGTTCACAGAGGTTGAGAGTCTTGCCCAGGAGCACCCCTTGAACACGAGGAGCAGAGGCAGAACCAGGTTTGAGGGATGCCTGATTCTTCGTCCAGAAAAAGCTAGTACTTAAAACAAATGAAACCAAGCAAGCAAACAAAAGAACATATACGTTCACCAAAGAGAGGAAGGACATAAGGTGATAGAAAGGGCCATGAGGATTATCAGAGGGAAAAGAATAAAATGAAGATGAACAGACTAAGACAAAAACAATGCAAAGCTGAGATTGGCATCTCGTCAGGGAAGGAAATCACAGGGTGGGTCCAGGAGGGGATCAGTCAGGGGTTTCTAGGTGTTTCGGGGGGTGCGCTGTTCATGGTGGTTATGCTAATCAGCTGTGGAGTCCGAATTCCAGACAGGGCCGAATGAGTCCATAGGTCTGAGCAGGACAGGTGGAAACGAGCCCCATGTCCATGGGTAAGGAAGGAGTTCCTTGAAAACGAGATTGATTTTGATGCCCCTTAGGCAAGCACAGCTGAGGCGGGTAATTTCCCTGTTTTAGAGACCACCCCATGTCTCAGAATCGATGGCCTGATGAAATTGGCTGCAATTGTCAGGAACACAATTGTTTGAGGTGATGGGAAGGTCCAGTCCTCCCATCTTCCAGAGGAAAAAACTGAACCCCAGAGAGGGGTGATTTTCCTGAATCGTGTGTCACAAACAGAGCCAGGACCATAACGCAGGTCTCCCAAGACCTCAGGACTGAGGTAGGCTGTTCCTCCAGCATCCTCGCTTGAGGGGAGGGTCCTTGGAGCCAGAGGGCAAACCGACATCTCGCCCACTGTGGTTCGCCCAGGACCCAACAGTTGTTGAATGGAGAGAGGATGAACCAGTGGATAAATGGGTGAGCGAGTGAACGCGTAGCAGGGCAGGACCGAGCTCCAGCTGGCAGCTGGTCCACAGCCCATCTCAGGACATATGTTTCTGGAGCAGTATTCATGCCATGATGTTTAGATTTCAAAGTGATTCCTCTCTCAGAAATCATAATCTCCAACACAAACGGCTTCCACAATCCTTCCTGATGCGATGATGTAAAATTGGAAGGAATATTTTATTTGAGACTGCCTTGCCCTAACCCCAAGAATTGCTGCTTTTATGGCCTTTTGTTCATTCCTAGACCACGGGTGGAAGCTGACGAGGCTCATTCAATGATGACCAGGAGATGAGGGCTGATGTCTTACACGGAGCCCTGTTGATGCAAGAGAAGAGACCTTGGATGCAAAGGGATTAGCTCAGTGGTTCTCAGCCAAGGTGACTGTGTGCCCCAGGGTGCCCCTGGCAATGCCTGGACACATTTTTGGTTGTCACAGTTGGAGAGGAGGTGCTCCAGGCATCTAGTGGGTGTAGGCCAGGGGTACTGCTCACCACGCTGCAGTGCACAGGGCAGTAAAGAATGATCTGGTCCCCGAAGTCAATAGTGCTGAGGTTGAGAAATTAGCTGAAGAGAGTTGAACTGGAGGTGGAAACATAGTTTCGCTGTGAATACTATTTATGTCTGACTATGGTTGTCTTTCCGTCAGTGGTATCGGAAAACCGATATTTTTAAAAAATTACCTGTATTCCCACCACCCTATTTCTCGGTATGTTTTGGATAACACAGTGGGAGGTAAAATAAGGGCTTTTTATTTTAAAAAGTCTGAGGGCACTGAGTTCAAATTATGCGGCGATCACGTGGTAACTGAGGGGCCTTGGGAAAGTCGGCTTGCCTCCGCAGTCTCAGATTTCCCTGTTTAAGACTCTGACAGCTCTCATTTCTGAAGGCAGCCAAGTGGTGGAAGCAGAACAGCTATTATGCAGAGCACGGTGCACATAGTAGGTGTTCAAATGTTAATTTCCAATTCCTAGCCACAGACATCCATGGCTTTAATAGAATTGTCTTCACAACACTGATGCAATCTTTCAATGCCATCTGATTACACAGCAATATTAATTATGCTTTTAGGGTGAATAAACACCATTTGCAATTGCTTTGTAACATCCCAATTGGAAAATCCGTACTTAACGAAGCCCCTCTTTTTACTGTAATGAACATACGTATTGTGTGTACGGCTTTCCGCACTGGGGATTCTTCCCCTCAGGTAAATTCTGGATGAGGGGTGGGGGTTATTGGGTTAAAGGACGTAGACAGTGTAACGGTCTCGGGAGTTTTAGGACACAACGTCAGTGAGGAGCGAGAAGCCAGGGTAGGAAGCACCAAACAGGAGGAAGGACAATCACCTGAGATCTTGAGGAACACGGACCAGCCTCCACCACGTCTGTGAAGCTCTGCTTTGTCAAGTTCAATCAAGTTAACACGGGTGCAATATTTCAATCTATTCTGTCCCCTTCCTTCCCGTTCTGTAAGTTGACCCCAAAATGTCCTTTATAGCAGTTTCCCCTCCAGGATCCAGTGTAGGGTCAGGTATTGCATTTGGCTGTCAGTTCTTGCTATCTCTTCGACTTACTAGATTGAACAATAACTTTGTTGCTGCCCGTATGTCTTTACCCATGTGCTAACCACCATCTCTATAGCTCTCTGAGGGGTCACAGAGACAGCTGCCACTCTGATCCGCTGCTTATTTGGGTCAATGTTCCCACCTTATTTATAACAGTCCAGCTCTGCCACCTGGCCTTATCATTTTTATCTTATTTTAATAGATCTTTATTGGAGTATAATTGCTTCACAATACTGTGTTAGTTTCTGTTGCACAGCAAAGCGAATCAGCCATATGCCTACACATGTCCCCATATCCCCTCCCTCTTGAGCCTCCCTCCCACCCCCCATCCCACCCCTCTGGGTCATCGCAGAGCACCAAGCCGATCTCCCTGTGCTGTGCGCCTGCTCCCCACCAGCTATTTTACACTCAGTAGCGTATGCATGTCGATGCTACTCTCACTTCGCCCCAGCTTCCCCCTCCCACCCCATGTCCTCAAGTCGGTTCTCTATGTCTACCTCTTTATTCCTGCCCTGCAAGTAGGCTCACAGGATGCAAAATCGATGGCCTTATCGTTTAAGGATCCTGTTGTTTCTTCTGTAGGGTGCCAGCATTGCCACTCTCATCCCGCCCTTGGAGGCGACCACAAGCTCCTCGAGGACACTGGTGCTTTTCTTACCAGTGCGTGTCTCACTGTGGCTGTGTGAACTGAAATGCCCTCCAGCCCCTTTTGCGAGCGTAGAGAGCTGGTGAATTTTCCAGACATATCACATGTCCACCGTAGCGCCCACTTCTCTGAACCTTGGATCCTGTTTCCAATGTCTGCCATGACTTTTCCTCGTCACTCGTGGGCACCACTTTCTCCAGGGTTCCGAGAGCTATCCTAGCAGTGTGTGGGGTCTTTGCAAGGGAATTGACCACTGTATTGTGAGAGAATGTTCTGTGCCTCTCCATTCTCCTTACCTAGTCTTCTGTTTCATCCTTCTTGGGCTGGTACCCTCGGCATCCGGTTCCGTACACGTTGGCAGGTCCTGTAGCTCCTTCGGGGAGGAGATCCTGTCCTCAGCCGGCAAACCCAGCAATTTTCCAGCTGTGACTTAACGCTAGCTGTTGGTCCAGTAGCCATCATGGGAGGTAACTGCAATTACTGTTTGTGAGGCAGAGACTCCTGCGTCATCTTCAATGACTTAAGGGGTAGTCTTAGGTAAGAAGGAAGGGGACAAGCCTGACAGCCCAGAGGTTTTGAGCAATTCTGAGATGAAAGTTTTTCAAGTACCTCAGCCAGGATCTCCACATCCGCATAGCACTGCAACCTCCCATTTCTTTCCAGTCACAGCCCCAGCACTGGTGCAGAAGTCGGTCCGAGGTTGAGAACGAAAGCCCCTCTGGAGCTTTGCTACTCTTGAAAGTAAGTCCTGTGTACGAGCCTTAGTTTTTATCCCCATGTCTGTGGGAGAAGGGAGTCTATCTACATACTGTTATGAAAGTTCTTGATCTTAGCTTTTGTATAGAAAAAAAAGTATAACAATTTTACGGCTTCATGCTGTTGTGAGGATCTAAGACAATTGAGCTTGTAAACAGCCTGTCTCAGAAGCTGTTGTATAGTAGATTTTTGATATAAGTAAATAGAATCAATTATGATTATGAGATTCAGGCTGAGAATGAGTTGGACGCAGGGCAAGTTTTCAATTACTCGCAGCTGTGTCAATCTGATTCAGAGTCAATAACATTGAACTCCCTAAACTCAGTACCTTACAAGTTGGATAAATTATATTTCTCCCCAATCTCTGCTTTCCACCATACTTGCTCAAATTATACTTCCCATTTTTGTACAAACCTTGGACATGTTCTTTGGCTTTCAGGCCACTTTTGGTTATTAAAAAGTCTAATCAAGTTCAGTTCAAATCTAAACTCTCCCATTAATATCTCATCTCTCTCCCTGCAGTATCTAGACCTGGCCCCTGCCCTGAGGAGCCTGGGGCGAGATGAACATAGGACTGACTCTATCCTACCTCTTCCCCCTGCCCCTCCTCTGTTGGCACCAACTTCTCAGGGGGCTGGAGGGAGGGAGGGAGGCATGGAAGAAGAAGGACAATTGTTCCCTCCTTCCTTGGAGACCAATGGTGTGGTCCACTCCTGGCTGTCTCACTTTGATCAGACATTCAGCTGCTGCCTCTCTAATGGGGCTTTTGTGACATTTTCCCCAGGCCTTACAGGACCCCCTTCACTGAACATCCCCCTGGCCATGGAGTGCCATTCTGCCTGGATCTCTCCCAAGCCCCTCTCAGCTCCTGTCTCTGATGATATGTTTCATCCTCTTACTGCAGAAGTTTTCTTGCTCTGCAAATGGGCATCTTGTCTGGGTCCCAGCACAATGCCTAGATCCTTCTGCCCCCTTTGTTTCCATTGGCACACTGGACCACGGAGTGCAGGCAGCCCCACGGCTGCCCTCTCTCTACCCAGGACTCCCTCCCCAGGTCTCCTCTCCACGTTCATAGGGACCCAGGGTGGGGAGAGTGTTGTTAGATTGGAGACTTTACTGAACCTGAGTGTATTATCTCCTGGGGCTGCTGTAACAGAGTACCTCCAACAGAAGTCTATTCTCTCACTGTTCTGGAGGCTGGAAGTGCAAAATCAAGGTAACAGTAGAGCTGGTTCCTACTGGGCAGTGAAGGCAGTTCAGGCCTCTCTCCTACTTCCTGGCGATGTGCTGGCATCCCTGACATTCCTCAGCTTGTAGCTGCATCACTTCAATCCTCTGTCTTCACACGGTCTTCTCCCTATGTCTCTTCACATCATCTTCCCTCTGTGTGTGTCTGTCTCTGTGTCCAGATTTTCCCTTTTTCATAAGGACACCAACCATATTGGATTGGGGCCCACCCTAATGACCTCATTTTGGCCTGGCTACCTCTGTAAAGACCCTATTTCTAAATAAGGTCACATTCTGAGTCTCTGGGGGGCTTAGGGCTTCAACGCATCCTTTGGGGGATGGGGGGCACAGTTCAATCCATAACACTGGATCTTTCTGACTCCAAAGCCTATGCTTTCCTGAGGTATAAATTAGGGGGTGACAAATTCTATGAGGAGAAGAAAGGGATGAGGTCAGCGAAGTCCTAACGAAGGAGGTGACGCTCTAGTAGTGGTTTGTGGAAGATTCAGGAACCCCTGGCAGAGGACGAAGAAGGGCTCTGCTCATCCCTTCCAAGCAGCCAGACTTGCATGTCCTCCAGCTCCCCCTTCCTTCTCACGGGCCTCTGTACCCCACGTGAATCTGACCCTGCAACTCCTTGGAAACACCCGTCCCAACTGGCACCTTTGAAATAAGGTTGATGGGCCTTTGGGACAAGGTTATCTGATCACACTCAATCCCAAAGCGTAATATCTCTTAAGGGAAATGAAATGAAAAGCCTTCATGATCACTGGTTCCCCCTCTTGAATGTTTCCCAGTATAGATCCATTTCCGTGCTCTTTAGAATGACAGAGGAGCCGCTGGGTTGTTTCTATTTCTGAGCCAGACAGAGACGTACGAGGGAACCCTGGGAGACAGATGAGGCTATCTTTACCCTGTTCCTACGTTGTTCAATACACACACTTGGTGAATGATGACCAGGCCGCAAAGAAGTCTGAGCCAGCTTAGTTCTGTTGCTAATTTGGCTGTAATTTGCAGCATAGTGACAGATTTTATGGCTCCAAAATCCCGTTTTCCTGTTGTGGCTGTTCATTTAAGCCCATCCGTCCATCCATCCATCCATCCATCCATTCACCCATCCAATATGGCGGTAGGCAGTGTGTGCTGAGCACGGGGCTGGGGAGAGGAGCACACGCCTCGCCTCACAGGACCTGTGTCATGGTCTTTCCTCCTGGAGGGACTTCGGTGATTAAATGAAGTAATGTGTAGAAGTGTCGGCAGGCACAGATTTTTTTAAACATTTTTATTGGAGTATAGTTGTTTTACAATATTGTGTTAGTTTCAGGTATACAGTAAAGTGAATCAGTTATACATATACATATATCCACTCTTTTTTTAGATTCTTTCCCAAATAGGTCATTACAGAATATTGAGTAGAATTGACTGATTTTGTCTCTCTGCCCTTCCCCCGTCCCTTCTTGGGAGTCTCAAACCTTAGCTCTGTGACCTTGAACAAATTACTTGCCATCTCTGAGCATTAGTCTTCTAAGCTGTAAAGAAGGGGTGATGCTAGCCGTCTTGCTGGATGCCTCCTAAGGGTATTAAACGAGCTTACCTACCTCCCAGTGCGGTGCTGAGGACCAGAACGAAGAATTATGAAAATGGGCTTCCCTGGTGGCGCAGTGGCTGGGAGTCCGCCTGCCGATGCAGGGGACACAGGTTCGTGCCCCGGCCCAGGAGGATCCCGCATGCCGCGGAGCGGCCGGGCCCGTGAGCCATGGCCACTGAGCCTGTGCGTCCGGAGCCTGTGCTCCGCAATGGGAGAGGCCACAGCAGTGAGAGGCCTGCGCACCACAAAAAAAAAAAAAAAAAAAAAAAAAAAAATTATGAAAATGATTCTCCACCTGCGCACACCCTGTTCTACTCAGTATTTTATGTGTGTCAAAACACACTGCACTGTACTCTCCACCATAAAAGTCAGTGGAAAATCAGGGAAAGAAAGTGAATGATGGAGAAGAAATGTAAGCTTTCCCTGGGTTGGGGTAAAAGTATAGTGAAAATAACCCAGAGATTCCTTCTGGCTTCTGTTCCTCCTCTTCTTTCCCTCACTGCTTCCAGGCATCCATTGGTATCCTTTATGATAATGTCCCCCAAATCCATCTCCAGCCTAGATTTCTCCTGAAGGACACATGTATGTATTCACCTGCCCTTGGATGGCCGCCCTGGATGTCCCACAGACACCTGAAAATCAAGGTGTCTGAACCTGAACTCGTTACTGCCCTCCACCTGCTCCAAGCCCGTGTTGCCTCCCCTCAGTAACTGGCACCCAGTCACTCAAGCCAGACTCCTCCCCACACATCTTCCTCAACCTACTTCCCACCGCGCCCCGGAGTCTTCTGCTTGAACAGCACCTCTCCCCTTTTCTGTGCCTTTTCTGAGACCGCTGCATCGGCCCCCTTACTGGTCCCTCTTCTGTTCTAGCCCGTCCTCTCTAACGTTGCTGTGGATCTCTGCCTGGAAGCAAATCAAAGGAGGCCCCCGTGCCTGCAGACTTGCCCTGGTCCCCAGAGGCCTTCCCGGTAAAGCACGAGCTCCTTCTCTAAGTCACAAAGGAAGGCTCGGGCTGCCTTGGTAGATGCCTTTCTTCAAATGTGAAAGCCCTCTCTCCCCGTGAATTCCACCTTACCTCTCCAGCCTGAGCTCTCGCCAGCCCATCACCTTCCAATTCTGAGACACTCGACTTCCCTCTAGAATACGCCACGTGCTCTCGCTCGTCCTGTGAGGGATTTAGGAAGAGGGGAATGTTATTACTGGTGCACAACCTTGCCCACCTGCCCACTCCCCAGCCATCCTTCTGAGCTCAGTTCAGGCATCCCCTCTTCCAGGAAACTTTTCCTCTTCTCCCTAGACTGGATTTGATAACCCTCATCTTGGGCTCCGTACACTGACTCCATCATATTTGTTTGTTTGTTTGTTTTGTTTCTTTTGCGGTACGCGGTCCTCTCACTGCTGTGGCCTCTCCCATTGCGGAGCACAGGCTCCGGACGTGCAGGCCTAGCGGCCATGGCTCACGGGCCCAGCCGCTCCGCGGCATGCGGGATCCTCCCGGACCGGGGCACGAACCCGTGTCTCCTGCATCAGCAGGCGGACTCTCAACCACTGCGCCACCAGGGAAGCCCTGACTCCATCATATTTAATGATCTTTTTCTGCCTCCATCACTGGACTTCAAGCTCAAGGCAGGCCGTGCTTTAGACAGTGGACCCAGCACACAATAGAATGCCCAGCCCATGAATGAATGAGTGAAAACAAAAAGGACAATGAAATCCCCAGTACCACCACCTGTGTCCATGGTGTAGCTCAGACTGTTATCCTTCTCCATAGTGTTCTGTTATAAATGCAAGGACAGCAAACATCACATAGTGAATTTCACTTTGTAAAACATCCCCACCTCCATTTATCTCACGCGATCCTTGCAAACTTGTGAGGTACTTAACAGGTGAAGAAACTGAGGGTTGAAAAATAAGAAAAATAACAGGGATTGCACACTTAGGGGTGCTGGGCACTGTCTAAGTTCTTGTCATGTGATACCTCATATAATTCCTCTGACAACCCTATGAAGTCTCTATTGTTCTCTGTTTAGCAGGTGAGGGAGCTGAGACACAGAGAGGTCCAGTGACTTGCCAAGTACTTGCTTGATTTGCACGTAGAAGGGGCAGTGTGCCCCGGAGCCCGGGACTGGAGGGAACTTGCACATTTCTGTTCATCCTCTTAGGGGCCGGCCCAGTGGCCGTGTGAACAAACCCCAGACAGTGCTGGAGAAGAGGGACCACAGTGCAGATACCAGCTAATCCAGCTGAGGCCATCGTGGACCGGCCAGCCCCAGGCAAACTGCAACCGCTACAGAGACATGTCTCAGTAGAGCTGAAAACAGAAGGGACACCAGCGGAACCCAACCCAAATTTTAGGATAAATGAACAGTAGTTGTCTTAATCTACTAAGTTTTGAGGTAGTTCATTACTGTAGAAAAAATCTACTGACTCGTGAAGAGATACCAAACATCATTATTTATTAAGGGAATGAAGATTAAAACCCCAATGGTATATGACTTAACACCCACTTGGGTGGCAATAATCAAAAAGACACGTAAAGACAAGTGCTGGTGAAGATACGGGGAGACCAGAATTCTCCTACTCCACGGGTAGAATGTGAAACAGTGCAGCCACTTTGGAAAACAGTTGGACAGTTTCTTAAAAAGCTAAGTGTAGATTGACCATATGACCCAGCAGTTCTACTCCTGGGTATCTACCCAAGAGGAATTGAGACATGTCTACACAAAGAGTTAGACAGGAATGTTCATAGCAGCATTATTCCTTGAATCCAAAAGGTGAAAATAATCTGAATGTCCACCAAGGGCTAAATGGATAAAGAAAATGTGGTACATTCATACAATGGCATACTATTCAGCAAGAAAAAGGAATAAAGTGTTGATACGTGCTGCAGGATGAACTTCAAAAACATTATGCCAAGTGAAAGAAGCGATATTCAAAGGCTTATAATATGGTGCTATTTATATGAAATGTCAAAAATCTACAGAGACAGAAAGTAGATTAATATTTGCCTAGATCTGCGGATGGAAATGAGAAGTGATTACAATTGGTTGTGAAGGATCCTGATGGGCTGATAGAAATGATCTAAAACTGGATGATGGAGAGAGTTGTGCAACTCTGTAAATATAATAAAATCATTTAATTGTGCTTGTAAAACACGTGAATTTTATGTTACATAAATTATACCTCAATAAAGCTATTACATTTTAAAAAACACCTAATGATTCATTGATGTAACATATGATTCGGGAAAATATTGCAGAAAGAAAACACACACACACGCACTGGTAAGCTCCTTGCTTCTGCCCATGGTTTGCATCATCACAAGGCCCTGGCCCAGGGTAGCATGTGGTGTGCGAGCCCCCAGGCTGCAGTGTGCTAACTCTCAGTTTGCCTTTGTCATGTATCACTTTGCCCACCTCTCCATCCCCCCATGATGATTTCGCCTGCCTGCCTAATATTCAGTACTTTACCAGAGACCTGTTAGATAGATGAAATTTGCTCTTAACTTAATCCCTTGTCAACCACTTAATATTTTTCTCTTTCTGAAAATGCTCCAAAAAGATTGTAGGAGTGTTATAAGATATATTTTAAAGTAAAATAATATTCTGAGATTCTAAATTTTTTCTTTCCTCCAAATTATATTCCTACACTTGTGGAAATGTAGGGCTTTGAGATCACTTAAAACATCATTCTCTCAGTCTTTCAAATCATTCAGAATGATTCGTGGCTCCGAGCAAGATGCCCTGATTGGAGCTGCAGGTACAGAGACAGCCAGGCTGGGACTCTGTCCTCAGGGGCCACTGTGAGTGGGGTAGATGACAAAGCTTCCCCTCAGAACTCCAGGGAATACCTGGCTCCGGGGTCTCCTCACCTGGAAAGCCTTCCCTGACCACCAGCTTCCACACAAGGGACCCTGTCAGGGCCGAGTTCCCAGACAGCAAAAGCAAAAATCTGCAACACCTCTTCCAGCCTACGCTCTGGAAGTTGCATGATATCCTACCCACTGTGTTCCACTGGTCCAGAAAGACAGCCTGATTCGCCACGGGAGGAACCTGCACAAATGGGGGTACTGAGGGAGGCATGGTCATTGGGGCCACTTCCTAAGAATCTGTCACAACGCTAATATTCTGAGATTGTTTCCCCCATTCTCCTGAAGTACAGAGATGTTCAGTAGTTTACACAAAGGCACACAGTGAACTGGGTAAAGAACCCAGGGTAAGCCTTCTCCAAGTTCAAACTAGGTCACTTGAACCTCAAAATAAAATACAAGGTCCTCACAGTTACGTACCTTTTACAATTTATAACATTTTCTGTTGGTGGTGATGATGATGACTTTGCTGGAGCCTTACAGGAGTCTAGACAGTGAAATCTAAGTTACGACATGGATTTCTCCCTTTATTAGTTTGTGAGGGCTGCCTACCACGAAATGGGTGGCTTAAGAAACAGAAATGTATTATCTCATCGTTCTGGAGGCTGGAAGTCTAAGATCAAAGTGTGGGCCGGGTTGGTTCCTTCTGAGGCTGCGAAGTTCGGAACCCTCAGCTTCTCCTGGTTTTGTGGCAAGCTTTGGAGTTCCTTGACTTGTAGAAACATTATCCTCATCTCTGCTTTTCCTTTCACACAGGGTTCTACGTGCATGCATGTCTGTGCCTAAGGTTCCCCTTTTTAATGACATTGGATTAAGGGGCCCCCGACTCCAGTATAACCTCAGCTTAACTTTACTAATTACGTCTGCAATAATCCTGTTTTCAGTCAAGGTCATATTCTGAGCTACTGGAAGTTAAGCCTCCAACATATCAATTTGGTGGGGATACAATTCCATCCCCTTTAACATCTAAAAAACAAAGCAACAGAGCCTAGGGCACTTCCACTTATGGTCCTATAGCTTAGGGAAATTAAAATCAAAAAGACACAGCCACCCCAAAGTTTGGGACGGCTCTGTTTACAAGAACCTCGTTTACGGTACAAGTTCAATATCGCAGAAAGTGAAAAATGGATAAAGAAGTTGTGGTACTTACGTACAATGCAATATCACTCAGCAATGACATCTATGTCATCAGGCCCGTAGCAGCATAATGAGTGGATTCAGGTATGATGATTCTAACTGAAATAAGTCACACAGAAAAAGAAACATCATAAGATATCACTAATACACGG
Source organism: Lagenorhynchus albirostris (assembly GCF_949774975.1). Lineage (NCBI taxonomy): Eukaryota > Metazoa > Chordata > Mammalia > Artiodactyla > Delphinidae > Lagenorhynchus > Lagenorhynchus albirostris. Next base: position 78,264,276 of record NC_083111.1, on the reverse strand, counting down.
AATGTAAACTTGGCTACACAGGAACTGGATTACAAAACAGAAGAGTGTCTCAAATTTAGAAAACCAACTTATGCTTGCTTAAGGGGAAAGGTGAGTTGGGGTGCTGCATAAAACCAGAGATTGAAATGAGCACAGATAATGTTCCTTAAGCCAAATATGGAATAGACAAGAGCTACTCCTTGCTCAACGAAATGGACTCAACACCCCATATTAACACATGTTAAAGGCCCCCTTTAACATGTGTGCAAAATGAGGTTCAGTATAAAGCTTCACAAGCCAACTGAGAGAACCCCACCTTCACAGTTGGATGCACAGGTGCAGTTTCACACAGTTCTAAGGACTGTCGAAATGATCGTACTCAAACTTGTATTCACATAGTGGAGGAAATGGAGTTCCAGAGGGAGGTGGCGAGTCGTCCAAAGTCACAGGGGCCAGAAGCCAGGACACCTGATAGCTCCTTTCAGAAATATTTCTGCCACATCACACTTTATTCTCACATACTCACAATTTAGTCCATTCCTGGGCCTTTAGGAGACAATTTTTAAAAGCTACAAAGGGCTCTTTGGTGAGGCCTCCTGAACTCGTAAGCCCTTTGCAGCCTTAAAACAAATTTGCTGTAGGTTTACAGCCCCCAAGACTGAGCCCTGCCTGGTCCTGGGCCACAATTATCCTGAAGGCGCTGGAGACGCCATTGCCCTCGAGACAAAAGGACAGGCTTCTGTGTCAAGAAGAAACGCTCCCAAGAAAGATCTCTCGGTCTAACAATTGGGCAAATACACTCAAAATGCTTTTATTCTATTAGTGACCAATTCTGCCAAGGCAGGGATTTCGCTCAGCTCAGCAGCATACAGATTTTTTTTTTTAAATGAAAGCTTATTTATTTATGTATTTTTATTTGGGGCTGCGTTGGGTCTTCGTTTCTGTGCGAGGGCTTTTTCTAGTTGCGGCGAGTGGGGGGCCACTCTTCATCGCGGTGCTCAGGCCTCTCACTATCAGGGCCTCTCTTGTTGCGGAGCACAGGCTCCAGACGCACAGGCTCAGTAGTTATGGCTCACAGGCCCAGTTGCTCCACGGCATGTGGGATCTTCCCAGACCAGGGCTCGAACCCGTGTCCGCTGCATTGGCAGGCAGATTCTCAACCACTGCGCCACCAGGGAAGCCCACAGCATACAGATTTTGACATGGATTTGAAAGAAATTTAGGAGACTTCCATTTATGACCAGGAGAGAGTAAAAGGGTCCAAATTTATTTTCCACTTTAAACAGTTAGAAAACTGAATATGTATTTCATTTGGATATATATATATATATATATATGTTATATAAAGTAATGTACCCCTAATGAATATACACATGATATATATGCATATAATGAGTTTTAGACATTAGAAACATGAAGCACAGGACTGAGTTCCCTGAAGATGTGAATAAAGGAAAGCAAAGTGAGCCCTGCAGTTCTGAGTTTATAACCTAATGGCAGCTTCCAGGCTGCGGTGAAGAGAGGGGTGACCCAAGAAGAGCCCAGCAGTTACATTAAGTTGAGAAGATAGGAATAAGAGGTGGTGGGGCCGTCAAGTGGACAGAATCTGTGGAGCAAAATATCAAAAGAGAAGAGAGAGAACCCTCGAGATCTGCAGAGGAAGCCTCATTAGTCTTTGGCTGGTGACTCATCTGACTTTGTATTGCTCAGGCATTCGGTAGCGTATACAGGATGGCGTTGCTTTAGGAAGGTGGCTAGATCTGCTCTAGTCTAAAGGCTGTTAGGACTTGCCCTTACGAAGCTGAAAAGCAAGCCTCAGATGGATGACTGCTCTGAACTGCATGCCGGAACCAAGCCTACACTATTTAAAGAAATACTACAAAATCCAGCACCAACGCAACGTTTGGAATTCGATCAAACCTATCAGGTAGGCAAAGCAGCAGGAAAATACAACTGAGAACCAGAGGAAAAATCAATCAATAGAAACTGACACAGGAATGACAGAGATGATCAGATAAGGCCAGCAAAACGCTATTATAAATCTGTGCCATATATTAAGGAGACAGATAATAACAAATACGATGGAGAGAAACGGGAAATATTACAGTATCTTAAAAATGCTTCTAGAGAGAAAAAATACAGTATCAGAAATGAAAAATATTGGGTGGAATGAACAACAGAATAGACTTGAAGAAACTAGCAGTAAGCTGAACACATAGCAACCGTTCCAAACAAAGCACAGGGAAGAAAAAAGGAGGAAAGTAATGAGTAGAGAATCGGGGGCCGTTTTCATAATATCAATTTATTTAACATACACGCAGTTGCAGTCCTTAGAAGAGAGAGGCCAAAAATAAGTGTGTAAAATAATGTCTGGAAATTTTCCAAATGGTAAAAACCGTAAATCCAAAAAAGAGAGTTCACATACAACAAGCAAGAAAAAATTTTAAACTATCAGGACATCTTATAATCAAATTGTTGGAAACCAGTGATAAAAATCTTAAAGCACCCAAAGAAAAAGGGCATATTATACCCTTCACACAAAGGTCCTTATGAAAGGACCATAAATGGTAAATATTTGAGTGAAGATAAGATATATCTTATTTTCGGTACCTTTCACAGATAATTGAATGTTTAAAGCAAACGTAATTTCAATTGTGGGATTTAAACCAAACATAGCAGTTAAATGTATAAGAACTAGAGCATGAAGGCCAGGAAGGGATATCGGAGGCATACTGTCAGCGTTTTAAAGTTATGTGAAGTGCGAATATATGAAGAGGTTTAATATTATTTGAAACCCTAGAACGCCCACTTTAAAAAAAAGTAAAACTAAGAGGTATAGCTGAGACGTTAGTGGAAATAAAATGAAATTAAAAACTGATCCAAAAGAAGGCAGGAAAAGGAAAAAAGTGATAGAAAACAGATGGAACAAATAGAAAATGAATAGCAAGACAGTAGATTTTAACCAAACCATACTGATAAATACTGTAAATGCGTAGTGACAGAAAAGATCAGAGGGAATTCTTGGTGGTGGTGGAAATGTTCTATATCGTGACTGTGATGGTAGTTTCATGACTGTGTATATATTGCCAAATCTCACCAAACTGTAGAATTACAAAATTAGTGAACTTTATTTGATGCAAATTATACCTCAATAAAGCTGTTAAGAAATAAAAGCAAAACAGAAAGAGGCAGGGGGCAAAGAATGAAGAGCAAAATGGGCCAGGATCAGACTTGAAAGTCGATACACACACATACACGCGTGCATCGTGTGTTCAAAGCTTTGCTGCTTTTTCCTTTTTAAAGTTAATAAATTATTCACACAATGTATTTGGAAAATGCCGGATAATATGAAAATATTCTTTATAATCTTATCTTTCTAGATTGGAGCCCTGTTTTTCCCAAGCCTATTCTTCCAAGCATTATCACATATATGCTTACATAGATACACAAGTATGTTTTTCTTACTAAGAAGATTATCATATTACACATAAGGTTTTCAGTCAACAATATTTTGGAAACATTTTCTCGTATTGATAAATATAAATACATTTTTATAGCCACCATTTTAAGAGCTGCCTGGAATTCCACTGTATATGCGTGTGTGTGTGTGTGTGTGTGTGTGTGTGTGTGTGTGTGTGTGTGTGTGTGTTTAACCATTCCCATTGCCATATGGATGGTTATTTGGGCTTTTTCATATTTTAAATTTTTGTCCTTAGCAGTATTGTAGTGAACATTCTTATGTCTGTTTTTTCTTTTTGTTTTCTTTAGTATAAATCGTAAGACTTGGAATTGTTCGAAGGGAAAACACCCTTCTCGTAAGGACTTTTACAACCTCCCCAAAGACTGTAGCAGCTGACACACCTTTCTGGTAGAGCATGTGAATGCCAGTGTTCTCATGTCCTCACTCACCATGAATATCCTTAGGCTTCTGTTGATCTTTGCTAATTTGGTATATTACTATATTGTTTCAGAGTGTGTGTGTGTGTGTGTGTGTGTGTGTGTGTAAGAGCTTTTGCAAGGTGTTTCCAGAGGCTTTCAGCTGCTGTTATGGGTATTATCATGCCCAAGAAAAGGTGAGGCTGGGGCCTCTTCGTAACAAACTTTGATGCCATATCTCTGTGATGTCCTATGAGTTATAACACACTTTCCAATATTATATAATTTAAAAAGTGAATGTGATAATGCCCACCTCACAAGGTTGTCGTGTGAGTGTTGGGAATAAAGAAGAGAATGGTTTTTAATATAATGCTCTTTCTTACAGAAGCATTGGAAACCACTTGATTTTCAACACCTAGGAATCAGCTCAATAATGTACACCATGCATGTAATAAAACACCTGTGGTCACTGTAAGGCCATAGTAGAGATGAGTTTACTGAGCTGGGAAAATGGTCATGAGAGGTTGTTAGTGGAGAAAAAAGCAGGTTATAAATAGGTATGTAAGCTATGATTCCATTCTTTTGGTAAGTAATCATATTCAAGTAGAAAATTATCTGAAATTACATGTAATTTTATATTCGCATTGATTGTTTCTGGATAAGTGGGTGAACTTTTTATCTTGCCTGTTTCTTCAGACTCTTCTGATGGCCAACGTATTGGTTGTAGCAAGAAACAGGCAATTTCACAAGAATAACCAACACCAACATTATTTAAAGTGCCTAATGGGCGCCCAGTAAATGCTTATTAACCTTTGACACTTTCAGCATCTCTGCCTGTGGGCCATTATCTTCCCCACGTGTCGTACAACGGCCGGGGAAGCCAAGGTTCCAGGAGAGCAGGTACTTGACCCGGCTAATGTGAGGCAGCGAAGGCACTTAAACTAGTTCTCTGACCCCAAAGCGGGTGCCTTTCAGCTTCATTCCTCACTGCACAACACGTTTGTCCTGAATCTTCCTTCTCCTCTGCTTTCTGGTAGCAAAATTCCACTGTCACGTGGCCCTCATCTTACACCTGTCTCTGCCAGCAGGGGCCAAGAGGACTTGGAGAAGTTCCAGCATGTGGAACTCTTCAGAAAGGACCCAGAGCACCTGCATGAATGCGGGCCCTGCAGGGAAAGCCCCTCCCCTCCCCTCCCCCGTAGCCTATGAGCCAGGATGCTTCAGACTCCAGCGAGAAGCCATGATGGTGATGTTCCAAAGAGCAACCACCCTGTGGGAGTTGCATGGTGGCTGCTGTGACCCCTCCCATGGGCCATCAGAGAGGTGGGTGTCGTAGGGCCCCGGAGGAGCAGCCGCTGAGGTCCCTCAGAGCCCAAACCTGCCCACACCTTCCGCAAGCGACCCGGAGTTCAGCACCTCTCACATGATGCTGTACGCTTGATGAAAAAGCCTCCCTTTGTGTGACTGTTACTCACCCGCCAACCACCCGAGGGAACTGGGTAGCTATTAGCATAGTACCCACTGCACACAGAGGTTACATGGCTGAGACACAGCCAACAAGCAGTCCAGGTGGGTAGGAACCCACACTCTCCAGGTTCAAATCCACGAATGCTCAGTGGAGAAACACTTAGCACAGTGCCTGCCATCAAGATGTGTCCTCCCTCCTTTGGTCTTTCCTTCCCTGGGAGGCAGAGCTAGGGGACACGGATTGAGGGTTTTGTGTTGCAACCCTAATTCTATGGCTGTGGTCAATGGCTTAATCCTCTCTGAGCATCACCTTCTTCTTAAGCAAAATGGGGATGGAACTCATAGGATGGTCAAACCTGGAGACAGTGGGGCATATGAAGCACCTGTTAAAGTACCCAGTGCATTGTAGGGGAGTAACAGACATCAGTTCACACAGGCCCATGTGTGAGCAGTAGAACTTCTGTTCCCTGGGGCTTAAATGAGCTCAGGCTCCCCAGGGCTCATTGCTGCCCACTGCCTTCCCAGGGGGGTGTCGTGACTGAGGGTAGAAACAAGCCCCCAACAGTCAGCCAGATCGGCGTTTGAATCCTGTCTCTGCCACCTCCTAGCTGTGTGTCTTGGGTGGGCTGTTAAATCTCTCAGCCTCAATTTGCCCATCTGTAAAATGAGGGTAATTATACCCACCTGGGGAAGTTGAACAAATTAAACTAAATCCAGCAGGTGGAAAGTGACCCTCAAGAGGGCAGGGCTTGCTGTCTTCTGTTTGCTGTTCTTTTCCTAGCAGCCAGGAGAAGGGCTGCTTATAGAAGTTGGATAAATATTGTGTGAACAAAGGGATCCAGTGAGGCATGAGCCAGCGTGGGGTGGGTTTGAGTCTTGTTAAAGAATGGAGAGCACGTGAGATGATATTTATTATCACTTTAACCGTCGCCACATCCCAACATGAATGAACGTGAACAGGAATGTCTAGGGTCCTGATGGACACCACCTCTGAATCCTGCTGGTCTGCGATTGGTACCTGGCCACCACCACCCCTGGCTGTTATCAGAGCGCCACAAGTTCCGCTTAGCAGGGATGATTCACGGCGCCCCCAGAAGCTCCCCCTGACGGTAGCCTCTCAGAAGAGGTGGCCCCTTCCCCCCACATGGGTGTGGGGTTTCTCCTTCTGCACAAATGCTCCACGTGCTGGGAAGACGGGGCTTGGGCACCGGTCAAACACCAGCTCGAACCCCGAGCCCACCAATGCGGAGCTTTGTTACCTTTGGGTGCCTCATGAAACCTCGCTGAGCCTGTTTTCTCCTTGGAATAATGGAGGTACTTGCTTTGCACGTCTGTTGGCGCGAACAATATCTAATGATCCCCGGGATACACGGCGGATCCTGCGAGACCCTCTCCACCATCTGCACCCATGGCGAAGCCTTTGTCTCTGGTGACACCTACTGGTGCCTGGTCCGTGGGGAGGAGGAAACCCTGAGACTTCTGGAATCGCAGGGTGTTGGACCTGGAGCTTATGACACCCCAGTATCACAGCTAATAAGGACGGCTCCCCCCATGGCTGCATCGCTCACCCACCGCTGGGGTGGCCTTCTGCTCCGGCTCGGGCACCGCGAACCACTCTGCAGTTCAGCAGCCGGGAGAATCCTTGAGAAGGTAAAAAGCCTGCTGGCTCAAAGCCTGCCCTTGGTTTCCATTTAGCTTAGGATGAATCCAAGCTGAGCACCTCGGTGACAAGACCCCACGTGGCCTGGCCTCTGTCAGTGTCCGCTTACCTGGGCCCCTTCCTCCACGCACTCTCTGTTCTGGGACCCACGGAGGCCCTTTCTGGTCCTTCTGCCTTGGACATTCTATCCTGCAGGCTCGTTTCCGTCCTAGGGTCTGTTCACGAGCCGCCTCCCCGCAGGGCTGCCCCAGTGTGTGGCCTCTGCCCCCAAGCCCGCTCTTGCATCACTCTCCTTAGTTCCCAACAGCGGCCATCAGCTCAAGAAATGAACAAAGACATGGGCCGATGGCAGGTCCTAGTCATGCCTGTCTCTCGCACTAGAATGGGAGCCCCATGAGGGCAGGGACCCATTTTTCTGCTCTTGTGTTGACACATAGTGAATGCAGGTTTGCAAACTTAGACTTTCATCACTTAGCCACAATGAGGGACACACACAGGAGATGAGGATCTCCCTCCATCCAAGGCCCGGCAGCTACCCAAGTACAGTCTTCTTCCGCCCCTCACCCATTTGGGTGTGTCTGGGAAGAAAGCTGGGAGGGGTGGTTTCCCCGGGCAGAGAATCTCCGGCCTCGTTTTCTCACCAGTCTCTTACACCCTTCTGTCTAGCCTATTGGTCAAGGGTTGCTGCCCAGATGCCACTCCCCGGCCTCACGCGTTCCCTAGGTCAGAGGCAAATCCAGCGCACGCCCGTCCACATTGATCAGAACTGCCGTGTGGGATTGTCGTGAGGCTTCAATAGCATAACATGGGTATAGTGTGCGGTTCTGGGTAGCTGGCATGCGTAGCTGATCGACAGCTAGAAGTTGATAATCAAGTGATGCTCGTGGGCTTTCCAAGTCTGAGTCTGTGTGCTGAGGGACCAGAGGGTGGCTTTTAAAATGCGCTCCAGGATGCTCCTTAGAGACTGCGGTGGGCAAGACCGTGCCCCTGCCCCTTGTCTGTTCTACATTTTGGACTTTGGAGAAAGGTTCTGTTTAAGGAAAATCTTTCTCTCCCCTGCAATGCCTCTCCCCATCTCCCCATCCAAAAAAAAAAAAAAAAGAATGTTTAATTGTGTACCATCATCTGTGTGGAAAGAGGTCTGCACATGACTCAGGGGTCCTGGCTCTGATCCCAGTTCTGTCTCGTCCGGGGGCCGTGACCATGGTCAACTCGCTTCCATTTTCTGGGCATCAGTTTTCCCCAAACATCAAAAGAAACTAATTATTTCCTCTCCCTCTCTGGTATGTGAGGATTCAATTCAGTGTCTGCCTCACTAGACAACCATTAACCAGACACTTATCAGAAAGGAGCCGGCTCTAAGGCCAGGAGCCTGGTGCAAACGTTCCTCTGCCGCTTCGGCTGTGTGATGGTGGATCAATGACTTCACCTCTCTGGGCCTCTCATTTCGTAGGTGGAAGATCACTAAACTTACAGAGCTGCTGTGAAAATCAGTTGAGCCAAGCGGGGCTGGGAGGGCTAGCACCTGAATCCCAGCCTGCGAATCACACCTTGTGCTGAAAGATGTGACTTCTCCTCACCTTCCCTGTCTCCCAGGCTCCTACCCCAGCTTCCTAAGGGCTGCCTGGGACGGCCACCCAGAGCCCTTTGCATCCAGGGAAATGTTCTGCAGCTCTCTTTTCTCTTCCTTGATTCACACCAAAGGGCTCTGAGAGGCCGGAGGCGCACAGTGATAATTTGGGGTCTTGACATTCTCTCTCTCATGGGGTGGAGTTCCGGGGCTTCATCCGCTCACCAGAGAAGCGCTCGTTCTTCACGCGTCCTGTGTGTCTGCAGCTGGACCACGCTGTGTACGTGGGTGGGAGGAGGCCGAGCTGTCAGCAGGCAGCCCCCGCAGGGCCAGCCCCGGACCCCCTGCCGGGCCCTAACTTCCTCCAATCTCCAGGGTCCTGCTGACGGGTCTGCCATACATGCGGGCAGTGGGACGTGTGATGGTCCAGCTGACGGGTTCTCCTCTGTTCCAACACCATGGCGGGGGGCGGGGCTGCCTGCAAAACGTTTCCCCAAAGCCAGGGCTCTGGTATTTGTTGCTGAGAAAATTCTGAGCTGGGACGTTGTCTCTCCTTTCTTAGCAATAGAAAGAAAGGGCATCAGAAAGCGTCTGCAACAAACCAAGCTCTGTGGCAGATCACCAGGCACTTTACCTTAATTTCCCCCAGATTTGGCAAATTGTGATCATCATCCCCATTTCTTGGGCACTTATACGTGCCAGGTTAGAAACTGTGAGTAGTATACTCGTATAAGAGATTTAAGCCCGTGAGCGATGCTTTCTGAGCAAACTTGAGAATGGAGATTAGCAAAAAGAAGGTGAAAATCACCCCAAGGGCCACCACTGTCGACATCTTCAAGTGTATTCTTCCGGACCTATTTTAGGAGTTCCCTGTAAGTGGAGTGGTGTGGTGATATGAAGGAGACTTCTGGAATTACACTGAGTTTGAATCCTGTTCCAACCACTTACTAGCTGTTGACCTTGAGTAAGCCTCGCTCTCAGCCTCAATGTTCTTACCTCGAAATGACAGTGTTAGTACGGTGTATCTCGGAGATATTACGGGTCCACTTCCAGACCACTGCAATAAAGCAAGTCACACAAATATTTTTGGTTTCCCAGTGCCTATACAAGTTTTGTTTCTATTGTATTGCAGTCTATTGAGTGTGCAATAGCATTATTTAAGAAAACAATGTATGTACCTCAATCAAAAAATACTTTATTGCTAAAAATGCTGACCATCATCTGAGCCTTCAGCGAGTTGCAGTAGAAACAAAGATTGCTGATCACAGATCACCGGAACAAACAGAATAATGAAAAAGGTTGAACTATTGAAAGAATTCCCAAAATGTGACACAGAAACATGAGGTGAGCAAATGCTATTGGAAAAATGGTGCTGGTGGGCTTGCTCGACGCAGGGTTGCCACGAAACTTCAATTTGTAAAACAAAAATGCAACATCTGTGAAGTGCAATAAAACGAGGTGTGCCTGTCTGTCTGCAATATGGGGACCCCGACAGCAAAGGAAATGGATGATACAGGTAAAGTGCTGGTTAGTGAGAGCTCAGTAAAAGGCAGCACAGATGTGCAGAGATGCACCCATTCAGAATATTGTTTGAGCCATTATTACATGCCAGACATCGTGCTGAAGACTAGGGTGTAGGGGGTGTGTGTGCGTGTGAATTGTTGATCAAATTTGGATTTGACCCTTCACATTACTTGTCATTCTGCAGGTCTATCCGGGTGAGGGAAACTTAGCCTGAAGAAAAGGGGACTCTTTTAATCCCTGTCAACGACTTTTGTAAGCGAAAGGGGGCAAACTTGCCCTCCCGTCCTCAGTGTGGTACCCGATGCCTAGCATCGGGTTTGTTTGGTGAAGAAATGAATGATTGAACAAATGAACAGATTAATTCTGAGAGTGGTATTAGATGAAAAACTCTAAAGGAGTGAGAGGACAGTTTCAAGTTCTCAGAGATCCTGGTCCACGGCAGAGCTGTCCACGGGGGGAACGGCAGGCAGACAAACTCGTGTTCGGGGGCTGCCTGTGTGACGTCAGGAAGCCTCTGCTTCCCCATCTGTACTGTACCGTCAGATGGGGATCATCTCTGAGCCCCAGTCCCTGGTAGCCATCGTGTGGCTACTGTGACCATCAACACTTCTGACCCTCCTGCCAAGCCCGGTGTTGGCTGGCTGGCCTCGGAGCCGCTGAGGAGGAACTGTGCCGTGAGTCTGCGGGGGGTCTGATTCATCTCTCTCCTCCTCCGCCTCTTCCCCTGCCCACTTGGAATGTCATCATCTCATCTGTGGTTAGCTGCGCTCAGCAGCGACTGCCGGGAGGTGATGGATGGGCATTGACTGCTTCCTGTCTGGTACCCAGCAGGGCCTTCTGGGCATCCTTCCTGAGCTTCTCCTGGCCCTGCTGATCCCCTGCCTGGTCTCCAGCCTGCATGTTGAATGCACCTGAATTTTAAAATATGGCTTTCCACTTGGCAGAATTTACCTAATTCTCTACTGTTTAACCTCCAAACATTTTTTTTTTTTTAATTTGTGCAATGAGAAAAGAAACCTACCCCTGTGATGGCTGTTGTCTGGGAAGTACCCATCCCAGCGCTTAGAGGACATCCTCTCAGCACTGGCACTGCCATGTGACTGTTAGAGGAATATCCCGGCAACTCCGAAACGGGGGCAAAGGACAGACCAGAGGCTGGGTGTGTTTGTCTGCTCTGCAGAAAGACTGTCTAAGGATGACTGAAGGTAGACGGGCTTCAGAGACACCCTGTGCGATGCTGTGCATCCTGCCACCTACACAACATGCGCCCTCCCATTTTGCCACCAAGGAAAATGAGTCCAGGTAAAATGGCTTGCTACAGGTCACACGGTTGACGCCAGATGCTGTAGGAGAGCCGTGCCTCACAGCTACAATAGAATTTTCCTCAAGCAGCAGCTGTGAACAAAAGGTACCTGACACCTGCTTGATTGCTTCTAGGAAAGGGGAGCTCACTCCTGAGTGGAAGCGTCTTTTTCTCCTCTGGGATTCCAGGAGGGTTTTAGTCGTACAGGATCTGAGGGAAAATAAAGTAAGTGGGTAGAGAAAACTATGGAAACTAAAGTAAATGGGTAGAAAACTATGGCCCTAGAAAAGGATGCTTCCTAGCGGCCAAGCTCATGGTAGGCAGGTACTTCCCTTTCATCCCTCATATTCGAAGGAGAAAATTCAACCCACCGAAAACTAATTAGATACAATCCTGAATCCTGATAACTCATCTTTCTCTTGGTAAAAGGATTACTTCTCTGATTGATCCTAAATGATCCCCAGCTGGACCTGAGACTATTGGATGGCAAGAATATTCTAGTCAGTTCCTTTCTCCTTTACCAGAAAACAAGGCATTTAATTTTACCAGAGTCTCATTAACTGGTTCTAGAAATCTGGGAGGAAAGCCAGCACCCAGATCCATTCAGTGGCCTTGGAAGTAAAGGCCACAAAGCTATTCAGCTGCTAGAAACAGACTCTCAACGTCAGTGATTTAAACAAATAGGTACTGGTAGAAAGAAAGAAAGGGATCTATTTTAAGGTAGTATAAGGTATTGGCTCACATGATTCTGGAGGCTGAGGTTTCTCAAGATCAGCTGTCTGCAAGCCGTAGACCCAGGAAAGCCCTGGTGGAAACAGTGTTCCGTAAAGAATTAACGCAGCAGGTGTCTGCATCCTGCACTTTCCAAAGTCAGACCTTTGCCTGACTCCTGGGAGGTCACCTCTAAGTCCTTGGAATGTCTTGCCTAATAAGAACATTTTTGCTTACCTGGGACCCTAGGGCCATACCAGAGAGTCTATGGTAACAATGTGATTTATGGTGGGGCCTTAGCCATGTGATAACATCTTAGTTTCTGGAGGGGCTGGTCAGCCATGCCTACATCTGGATGGACTCCGCAGTAAAAACCCTGGGCGTCAAAGCCAGGGTGAGCTTTGCTGGTGGGCTATAGTCCGTGTGGGTTGTCCTGCCTCGCCACTGAGAATTAAATGCTGTCCACACAGCTCCACTGGGAGAAGACACCTGAAGACTAGTCCTGGAATCTCCTGGACTCTGCCCTACGTGTCTTTTCCACTGCTGATTTTAATCTATATTTTTTCACTGTACCAAATTGTAACTCTGAGTTACAATTAATAACTGTATTAAATTGTAACTCTGAGTTACAGTCATGGCTTTGCTGAACTCGGTGAGTCCTTCTAGTGAAACACTGTGACTGAGGGTGGTTTTGGGGACCCCAAAACACAGCTAGTCTATGAGCTCCTGGTGGGTAGCCTATTCCCTGTTCATACTTTACCCCCAGAGACGCCACAGTCAACGTTTAGCAAATGCATGAGAAAGGAAGAGGATGGATAAACATAGGCCCGTCAGCTCCCTCTGCCTTTGCTGTAGGAATAGAATGGTCCTCACGGTGTGTGCTGGGGGTACCTTTCTCAAGGTGACAGTGAGTGACTTTTGTTCATTGATCTGCCGGTTTCCTCTTACTTTTCCCAGGTATGCTTTCCTCAGCATGTGGCTGGACCTCTTTCAGCATGCTGGTGGAGAAACCAAGGAAAGCACAGGTAAGAATCGACAATTCACATATCATTTACGTCCGTATATATTTTTCCTGATTCTGACGTTAATTTTACCTGGATTTAGCATCAATAACCCTTTTCCCATCTTCGCCTTTGTCAGAAGTAATTATAAAACCATAAGTACTTTTCTGTGCGGGCTTTAACTCACTCCAGTGGACCATCTTAGGGTAAGCACAGGTCACATCTTCTGTTCAGAATTCTATAGAAGGTTTTTGTCTTAGGTTGGATTTTCCCAGGTGCCCCTACTCTGCAGGGAGCCTTGATGGTGCTCAGGCCACTGGTATCGGGGTCAGCGTGGATTCTCTACCCAGAGTGGAGTATGGTCACCAAGCAAATGACCACAGTTCACTTTGGGAAAGGATGGAGATATCATTACTGCAACTACTTGACCTGGCATCGCAGGACCTTCCTTCATGAGACCTGGCCTCTCCTGTAGTTGATGCGTTTTGGGTCTTTGAATTGTCTCGGGTGTAAAAACTGGGCAAGAGATTTTGACTTTCCATGGAGGTGGCTAACCCCAGTCTTATGATCATCCATCCTTGACCTTTTGTGATAAAATATATTAAACAATAGTTCTGCTACTGGCCCATCTCTCTGGCCGCCAAGATCATATATCCTTAGAGCCGTCTTCGTAGCTTCCTGCAGGTTAGGCGGCTTTATACATTTCCAGCCTCACAGCCCTTTAAGGCAATGCCCAGGTGACTTCTGAAGGCTGATGCGGCCCCTGGCCTCTGCTGCCCTGGGATTCTCTCATCTCTATTGCCACAGGAAGCCTGGCTCTGTACCAGCATCCCCTACTGTCACTCCAGCCTACAGTGGACGGCATCACTCAGGTCTCGAGCTGGGATCCTTCACTTCCCCCCTTGCCTTGCTGATGACAGGGGCCTGACACCCCCTCAGGAAAATTGCCAGCCTGCGGATTTCCAAGTCTCGTGGGACCTATCCCTTCCATCATACCGAGCCTTTGATCTTTTCCTCTTCATCCGTCACAGCAGTTTTGGTGTCTCTGCTTCATTTAGGTGGGCTCTCAGTGCTTCCAAGCTTCCCCGTGGCACCCCGGTAGGATATTAGAATCATGTCCCAAGTCCCCCACAACGGGGTTACATCCTGTGTTGACAAATTCTTTCTTAACTAGCCTTATTATCTGTGTCTCTCCATCCAGCACTCCCAGGCGTGTCTTCAGGGCTCCTGCTGATACGCGAGAGCCACGCTCCGCAGCCCCTTTGGGGTAACATAATTCTTCTCATCCATCAGCCCTGGTGGGCTGTGCCTAGGCTCTACCCTAGAGGTGGGTCTGGTGGCTGGGAGCAGTGGTGGGACCAACCTGGAGAGCAAACATCGTCCCACAGGGGCTCTGCCTTCTTTGAGTCTCTGGCACGGTTGGGCCATTTCTCCAGGGGCAGAGTGTTTAGAGGTTCTGGGAACTCAGGGTTTTCAGTACATCTGCCCAGATGTCCCCACGTCTCAATCTCAACTCCCCCCCCTTCCCCATCAGGGGCCCCCGTTGTCACAGAATTGTCTAGGCTGATTATAATGATGACAGAGAGAAGCTTGAGTTAAATCCCGTGCCTGAACACCAGCTCCGTCTGCCCTCCTGCTGCAAAACGATGGATGGGTCTTCAAATGCTGCGAAAAATGCCTCTGACTCTCCCGCTCCGCTTTAAGTTGGTTGTTAACTGACCCAAGCCTGTTCCTTGCTCTTTGATGCATCAGTTTCTCCCTGCAACAGCCACGCACTTTTTTTTTTGTTTTGCGGTACGCGGGCCTCTCACTGTCGTGGCCTCTCCCGCTGCGGAGCACAGGCTCCGGACGCGCAGGCTCAGCGGCCATGGCTCACGGCGGCATTCAGTCCCCAGAAGCATTCACATTTAGGTGTTTCCAGTAAATAGTTGAGGCTATTATTAGAATTTCTGTGGCCTGGAATGTAAAGATGGGAGTCTGCCTACTGTAGGAGAAAAATGCCAGACGTGGGAACTTGGAGAAACAGACCTTAGAGTGGGCCCTGCTGCTCACCAGCTATGGGACTGGCCGGCAATTGACCATATGAGGGCAACAGGCCACAGTTTCCCTACGGCCGGGGCTGACTCCGTGGGCGTGGGAGCCTTTGCGTGCTCAGAAGGGCCTGTGCCTGGTTTAACGCCCTGCTGTTGTCTTCTTGATATGTTCTATGAACTTGTGTTTTGTAACTGAAGTCTGATGGGATAAGGGGACACGGGAGTCAGTAGAGGAGATTTACGCAACATGTCTGCCCACTCTCCTGGCTGTCCCATGGGCACACGGTGTCCACGGTGTCCACAGGCGCAGAACGCTGGTGGGCCCTGCATGGGGGAGACCTCAGTGCGAATCAAACCAGCACAAGGAAAGCGTGTCCCATCTCCCACTGAGGAACCTGATGCTGGCAGCCTGGAGAAGCCACGCCTTCCCCTGGGACCAGAACTTGTTTGGAATGCCAAAGAAGGCCGTGGCGTTCCAAGACCCAGGAAGAACCAAGGAACCCTACCAGCTCCTTTCTTATTCAAGTGACTTTCCTGTTAATTAGTCAACCACTTATACCGAAAATGAGGACATGAATGGAAAGGGAAAGAAGACAATCCGTAGTCCCTTTTCCTTCCAATCCTTCCTAACTCATCGGTAAAACAAAACTAGAGAGTGTTTTAAGTGTGTGCCCGTGAAGGAGAGAAATAGAAACAGGTGAGTTCATTTTATGCAGTGTTTTCATGATGCTGCTGTGGACCAAGAACGTTGCCTGCCGCATCAGTTAAACAAAGGATGCTGCAGCCCTCAAGCCATCGCATTACAGCTGCCTGCCCTCCACAGCGAGCCCCGAGGGAACTCAGGATGAGAAATCACAGGATGCTGGCCCCAGATGGCTGAGAGGAATATCAAAGGAATGACTTCAGTAAGCCCAGACTCTTGCATCTTCCCACATACAGAAAAGCCCTAAATACCTTAAATTGAGATACCTAGTTTTCTTTAACAGTAATCTTTTGATGTTCCAACTACCTGGTCTTTGTTGCAAAAACTCCTGAAGATCCTGGCTCCCCGCCTTGCCTATCTAGAGCAGTCCCTCAGAGCTCTCTGAGATGCTGGGTCCCGGCTTAAGTCCTCTGCTTTTTCTGCTGAATAAAACATAACTCTCAACTTTTAGGTTGTGCTTTTTTTTTTTTTTTCAATTGACACTGGTAAGAATGAAATACATAAGCATCTACAAGCTATGCAATAGCAATTGTGTCACTTTGGTGATTCTGCCTATGAGTTAAATGCTCTGATACTGGCATTTAAAACTAGCATCGCACATTACAAAAAGGGAAAAATTCATGCTAACAGCTTACAGTTTTAGTTTTTATTTACCTGGAATGACATAAAAAGCAAGTAACAAACACCATAACAGGAGGAAACTCAGAGTGGAAAAAAGCTTCATTTTAGTATGTTGATTGGCACTTTTTTCCAGTTTTTTTTTTTTTTAAACAAGGGGCCCCGTATTTTCTTTTTGTATTGGACCCTGAAAATGACATAGCTGGCCC
The DNA here is from genome assembly GCF_949774975.1 of Lagenorhynchus albirostris. Classification (NCBI taxonomy): domain Eukaryota; kingdom Metazoa; phylum Chordata; class Mammalia; order Artiodactyla; family Delphinidae; genus Lagenorhynchus; species Lagenorhynchus albirostris. The sequence goes on along the minus strand of NC_083111.1, from coordinate 78,247,622 downwards.
TGCTCCTGGTACAAATAGGGGGTCAGGTTAAAAGATTCCACTTGAACTATTCACAGTTCTATGACTTTTAGTTAGTAAACATCTCACACAACTGGTCTGGAATGCTAATTATTTCAAGTTTAATTACAAATGTATATATGGTGCAAGTCTTAAACTTAACCACACACATCCTGGATCTTTCTTACCCTCAACCCCACATCCCATGGATTCTAGTTCATTCTACCCTTTGATCTCTCTCCAAGCCAAGTACTTGATACCACTGCCCTGGCCACTGCCCAGGAGAAAGTCACCGTTATTTCACAGGAGCTTCTTCGATGGTCTCCTAATGGTCTGTTTCCAGTCTTGCCTTGAGCACGCCATACCCAGCTGGCAGAGTGACGTCCTACAACGTGGTTCTGATCGTGCCTCCTGCCCTTCACAAGCTTAAAATCTTCCCATGGCTCCCCACTGCCTGTAGAGGGTGGGAGTCAAACAGCCCCATCTGGCCCCTCCTCACATCACCCCCAGGTGGTTCTGCCGGCCCTTCCACACCTGCCGTGAGTTCTTGCCATCCAGAAACATCTGCTATTTCCAGAAGGAACCTGACCCACTCAGGCCCTGGGGCCTTTGCTCACACACCTACGTAGCATTCCCCTTTACCTGATCAGCTTTGACCTATTCTTCCAAATTCAGATCAGGCCTTTACTCCTCCTGGAAGCCCTCCTTGACTTCTCAGCTGGGTGAGGAAAATAACCCGTGTGCTCCTATAGCATCTTGGATATCCCCAGCTGATCATTTCCCCATTACACCGAAATGGTGGATTTATGTATTTGTTTTTCTCTCTATTGAACTCATGGAAAACAGAGATTTTTGTCTTGTAAACTATTGGAATATGAGCTAATACAGGCACACCTCATTTTACTGCACTTTGCTTTACGGTGTTTTGCAATACTGTGGTGTTTTGTGTGTTTTTGTTTTTCATTTTGTTTTTGTTTTGTTTTGTTTCTTACAGCTTGAAAGTTTTGTGGCAGCCCTGTGTTGAGCAAGTCTGCTGGCCTGATTCTTCCAACGGCATTTGCTCACTTTGTACCTCTTTGTACCTCTTGGTCCCATTTTGGGAATTCTCACAATATTTCAAACATTTTCATTATTATATTTGTGATGGTGATCAGTGATGTTTGATGTTACTTTTGCAAAAAGATTATGACTCACTGAAGGATCAGAGGATGGTTAGCATTTTTTAGCAATAATGCATTTTTAAACAACACTTTTTTTAGACATAATGCTATTGCACACTTAACAGACTACAGTATAGAGCAAACATAATTTTTATATGCACTGGGAAACCAAAACATTCATGTAACTCGCTTTTAAATTTTTTTTTGTCTGCATTGGGTCTTCATTGCTGCACGTGGGCTTTCTCTAGTTGCGGTGAGCGGGGGCTACTCTTCGTTGCGGTGTGCGGGCTTCTCATTGCGGTGGCTTCTCTTGTTGCGGAGCACAGGCTCTAGACGCGCGGGCTTCAGTAGTTGTGGCTCGCGGGCTCTAGAGCGCAGGCTCGGTAGTTGTGGCGCACGGGCTTAGCTGCTCCTCAGCATGTGGGATCTTCCCGGACCAGGGCTTGAACCCGTGTCCCCTGCATTGGCAGGCGGATTCTTAACCACTGCGCCACCAGGGAAGTCCCACGTGACAAGTACTTGTGGTGCTCTGGACCTCGAGCCGAGTTGTCTGAGGTGTGCCTGGGGTAGACGGCATTACTGGATGAGTATCCATTGGACTCCCTTCTTCTGTCTCCACCTGCTCTCTCTTCTCAATTTTCTTCGAACAAGAGTGCCCAAACAAACAAAAATGTATGCTTTTAGGAGCAAATGAAACCCCCTTCCAGCTTACCATCCAGTGAGAGGGAGAGAAATGACCGGTGATGTTTCTGTACACCCTGAGTTGTTACAGATTTGAAGCAACTACCCCTGTGGGGAGTCAGGGAAGACCGTCTCCATGAGGACCTTCCAGGATGAGCGGAGAAGCACACAGTGGTGCCGGTCACAAAGGAGATGCTGCCCATCAAGAAGCAGTTAAACCTCCCCCAACAGGTCTCACAAAGGAGATGCTGCCCATCAAGAAGCAGTTAAACCTCCCCCAACAGGTCTCGAAGCCACGTGATTTGGTGACTCTGGGGCTTGAGTGAGACGCCTTCTCATCGTTTCTGCATTAAACAATTGCCTCTTTATCTCGCGGTGCCTCAAATCGGGAACATTTTTCATTTTCCTTCCTGTGGCCCTTGTTTATTTCAGACAATTCATCTTTCTCTCTGTGCCCTTTGCTGCCACCTCGTTAATTGCTTGTTGTTCAAAGTTTTTCATGTTTAAGTTTACTTTTTTATTCGGTATCCAGGAAGCACAGCTTGAAAAAAATTTGTGGTAAGATACACTAGAAATACAGCTCTTTTTTTTTTTAATACCTTTTCTTCTCCTCTCCATGAAAATGCTGAGGGGGAAAAAAATCAGCCTAAGGTGGGGATTTCTAGTCCATGCACTGAGGGTGTGAAAGGAAGGGGCCCCTGCTTTGTGATCCCAGAGCCCACAGGCAGGGGCCTGGGATGTGTTTACACCCAGATCCGTAAGGAAATTAACTCAGCCCCTGTTTTGTTTTGTTTGGGGTCTCTGAAGGTCCCAAAGTTATTTAACACGATGTAGTAAGTTCCATCTGAAAAACGGAAAAATCTGGGGAAAAAAGATTATTTGAAAGGATTCCGTAGAGTTATTTTCAGAGAATCAGATAATAGACTGGGAGGGGCCCTGCAGGCTCCAGTCTGCGATTCCCCAGCAGCTTCACATCCCTCTGCCCTGAACACTCCTCTGGGGACCATCACTTGACCTGTTCCTGAGAGGTTTAGGCCTCTGTCCAAAGCTCCCTCCCCAGTCAGGTCCACCTGACCGTATGGTCATTCTCACCTGATCAATCTGCAAACCCCACTCCCACTGACTGAGGTGGCTCTTGTCCCTGCTTGAAATTACATATATATATATTTTTATAACCATGTTCACTACTGGTCTTCCGCCAATAAATTCTAAACGTTCCATGAAAGCAGGGACTTTGTGCTGCTGCCCACTTCTTCTCCACGGTGGGCACTGGTGAATAAGAAAGCAAAAGAATGATGTCTTGGTTGGAATTTCGCATTCGCAAATACCTCCCTATGTGAAAATGACAGTGATATTGAGAATAGTAAAATAATCATTTTTAAACTATGACTTATTGGCTATTAACTAAGTCTCAGGCACTACGTAAAGGGATTCGTGTGTGCCATCCGACTTCAGCTTCTTAACAATCCTATGAGTTTCACGTCACTATTTCTCCCATTTTCCAGATGAGGAAACTGAGGCTCAGCAGTCTGGGGACTCACCTGAGTTAACACAGATATGAAGTAATGGGCACGGACCATAACCCACACCTGACTCCAGCGCTCCAACTTTTCACCCCAATGCTAGACACAGCTGCTGCCGGCCCCCCATTTCTTACACGGAGCGTAACATGAGCCCTGCGCCTTAGAGCAACCTCCCGGAACTGTCCACCAAAAGGGCTCATTTCACTGTAAAATAATATGTCTCAAAGGTCTCATCAAGTGCCCTCTAAGCTACAAACAGCATCAGAAGGGGGTTTCGTGGGGAGGAAGCACTCAGGAGACAAAGCTGAATGAACTTCAGCTTGTTCAAGGGCAGCCTGCCCATCCCCCCGCCCTGGGAAGGTCGGGACGGGTCTGGCAGATTTTGCAGCCCATCAGATGTGAGGGGAGTGATGATGATGACAGGAAGGTACAATCATAAGAGAAGCAACGCAGTTTTGACTTGTGTGACGTTATGTGCTTTGTGTACCTTGTATCAGTGGAATCTCCCGACAGCCCTGGGAGGTAGGCATCCTCAGCCCCACATCGCGGTGGTCCAGCCAGCTCGGTTGTGTTATGTAACCAGGCCACGCCCCCCAGCTAGGAGGAGACAGTGCTCGCATTCAAACTCCTTGCCAACCTCCCCAAAGACTATGCCGCTTCAACTACTCCACTCCCCCAACGCACATCATGTCCTCTATTAAAATTTTTTCTTAATTATCTTTCATTTTATGCAGAACTGTGAGCACAGTTCTTTCTCCTGTTCTTCTGTTTAATATAAAATAATGACCCTTAAACTCTGCCAAATAATAAGAAAAATTCAAATGAATTTTTAAAAAATAGAAAAAGGAAAGGAAAGTGGAAGGAAGGAAAAGCACAGATTGTCATTTTGCTCCCATGGCCAATTCTCATGTGCAAATAAATGTTAACAGGAGACACCCCCGACGGAGTAGCATGGCCTTGACCCTGACCCATGACCTCCACCCACTGTTGCCCAAAATTTGTTGGCAAGCTCAACTTCTTCATTTCCCCCTCGTGGCTTCCTAGAGAGAAATGGAAGTTACGTGGCTTCTTACTGTGTCATTTATTTTTCTCACTGAATGTGCCTTTGAACATGTCTAGTTTCTTTATATATTTACAGCTTAATTGATATCTGTAGAATTGCACACGTTGAATATGTACAATCTGAGATTGAACAAGTATAAGTATCCACGATACTGTCATGACAATCAAGGTAATACACATACTAACACCTCCCCACGTTTCCTTGCCTCCTTTTTCGTTGTTTGTTTGGTTGGTTTTTTGGAAGCACACGTAACAGATCTACCCTCTTAATTTTGAGATGCACAGAATTGTCAGTAACTGCAGGCACTGCGCTGGCAAATCTCTGGAACTTATTTATCTTGCACGAATGAAACTTTATACCCACTGGACAGCAACTCCTCCCGCCCGCAGCCGCTGGTCAGCACCATTGTATCCTCTGCTTCTGCGACTCTATTTTAGGTTCCTCTTCTAAGTGGAATCATGCGTTTCTGTCCTTCTGTGCCTGGCTTATTTCACTCAGCGTCACGTGTTCCAGATTCACCCATGTTGTCACTAGTGGCAGGATCTCCTTCTTTTTCAAGGCCGAATTCTTGTAATTGCCAATTTTCAGGTTTATTCTTTTTATTCCATCTGATTGTCTGGTGAAATTCCCCACCTCGTCGTGTGTTTTCTTACCCATAACGATTATAGCTCCTTTGAAGACCTCGTCCCCGGGGATTCCAACCAAGTCACCAGAGTCTGTTCCTATTGTCCTTGTTTTCCCTTTTGATGCTGTTTGTTGACACGCCTGGTGATGTGTCACAGTAACTGTCTGCCTGTGCGTACGGAATGTCATGGAGCCTCCGAGGGTGTCTCCTTTACCAGGTAGACCAAGTGAGGTCGAATCACCTGAGATTTCTCTCTGGTGCTTGTAAGCCTAGTTCAACCTTAGCTTCATCCTGACTCATGGGTTTCAGCTGATGACCTGGCGATTTTATTAGGACCCATCCTCCATCGTGGGCTGTGAACTCCAAGTTTTGTCTTCTCAGCACCTTGAGATCATGCTTAATCTTATCCCATTTCTTCAGTGGCTTATTCTGCACTCCGTAGACCCTTGCCTGTTCGCTTTAAGAACATCAACGCTTTTAGAGAGACCAGATGAGTGTTGGGCCCACTGCTCTCTGGATCCTAAGTCCTGGCTGCCTCGACAGCCCCGAATTCCATTTTTTCTTTTGTCTCTCCTGCCCCGTGAGATTTCCCTTTCTGCTGGCTTCTCTGCCTTCTAGCAGCAACCCTCTGCCGGTTCTTGCATATGGGATCCTCATCTGCTCACCCTGAAGTATGAATCAGCAAATACACAGAGGGAGAGGCAGGTACAGAAGGTGGGCTTACTTTTCTGCGGTTCCCTGCTTGCAAAACTCTTGTTCTTCGATCCTGAGTGCTGCCGTAGCTGTCTGCCACCTGTGAGCAGAGCTTTCAGCATCCTATCTGGATCTTCTATTTGTTCCTGGCTCTCTCACTGCTGTGTCTCCAGCCACTCCTTCATGGCTGGAAGCAGAAGTTCTCGGGAGAGATTTCAGTACAGCAGGTGGCATTTCTGATAAGTCCAGAAACAGAGCTGATCCAGGCAGGTCATTGGGCAGCTCCACAAAAGGAGCCACAAGAGGTACGTGGAGTAAAACCCACAAATCCAATAAGGAGAAATGGTGAGAACTGAGCTGGGAGCAGGATAGTTCAAAATGAATGGAGAAGCTGGTACTTCCCAACGGCCCTTGTAAGGAGCAGGAAATTACACCGGAGAAGTGGTCCATCATCCCCATTGAAGGACCATGAACAACAAGTTAGCGTCTGGGCTTTTCCCCCATAATCAGAAGCAACCAAAGGAGTTTGACCCAAACTGGAATTTCTGGGAATAGTTCTTTTAGCAGAGAGACCCACTGGGCACTTCACCCTCAGAACTGAGATGGGAGAGGCTGGAAGAATTGGGGAAAGTCAGGAGGTTAACACAGGGTTTCGAGAGTTTGCAAAGATGTATTTCAGGGGGTGACAGCAGGACTGGGTAGGAAGGGAGAAGTGGATGGGACCTTGGGGCTCCTATAAGCTTTTCCTGAGCTTCACGCCGCACCATCCGTGAGTCGTGTGGGTCTTAGGATGCACGTAACTCCTCCTGCAAGGGAAGGAACTGCCTGGATTTGTGTCCGTGGAGTTTATAAAAGGCAGAGGCACACTCAGAAGGCGACTTCTCCTTTCTCATCAATCAGCAATTGCTTTCCTATGGGACAATGGTTCGAGTCTGCAAGCAATTGCCTGATGAATGTGCCTCTTCTCAGGAGAGCCTGGCAGGCAGGAAGCCTTGCGAGGGAGCAGTCACGTGATTAATTCTCCAGCCTCCAGGGACTTGCAGGTTCACAGAGACGGTTTCAACAGCCCACGGGGACTGTGTTTTGTCTCAGAGGGGCGCTCACATTAGCTAACCACACAGGAGTGGGTACGTGAATCAAACCCACTTTATTACATTACAGTGAACAACAGCCCTTCACACTGGCAGACTCACGTTCGTGTGACAAGCCCATTACCTCCCTGTAGGTGGAGAGGGAGAAGACTGCCGAAATACCGAGAACCTCTGAACAAAGCCATAGAGACGGAATTATGAATTCAGGAAACAATCAGATACAGGCACAAATGTTTCTTACGGTGTAATTTGTGAGTGAAACTGGAAACCGTGAAAATGTCTTGCAGTGGGGGAACTGGTAAAGTTGTGGTATAACCAAATAGTGGTTATAGCCTGCAATGATTTCAATTTATATTTGGTAAAATAGGTAATGATAGATAAGATGCAGACAATATTTTCATCTTACAAAGCAGACTGGAAAGTCTGTATCAGCATTGAATGTGTGAAGGCGGGCAGGGGAGAGAGAGAAACTGGGGGGAAATACCTGAAATTTTTAACATTAGTTATCCCAGGGCGACGGTCCTTATATTATTTTAATTTTCTACTTATTCCACAATGAACATGTTATGTTTATACTTATAGGAAGTATATGTTTATACTTTTATACTTTCTAAAATGCATGTTTACACATTTCATATTAAAATATGACAAAAGGATATTGAAAAAATTTGCGACAGCAGAGTATCCTAAAAAAACATTTAAAACGAGGCAGACCTTGTTTAAATCAACACTCTGCCAATTTCTAACTCTCAGATCTTAGATTTTAAAAGGCAGGTCACCATTCTTTGAGTTCTGTTTATTCAAAAACGGGGAATCATGAGAAGTCCCTTACGCAATTTTTGTGAGATAAAGTGCGAAAGCCCTTAGCGCATCATCAATGCTCAAATAGGGAGCTGTTATTATTACTGTTAGAGAACCATGATAATACTCCGGTTTTCTTCTCTGTAGGGACTCATGCAGATGTGATTTGTGACTCATAGCGAAGGATGCTGATTGGGTGGCCTGGCCCCAGGGTGTGAGGCTGCTGGGGTCCCAGGGTTTGGGACACCGAGGCCCGGGGCAGCACCCGCTGGCAGGGCCACCGTTGGCCTCTACAGCTCTGCTTCCCCTGTGTGCTCCGTGGACCAGCCTCTCCTGCTCTGAAAGTTCTTTCCTGTGCATGATGACGATGACGATGATGACTTGAGTCGAGATAGGCAGGCATCGTTTCTCCTTCAGCCGAAAGGGTGGTCTCTGTTCTCCCCCATTCTCCATTCTTGGGGACGACTCCCTGAGGACCTCAGATCTCACCTTCTCACCACAGTCAAAACCCAGCAACGCAAACATGGCGCCGCCTCTGAAACCCCCCCACAGGAAGCACATATTCTGACCCAAGTCCTGGCAGGACTGGCATTTGGACTCCCTCTGACTTCCAGCCCAGTCCTCAGCAACCCTCTCTCGCAGCTGGGCATCTACTGAGACAACGTTTAAACTCAAGCTCTGCCTAGTCTTAGCTGATGATTTGGGGTGAGTCACTTCCCTGGGCTTGGTCTCTCCCGAGTCTCAGATCTCCCCACCTGGCAGGGCCTTTATGCATCATCTTGTCCAAACGCCTGTTCTCGTCAGGTGAACAGTCACTCTGCCCCCGGCCCCATCACTCTGCAGCCCCATTGATCAGCCTTCGCCCGCCCTCACCCCTCTGCCAGGGAAGTGGGGGCTGGAGCCTCCCAGGCCAGGAGAGGCAGTGGTGACTCATGAGTATGGAGGGGGCCCCCCTTCGCTGAAGAGTCAGAAGTCCTCTCTGCCGAGGAAATTCATCGGCGTGGAGTCTGACTCCCCAAGAAATTATATTTCTGATTTTAGTTTTCTGTTATCAACCTTTATTTTGCTAATTTCAGCTGTGAGTATCATGTATGGGATCCCCACTCTATGCTAACCAAGGGCAAGGTATGCTATTTTTATCTAATTCCTATATCAATGCTTCAGGGATATTAGTGTTATCCTTATTTCAAGGAAGAGGATATTTACTTTAGAGATGGGATTGAGAGACTTAGAGACGGCCAGCTGTCAATGCAGCTAGTAAGTGGGCTATAAAATGCAGTCGATGATTATTATTGAAATAAGCTGGAACTCTTTCTAAAGGCCACTGTTTTCCTATTACAAGTGAGGAAACCGAGGTTTCAAGATGGTAAGTAAGAGGTCTGAGGTTCTCACATTTGAAGAGCAGTTCTAGGACTCAGAGCTGCTCTTCCAGGTCCAGGAAGGATGCTGCCTCTCCTTGGCATCTTGGCATCTTTCATCATGTGCTCTGAGACTACTGTTTGAGGCCATGTCACTGGGCCTCTGCCCCTCGTTTTCGAAACTAGCCTCCACTATGTTCAGCAGTGTCCACAGATCTAGGCGTGTCCATCCATCATTACAAGGTTTCATAGGAGAAATGTGCCTGAATAGCAAGATCAGGGAGTGATCCCCAAAGAGAGACTTGCAGCCTGAGCTGGGGATGTGGAAGCAGAGGAGGAGAGTGTGGATCCAGGCAGAGAGAGAGGGAGGAAGAAGAGGCAGGCTGCTTTCCCGCGTACCTGCAAAGCAAGCTCAGGTGTTCGTTTTGTTTTTTCATATCTTGTTATTACGGGTCACCTCCCTTGCCTTCATCTCCTGTCTGTGGGGGTTACTCTCTGTCTTCTTGGTTTCCGACTAGAGTACTTGGAACAAACTGGTGTGAGATTCGCCATAGTTCAGATCAGACTCCACGTCCGATTATATTGTCTGTATATTCAGAGTAAATGGGCGTACAGTAGGTGCTAACAAAAGCAGTACTAAGAGGAAATTTATAGCCATAAAGGCCTACATTAAGAAAGATATCACATAAACACGCTAACTTTATACCTCAAAGAACTAGAGAAAGAACAAACTAAGCCCAAAGTTAGCAGAAGGAAGAAATAAGATTAGAGCAGAAATAAATGAAATAAAGGCTAGAACAATAGAAGAGATCAATGAAAATAAGAGCTGGTTTTTAAAAAAGTGATAAAATCAAGAAAAAATTGATTCACATAAATAAATTTAGAAATGAAACAGGAGACATTAGAACAGATGCCACAGAAATACAAAGGACAATAAGAGAACACTATGAGAGTAGAGTGGTGGAGGGAGGGGGGACTGTTCTTCAATGGGTATAAAGTTTTTGTTATGTGAGATGAATAAATCCTAGAGACCCACTGTACAGCATAGTAACTTTAGTTAACAATAACCACAGGTTAAAAGTAGGTGCACTTTAAAAATATGTATGCTTTAAAATATGTTTAGAGGAGAGATCTCATACTAAGTGTTCTCACCAGAACAAAACCAAAATGCACAAAAGAACACAAGGACACCTTTGGAGGTGAGGAACATGTTAGTACTTTGGTCATGGTGAGGGTATCACAGGTGTAACCATATGTCCAAACTCATCAGGATGTACACATTAGATGTATGCAGTTTTTTGTATATCAGGCATACCTCAATAAAGCAAATGAACAATGTGTTGAATAAACGAGCAAATGAAAAAGAATCCCAGCTTCCATATATCCAGATTGTGAGCTGAGGACCAAAAGGCAGCTCCATTCAGTATAAAGACCGCAGATTAGCACCAGGCAGACTTGACTTCAAATGCTGGCTTCAAATGCTGGTCCACTCATATTAGTGGCTCAACTCTTATTAGTGGCACCAGGCAGACTTGACTTCAAATGCTTGACTTCAAATGCTGGTCCACTCATATTAGTGGCTCAACTCTTTTGAGTCTGTTTCCTTTTCTCTAAAAGAGGATAATAATCGTTCTTACCAATAAGATTGTTGGGAAGATAAACGTTTGCTCTTTTGTATGCTATTCTGTGACTAGGATTTTCAGTATCATGACGACAGTGATTAAACCTGGTCAACAGTCCTGGCCTGAGTCGGCTGAGTCCGTCAGAGGGGCTGGGAGAGGGGCCAGGGGCTGCACTGGCCTGCACTAGACCCTCTCCAGATGCCTAGTCTTTGACCTTCAGAAATACAACCGCATAAGCAGAGGTGGACGGTGGTGGAAGCCTGCCTCCTGGGGGCAGCTGACTCATCTGGGTTACAGTGATGTGGAGGGAGGATTCCACCAGGCTATGCAATCTGTGAGTAGAAAAGGACGTGGGTGGTTTTGTTGCCTTTTCTAAATTGTGCTATTTCCACTGAGTTCTAATTCACTGAATCCTGAGGGACCCTCTGCTCTAGAGACCAGAGCCAGACTTGATGGAAGAACGCAGGAGGGGAATGCCCGTGGCTGCTGCTTCCTGGGCATGCAGCGCCCTCTGGTGGCCTAGAGCCCAAGCGTTCACTCCGCTTCCTTCGTGCAGGTGTTGGCGGCTGAAGGGAGGCTCCTGAGATTTCCGCCATCCTCTGGGCTGCCTTGCTTCCCTTGGGAGCCTGGAGATCTACGAGGGAAGGAGGACAAGGCGAGCCCTCTCGTTGTACTCAAATGTGGCCTCATGTAATAGCTCTGGGCTGTACCATGAGCTTGCTGGGTGATCCATAATTATGTGCCTGGGCTCTTTGAGTCTCAGTTTCCTCGGAATTGTGTTGTGAGATTAAAGAGGACAGATAGTGCATGTGGAAGCACCCTGAGCAATTCCTAACACCCAGTAGATTCACATCAAACAATTAGTTACCCTGACTTCTACATTTTCCTCTCTCGGCTAGATGAAATTGCTACAGTCCAGAAAAAAGTCTCCATCTTTCCATAGATGTTAGCTAAGTGCTGAAGAGTGAGGGGTTCACAGATCTCTAAAACCTGCCCCCGCAGGAGCTCATAAACCTGACGGAGAGAAAGAGCTGTGCAAGAAAATAACTTTGTTTTTAAGATGGTTGCGTGAAGGTTAATCTTAATGTATCGTTAAGCTCGCTAGGCTATGTTCTCAATATAGTCCCATCCTTGCTTCAGAGATGGAAGAGAAGCTAATAGTCCTAATAACCATACCCGGTCCATAGGGTACCTGTGAGAGGGAGGTGGCAGCAATAGTCACACGAGCAAAATCCCTTAGGGGTTAACCTGAATCTACTGCATCTCGAAAAGAACAATTAGGGAATTAAATTAGGTATGCCATGGCCTTTGACCCAGTATTACACTCCCAAGAAATTATTCTAAGCAAATCATTTTGATAAAAAATTTAAAAAGCAATTAAAGTCACATACAGAGGATGTTGTTAACAGGACTTGGTAAAGAACACAAAAAGATGGACATAATCTAATGGTAAATAGAATTACATCAGTCAGAGGGACTATTACACAACCATACAAAGGAAGACACTGAAAGAAATATGTATGCAATTAAATACAAATAAGAGCAGAGTATAGGGCTTCCCTGGTGGCGCAGTGGTTGAGAGTCCGCCTGCCGATGCAGGGGACACGGGTTCGTGCCCCGGTCCAGGAGGATCCCACGTGCCGCAGAGCGGCTGGGCCCGTGAGCCATGGCCGCTGAGCCTGCGTGTACGGAGCCTGTGCTCCACAGCGGGAGAGGCCACAGCAGTGAGAGGCCCGTGTACCATAAAAAAAAAAAAAAAACAGCAGAGTATAAAGTTGCACATATTTACACCTAAAAAGGATGTATATACAATGAAAGAAACTAATATATTAGGATAATGTGATTTGGGACATGGTCTTGTACTAATAATATAAAAATTGAGGCTCGTACTTTTATATAAAGATGCATACAAATTTTATGTAAAGATCCTAATCCTAAAACAAAGTGAATAATTTAAAAATACAGTTTATTCTCAATCGTGCAAGGTGAGGACAGAATGTGATGTGACTTCAGAATGGTGAGAGACCCCTTCTGGATCGGGTGGTTTGTGCTGCCATCTCGGAGTTGGTGACACGTTTCCTGAATAATGAAAGTAGAAAAGCTGTAGTCATCCCTGGACGTGGAACAGCCCACGGATTAAGAACACAGGCTTTGGAGCTCAAATGCCTAGACTTAAGTCCCCACCCGGTCTGCTGCTCCACTTTCAGCAATACTTAAACCCTTGTGACTCGGCGTCCTTCTCGGTACTGTTAGGTCATAATAGGACTTGACTTAAATGGTTCTTGTGAAGCTTACAGAAGTTAACATTATACACGGAAAGAGCTTGTTATGTAGAGTTAGCGTTATTTGATGTCTTAGTATCGTCACCGTAATTTTCTCATCACCATCACCGTGTAGTTTGAGTCGAGTGAGGGCTAGGGGAGGCTTTACAGACTGAAAAGGCTTGGATGTGGGACAGCGTTAGCTTTTAACCAGTCCCAATTTCCACGGGGTCGACAGTAATAGGTGATGTTACGGAGCAGGTCTGGGAGGTGTGTAAGTGCCCGAGTGCCTGGATTTTATCCCATAGAGACCTTTGAGATTCACAGGGAACTTGTGGGGACAGGAGGCAGCATGTCCCCTAAAGACATGCTTATGTAAGCCATCAGCAACTCAGATGTGGCTGGGGGCAGCATTACCAAGAAGCCATTTCTTCAGCATCTTCACTGAGCTGCGTGGAGCAATAAATAAAACCTCATATGGATTTTATGCTCCAATTTCACGCTTGTGAGGCTGGAAAAAGTTCAGTAAGCAAATAAAAGAAATTCAGCTGAATTTTATTGAGTTAGTTGACTCAGCAACTGAGTTAGTTGGATTGCACATCCCTGAGTTCAATGTCCTTTATAGGACCATAAACATGGCAGGGGACGAGAGTGGGGCAAGGGGAGTCTCCAAGCTGAGACAATAAGCCAAGGATGTTCTATGTTCAGAGGCAGCTACTTCCCTATGGCTTTTCCGAATGCTCCAAAACAGAGTTCCAGATGCCCGGTGCAGCAGGAATCAGCATGTGTGTGTTCTACAAGCAAGCACCAAGGCCCAGTGCAATGGCTCACCACACAGGTAAGGGGTTACGTATGGGCTGGCCAAAAAGTTCATTCGGGTTTTTCCGTATGCTCTTATGGACCAACCTGAACGGACTTTTTGGCCAACCCAATAGATGATCAGGAAAGAGAACCCAAGGCTCAAATTAGGAAGGCTGTGCAAGACACGTATTCATATCCACCAACTAAGCATGTGTGGGACAACCACCGGGACCTTGGGCAAGTCTGGTTCTAAATCCCGGACACTGCTTTGTCCATCGAAAGTGTTGCTTCGAAATCTTCAAGTTATGAGAAGCAAAAAAGGATCCTTCCCACGCTGTCACAGACTTCGAGGCAGGTGAACTTGCAGAGGTGTGGTGACCCAAGTTCAGCCACTGGTTTAAGTAGAAGCCTGTACCTGAGAGCCTGAACCGGTACCTGCCTCAGCCCTGCCCCAAATCCATGCCCCACAGCAGGGGAGAGTCCTGCAGTTTTCAGGGCACCAGATGTCTTTTTGAACTTTGTTTTTCATGCCAAGCAGTTGTAACAGGAAAACTAGTGTCACAATCTTTGGAGTTACAATCTCCAGATGTACCACTGATTGGATGAATATTATCTACGTGCTGTCAAACCTTTGTTAGATGCTGTGTAGACCAAGGAGGGTAAGTTCTATTAACTAGTTGATATGATTAACTCACCACTCTGTACCTGAGGTTAAAAAAACAAAAGGAAAATGACCTGATCCGAGTTCTTTCCTGGAAGGACCTCCCCGTCTATAAGAGGAAACAGTGACCAGAAGCCACAGTTAAACGGATGTAACAGGGTGAGGGCTCTGATAGCCTCAATGGAAGCCCAGAGCAAGAGCAAGTACATTCCCTTGGTGAAGCAGACGCAGGCCCGGATTCTTCCTGGAAGAGGCAACACTGTAGCTCAGTAGAAGTTAAGCTCAGGGTTTCGCAATTTTAGCAGTACTGACGTTTTCGACGGGATAAATCCTTGTTGCAGGGGGCTGTCCTGTGCATGGTAGGACGTTTAGCAGCATCCCTGGCCTCTACCCAGCTGTGAAAACCAAAAATGTCTTTAGACATTGCCCAGTGTCCCCCGCCCACTAAGAACCACTGATGGAGCTCCATGAAAGCAGGTGGGAAAGTGTCTAGAAAACAGAACTGAGTTTTATTCGTAGGGAGTCCTTGTGAGGTTTTAGAGCTCATCCTGCCATGAGGCTCACCTGGCAGAGGCAGTAGCTAGTGGTGATGTCCCCGCTCAACTCAGCATCTAATCAGGCAGGAGGTCTCGGGCCAGTCACTGGTCTGATCCTGCCTGAGGTGGCTTTCCTCGAGAACAGCCGTAGCGACCCCTGGGGCTTCCTGAAAGCCCCACGCGGCTACATGGCTCTATGACATCAACGTCTCCGATTTCAATGTGACATGGGCTTCCATTTACAGTGTAAACAGCATGTGAGCAAAGGGACTTTGAAAAACAGAAAAATCCAGGTTCTGGTTCAAAGTGAAGTTATGTTTGAAATGCTGAGGTTCAAAGACGTTTGGGAGGCGGAAGTCGACCGTGGAGGCTATCTGGCCCATTATATGGGTGCGTGATGGAGGGAAGGGAGGAGCTCAGACAACAGTCTTTTCCTCAAAGACCCTCTGCCCCTCAGCGGTGAATCTGTTTGGGCTCCAGACACCAGAAGAGGCCTTATACTTCCCTGGGTAACAGTACAGGCAAAATAAATGGTATGCCAGGGACAAGTGACACATCCTGTTTCTCCCATTCTTTCTGAAAGCACACAACGGAGGCATTGGCAACAGCAGGACAAAGACCTGCGGACCATCAAGAATTGGTTGTGGGCTTCCCTGGTGGCGCAGTGGTTGAGAGTCCGCCTGCCAATGCAGGGGACACGGGTCCGCGCCCCGGTCCGGGAAGATCCCACATGCCGCGGAGCGGCTAGGCCCGTGAGCCATGGCCGCTGAGCCTGCGCGTCCGGAGCCTGTGCTCCGCAACGGGAGAGGCCACAGCGGTGAGAGGCCCGCGTACCGCAAAAAAAAAAAAAAAAAAAAAGAATTGGCTGGCCAACGCTTTGATGTTACGTGGTAGAAAACAGTGATTTCTTGCTTAAAAGAAGGCACTGTATGGAGACAGTAACTGTCACGGAGCCATTACTACATGACATTCCAACCTGAGCATCAGCAGGCCGTCTCCTGAGCCCTCAACAACTCTAGAGAAGACGTGACTTGCCCGAGGCCACACAACTAGCAGGTGACATGAGTGGGACTGTCCTGACCCCAAATCTGCCACTCCTAACCCCTGTGCTAGCCAGTACTGTTTCCTCCCATTCCCCAGATACTTTAAGGTCTGGTGAAAGTGCTGACACGTGAAGTCAGCATTTGAAATAAAACTGTGACTCTTAGAACGTCAGACTCTCCTGGGCGACTTGGTAAAGCAGACTGCTGGGCTTCCCGACACCCCCCGAAGTTCACTCCAGGTGCTGGTCCAGCCTATTTGATGTATCATGTGGCATCAGCATCTGAAGATACGGGTGATGTGCGTTCGGATGAATATCGTAGAAGTCCCACACATACAGTTTACCCCGATCCTGGCTGCTCACGGCTGGCTTAATCAGCGCCCCCGACTCCTATCCTTAGCCTATGCATTAACGTACGTTATCCATGGTTATCAAGTTGGATGACTGTGGTTGAGAGCCTTCTATTCTTATCAGAATTAAAGAGTTTAGGGGAAAATAAGTTTAGCTGCTACGTGCCCTCACATAGCCTTTCAGGGTTGGGGCAAAATGCTGGGAAGTAAAGTTTAACAGCTGCCCTAGGCCTGTCCACCATGACGAAGGCCATGGAGTTTTCAGTTCAGGATCTCACGGCCCCAGGCAGACGAGGAACAGGACAGTCTGCACTTTCCCTCCAGCTCTGTCTGATGCTCAGGTGCTTTTGCCAAGGGACTGGGGCCAGGCCCCCAGGGGCAGCTGGGCTCCATGCTTCAGTTTCAAGGGCAGGGCACAGAGAGATGACCCAGAGGTGCCCAGGGCTGAGGTCAGGTCAAGGTCACTGGCCATCACACCCTAGTATGCAGGCCCCTCTGCTTCCCTCGTGGCTGTCAGGGTGCCGAACCAGGAGGCACAGCAGGGCAGCCTGAGCCTGTGGACTCTGAACCTGGTAGGTTTATCCAAACCCAGCTGTGGAGCCCATGAGACCATAACCCCGTAAGCCTTGGTTTCATCATCTGTGGGTTGGCCATTATAATTGTTCCTGCCTTGGTGTTCATGTGAGGATTAAATAAAGGACTATCCCATATGGAAACACTCACGATGAGCTGTAGCTGTGCTGACCCTGGAGAACTACTGACATTTATGTACACCTAAGGGCATCGTCTGCACCCTCCGAGTCAATGCATTTTATTCCCAGAGGCTGGCCCAGAGCTGACCAAGTCCTAGCTCTCAGAGTCACCCTAAGGATTCCTTCTATTATAACGCCCACAGCTTCCTGAGATGTAGCACAGAGCTTCTCAATGGGCATACAAACTGCATGGGTCTCTTGTTAAAATGCCCTCACTATTCAAAGTACGGGCCGTGGACCAGAAGCCTTCGCATCACCTGGGAGCTTATTAGAACTGCAGCATCCCAGGATCCACCTCAGCTCTATCGAATCAGAATCTCCCTTTTAACTAGTTCCCGCGGGTAATTTGCATGTTCACTAAAGCTTGAGAAATCCCAGCTCGGAAAATCCTGTTAGAAAATATGCTTTACTCGGGGTGTTTTAGAAGCACATCCCTCCCTGGCTCACTGTATGTATGTCTAATCCTTTCTTCCACAGTCATTTACTTTACATCTAATAATACTGTTTCTTAGCATTTACTGTCTGATTACATACAGATACATATATTCATGACTTTAACCTTTGTATGACTCCGTAAGGTAGATATTGCATTCTACAGACGAGCAAGCTAGGAACTGGTGACTAGGTGACCCGAGGCAAGCAGTATTAGCTCTCCAGGGAGTAAGAAAGACCTGGGCTCAGATCCTGACCCGGCTGTCAATGCTTCGTTACCCAGAACTTACCAAGTGGAGGACCTTCACATCTGCACAAATTGTCGCTCAAGACTGTTTGTATCTTCTTCCAAACAGATGAAACAGATTCTAGCATAATAATGTAACTGCATACCAATAACAGAGCAATTTCTTCATGAAAATTCAATAATGAAAACTGATAATAAACTGAGAGACACCAAGAAGTCTTCACCTGACATTTCTAGGTCTTGCCCCTTCGGTGCAGGCAGTCCCTGGACCCCCAGGTGCTGAGAAGTGGGGTGGCTGGTGAATTTCTTCCTTGATGTAAGCCCTCCACAGGGGGAACAGTGGGGGGAATTTTTGGATGGCTTCTCAGAACCAGAAGGTGCCTGGGAAGGCCAGTCAATCTCACTGAAGAGGCTATGTGAGCCTGCGTTACCCCTGGAGTTAACGTAAGTGTTTTCCTATACACTTACCCAACCCTTTAGTTTTCAGAGCATTTCACATTCATTATCTGCTTCCATCCTCTTAACCTCAGTAGTAAGCCACGTTCGAGATACTGATTTCTGTTTTACAGAAGAGAAAATGCGGGCCCAGCATCCTCCCCTTAAGAGTGATGCCCAGTGTCACTTATGTCAGTATCCGAAACATTTTCACAAGCAAAGTCTGGAAACATCACTAACTCCCTTGTTACAGGTATAAACCTGAGGGCTGGGAGGCCGAGTGACTTATTCCACTCACCTAATCTCTTCAGATTCAGAGCAGTTAGGTACTTTTTAAATTAACCACACGTGAGTCAGTCAGACCACACCGTTAAGTGAAAGGTTTGCGTTCAAAGTATCTGTCTGAGCCACAATCCCTGCCATCAGCCATGACTAACTTGGTCAGGCAGCTCCCCCCGAGGTCCTTCCTTCTGGCCCCAGCCGAAGGGGTCTGTTCAGACCCGTTTCCAACAGGGAGATGGAGCCATGACTCACCCTCTGTGGAAACAGCTGACGTTTTTACCATGTGCTTTACAGTCCCTAATAATGATCGTTTGAAAACAACGGTAAGCCAAGTCTTATTGAGGCTGAAACTCAGAGACCTAAAGTGACCTGCCCAGGGGCACAGAGGTGGAAGGTTAGAGCTCCAGCTTGAACACAGTTGTTCTGAGTGCATGTGTCCACAGCAGGATTTCTCAGAGGACAGTCCACAGGCTCATCACCTCCAAAGCATGATTTCAGATGCTTATGAAGCTACTGATTCCTTGGTACATACAAGATACTTGAGAATCTCTGGAGTGCAGCCTGGGATCTGCTTTTTACAAGCTCGCCAGCATCTTCCTGCACTCTCAGTTTTGAGAAACACCCTCAGTACCATTTAACGCTTCTGAGTAAATACAGCCCATCACATCAGGTTTCTCTCCAACGTTCTTCCTCTCAAGGCTTCTCCCTGCAACAACGTTCAGGAAGGCCGATGTCCTTTACTCCACTTGATTACTTCCTAGTACTCACTGTGCCATTCATACGTGGCTGGCCTGAGATGATATCACCCTAGAGTCTCATTCGAGGCACCGGTGTTCCCAGTGAACACAGGTGACAACAAAGGCTGAGGAAGATGAAGGAACTCCCATTAGGCATTGCAGCAAGCAAGAGGTGGGCCAAGCCTGAATTCGAATGCAGGAGGATCTGATTTCTAAGTCCAGTGTTTCAGTTCAACAGTCCCAGTGACAGTACAGAACAGTAAGAACTGTATTTAGCACGTGGTGTATGCTCGATGTTTACTGAATGACTGAGTGAGTCACTGCATCCTTAGTGAGCTCACTTGTTCTCTGAGCTCCCGCATCCCCACGTTAGAACACGGGGAGGGTAGTATCTGCAGTGGGGCCGGGAGTGGAAAATGCCACATGGTGAGGAGGGTAGTGCAGGGCAGCTGCCCACTAAGTGTTAACTCCCTTTCGTCTCCTGGTCAGGGGCTGCATCTGGCTGCTTCCAAAGGTGTTTAAGCTGAGGCAAATCGCACTCGAGAGTGACAGAAAAGCCTGAGACCTCGGGATACAAGCATCATCTCCTGGAGCCGAGAAGCAGGCCTGGGCAGGCTCTGCCTCCTTTTCTAAGACACGGCCCCCACCCCCGCCACCGCCGGCATACAGGGGAAGCAGGAGGGAGAGGATGCCCGCTCCCCGCACCCCCCACCCCACCCCGAGCTCACCGCAGCCGGTGGTGGTCACACCTCTCCCACAGGGGCGGCACCTGCTGGCAGCCCGGCGTGTGGGCACCTGCCCGGGAGGAGCTGTGAGCCACGGCTATGTCGACTGCTCGTCAGGGCACCTCTCGTGTGTGTGTCTTGCATCCTTGCACTGCAGGCCAGGAGGGATGCGGGCTCCTGATCTGCTGTACTTAGGTCCCAGGCAGCAGGCTCCGGGCGGAGCTGCTCAAGGCTCTGTTTTGGAGAATAGAGTCAGGGGACCCTAGACCAGAGACCAGCATGAGGACGGGTGGTGAGGGCCCAGTGGGGATGAGGCTCCACAGTGGCTCCTGGAACGAATGTCCAAGAATGTGGAGGATGGTGTCCCCAGAGCCCAGGCTGGGGCCCAGGGGTGTCTCTGTGGCCGATTTCCCACTGCACGTGGACAAAGTTCTTGACTAACTGTGCCTTGGTTTCCTCAATTCTCAACACAAGCAGATGCAGACGAGGCACAGCCCAGAAGCTCCCTAAAAGCCTTGGGTAGTAAGAACTGCTGGAAGAATTACATTATTACAAAAGTGACTTTAAAATATATTATTATTTTCTTATTTCTTAAGTAAGCACTAATATTGCTATAAAAGTTTTTATATGGAATTTATGTCAAATGTTGATAGAAGTTTTCTTCAAACCTGATTCAACAATTTTGTATAGAAATAAACCTCCTTTGTTTCTTCTGGTTAAAAAAAAAAAAAAAAAAGCCTTGGGGACCTAAGCTTCCTGGTTACTGGCTCATAGAAATAGCCGGGTGGCCACTGTCACTGCCAGCCCATCACCGAAGCCACCGCTAGGCTCTCTAGTGGAGTGGGTGGCTTGGACACGTGTGTGCTGGGTGCCCCTAGTTGTTCGTCGTGTTAGCTGATCCTGCCATGCCTTGCGTGAAAGGTTAACTGGAAGTCAAAACAATATTCCGGACATAGACCTATGTTACCCTTTTGGTCAGCATCAGACAGCGAGAATTCTTCTACCCCACACCAGGCACGGGGTCATTGCATTAGTTCTTGAAGGTGGCATAACAAATTGACACAAACTGGGTGACTCAGAAACTTGAATCACGGCTCTGGAGGCCGGAAGTCGGAAATCCAGGTGTCCGCAGACTTGGCTCCTTCCGGAGGCCCCGAGGGGTCTCGTCCACGCCCCTCCCCAGCTGCTGGTGGTTGTTGCCAGTCCTTGGCTTTTACACGATTCCCTCCCATCTCTGCAGCCATCTTCACATGGTTTTCGTCCCGATGTATCTCAGGGTCTGTGTCCAAGTTCCCTTCTTCTGAAAGGAAAACGGCCATCGAACTAAAACCTTGAACCTTAGTTCACGGAACCCAGCAGGCCCTCATCCTAACGTGACTGCACTGGAAGAGATCTTATTTCCAATAGGGTTACATTCACAAGTACTAGAGATTAGGACCTGAACATGTATTTTCACGGCCTTAAATCAACCCATGACAGTCACTTAGGGATCAAACTTTAGTTGCCCTCCCTAAGGATTCAAGCTAGAGAGTGTTTAAGTTCTTTAACTGGGCTTGTGCAGCGTGGATAACTATTTAGAACATCTTTGGCTATACATCACGGATCCCACCGATTTCATAAGAGGGTCTGTTTCCCATATCCAACACGTTAATTAGAAAAACACTTAGTATTGATCAAAGGTAAAGCTTCCCAAGCCCCCACACCTGGAGGTGTTTTCTGACTGGAATGCTTCTCGACCAACTCTGAGATGTGATTTCCTTAAAGCAATAATTTCCCTTTGAATTTCAGTGTAAACTCACCAGTGCACATATTTATGACTGTTTATGATGAAGTATAAGTGAACTACAGATGCTATAACATCAACTGACAGTCATATCTACTTCGCCTGGTTGCCAAGATAAAAATGAAGAAATAAGTTCTATTATCTCTGTTTAATAAACAAGCAACCTGAGGAAGAGAGCTGAAGCCACTAATTTAACAAACATACAGTTAATACACTGTAGAGGGGAAGTGAAAATATAGTCTACTCACCCCAATTTCTCACTGAACTTAGGCTCACTTTTCATTCCTTCTTAACTTACTCACTTGAAAGTTGAGTGACCTTGGATGGGTCACTTGCTCTCTCACAGTTGTAGTGTCCCCAGTAGTATAAAGACTGAGAAACTGTTTTCTCTGACAGAATATTTGTATGTCATTGGAGGTAAAAGTGCTCTGTGGACTCCAAGCTGATAGACATGTACCAGGAGGGTCGTGATGGGAATTTTCTGCTTCCAGAGTGGTCTGCTGTCTTAGCTCTTTTAACAAGCACTGAAACAGTTATGGAAGATGAGGCATCTAAAAATAGCTTCTCGCAATTGCTCAAGGAAATGCAATGGAAGTTACTTTTTTAAACAACTTTCTGGTCGAGTCTTATCACAAGGAGGTTAGGCGGGACTTTTTCTTAGAGACAAATTTTAGCCAAGACATGGGTCTCCCTGCGTAGCTAACGCCAAATCTGCTCTAAGAAGGATGGTCATTGAAACGTCCAGATGTTTCTCCAGGGAGTAAAACTTTCCTCTTATCCCCTTAACTCAGCCATCCCTCAATACGTATTTCTAAATTTAATTACAAGGAGTTTTACCATTTTAAAGTAATACAGCTGCATGTTAGATACTTGAAAACCAGAGAATAGCCTACAACATCCTTCCCCCTTTCCCCGCCCCCCGCCATCACAATGCTTGTATTATTTGTAGTGGCCTCAGGACATTCTTACATATTTCAACTTTTACATAGATAAAATCATACTGTATATTTTTTTAATCCCATTTTTTCCTGCTTACATCATGGTGTAAGTATCTTTCCATGTCATTTTAGAGTTTTCTTAACTCATTTAAAGGAGCTGAGTGTATATAATTTATATATCTATTTCCCTGTTGTTGATTATTTAAGGCTCTTTCTAGTTTCTCCCCATTAAAAAATGCCTCAGGGAATATATTTATACACAGATGTTGCTTTCTTTCTCAGACAAGGAATTACATCCTTAGGCTCAATTCCCAGAAGTGAATTATTGGGTCAAAGAATATGAATATTTCTTTGTGTCTGGAAGGAAGTCTTTGCCAAATTGCTTTCCAAAATAGTCACTACAATAAAAGAGGGACAGGAGAGTTCTACCCTAACTCCGGCAATTTTGTGTTTTATTTTCTCCTTCAGCCACTGATACTTGAACAGGCAGAAAACCCTCCTTGTTTGGATTTGGGTTTCTCTGCATGTGAGACTGGCCACCTTTATGTATGTATCTGCTTCCTAGTTGTAACTTCCCAAGCCCTATGCTCTTCTTTACACGTGGAGACCCCCAAGTGGTATTAGGCGGCACTGGAGATTCAGACACAAGGCAGCCTCGACTGACTGCACAGACATGGGGTCCGAGTAGTTGGGAAGGGATTCAAGCCTCGTGCTCAGTCGTGACCAGGGTTTGGGGAACTGGTGGGTTACAGAGAGTCAAGAGAAGGGCTGAGATCCGGGGTCTAACAGGCTGTGGTGCTCAGTTGTAATTCACACACCAGGTGCAAGAGAAAGACTGGGAACGAGCAGTTAGATGGCGGCCACCGTCCGAAGGTGCAGGCTCATCCCCTAGCCTGGTGTGTGTCACCGGGGCCGAATCACTCAGTCTGGGATGTGTGTGCCGAGCGCCTGGCCCCAGCGGTCAGTACCTGGTCACGAGCAGCCCCTGTTCCTTAGGCACAAGCCCTGCCATCAGGGCCTAATGACTTAGTGGGAGCAACTGACATCCTCAAAGGAAATGTCACAAATGGTTGCAGGGGCCACGTCTGAAGTCCCCAGAGCTCAGCACACTGCTTGCCACACGGCAGCCCTTGCCGAGTGTCATCACGTTAATGAGCAGGTAACTGACAGTTGAATGGTTAGCACGTGTGCGACGTTTAACATCTTGGAACCAGACCCATACGGCAAGGAGAAGGAACCAAAGGTGTCAGGACTAGGGAAGAGGCCTGTAATGTGACAGGCCATTTGGGTTTCAGCAGCTCAAGAGAATCCCGAAGGAGATGACAGCTGAAGGCTGTTGCTGGCAGGATTTCTAGGAGCTGCCGTCACCAGGTCTTCGATGAAGGAAGAGCTGGGTGACACCTGCATGTGTCTAGTACACGATGGCAGTTCAATACATATTCCTTCTATTTCCCCTCTTGTCCGTCAGCAGGAATTGAGTCTACGTATATATCATTAATTGGCAAAGCCAAAAGTTTACCTTGAAGCCACACATCAGAGCATGACAGACCTGATAGGGATGTGAAAGACAATCCAATAAGAATCCCACATTTTAGAGATGGAGGAACTGAAGCCCAGAACGTTCTGCTCGCCTTCTATGGCCAGAGCATGAAGCGTTAGATTGGCCCCAAGGTCATCTGTCCCCTCATACCCGTGTTATCCCCTCTGCCGTCCCCAAATGCACTTGAGAAGCCCAGGATATTTATTTTCTACACTTGGCCTCCGGCTCCACGGTGGTTCTAGGGAAGCCCAGACTCCCTCTAGGAGTGGAGAAGCCAGGAAATGTGTGCAGTAGAACAGCCATGCCTGTTTGTGGTCCACGGAGGGGGATTTGGTCAGTTGCCCCGACTGCACGTGGGCATCTCCAGGTCAGGACACTCCCTGCCTGCACCTTGGGCAGCAGGGTTAGGGGTAGACACACTCATAGTGACACGGAGCAGGAGCTGTGGCTGCATCAGATCTGGACACACCCTCAGCTGTACACTTCGTGTGCCCTGTGATCCACGGAGAGCCATTCCCCATTCTACCTCAGTTTCCCCATCTGTCAAATGGGGAGACTAGAAGAGGGAGGATCTATTTCACGTGTGATTTTCTCGCTCTGAAGAAAAAGTCAGTATTTTTCTTGCATGTGCTTCCTCAAGTGCCTTTAACGCCAAACACTCAACATGCCAGAGAGACATATCTTGGGATGGCGGGTTCTGAACTCCTACAGCATTTCCAGATGTTTGTAGCGAAGGGAACAGAGCCCAGCTCATGTGTCAGGCTCTTTAAAAAGATACAGCCCTGGACACAGCTAGAGGGGCAGGGGGTTCTTTGGAACAGGTGATCTTGATTTGAGGGACTACAGCGTGGCAGGTGGCCTAGAGGACAATAGACTGCGTCAGCTGATAGACTTGAAATATCGCAAAAGCTAACTTTGTGAATTCAAGTGTGGCTGGTATCACACAGTGAATGGTCTACTCATTAGTCGGGCTAGAAGTTGTATGCTCAAGTCTCTACTCTGTCGAGGAAAATACGTTCTGTCCAAAAGAGTTTTGCTGGTTGGTGAGTAGTCAGTTTTACAAGAAACGAGATTTTCCAAAGTGTTCTGCATCTGACTTGGTGATAGGAAAAGCTCGGGGAATAGGAATCAGGTTTTGGGAAGTTCCTTCCTATACTAGATAGGAAGTTCCAGTAAAACGCTAAGAGCCTTGGCTTTCAAGTCAAAACCTGGACTCCTACCTTGATTTACCGCTTACTAGATCTTAGATTGTTCAAACACTCTTAATATGTCTAGTCTCCCACCTCAAAATTAGGGAGAATACTAACCTCTTAGAGATGTTTTGAGGATTAAATAAATGAATGAAAATAACAGTTGGCGCCCAGTAGATGCGTCATAAGAATTCAACAAGCATCACTCAGGTTCGAAGGGACTGCACTCGTGATCCATGCGACCGGTGTGGGGACACCCTCATCTTTTCCATTTTGATTCTAACTGTCCTATTTCATCAGAAGGGCCTTCACATCCAAACAACAATTCTGAGTCTTGGCAGGGATTTCAAATGAGTCTTAGTTCAATTAGCATTTATTCAGCAACCTTTCCTGGGTGAGGGGCTGGGTACTGAGGAGACACATTCATTCATCCATTTATTAAATACCTGCTGACCCAGAACCTACCATCGTAAACAATGGGAGAGTCTAGTGAGATCCCCCCTCTTCAGCTGTGGATTCCACATCTCAAGAACCAAGAGACGGTTAACAACTTGAGCTCTCAAATGCCGAGCTGTGAAATTCTGGCTATCTATTCATGGAAGATTACTTTTATAAAGTGGCTTGTTTACGTCTTCCACTGAGAATAACAAAGCTTTTCTTACGACACCATGCCGTTATTTGGAGGGCGCTGGTCCTGGACATGGATTTTTGGTGACATCTGGAGAGCAAGGCTAACCAAGGTAACTTTAGGTGACACAACTACTTCTTCTGAAAGAACCCTCTGGGTTCATCCGCAGACCACCTGGAAAGAGCACAGATTTCTTGCTCTGCAGTGTGGGACTGTAATTGGGTCTGTGTGGGCTCTGCTGATTGAGTTGTCTCTGAGTCATTATTGTAACCCCAGAGAATTTTGAGCAGAATTGTTGCTCAAGCTATGCCTGTGGAATGACAATCCCATCGTTGTAATGGAATCAGCCAAAGCAATCCACTTATTTGTTCATCTCTTGAGTGTTCATTGAGCCCTTCCTGTCTGCCAAGCCCTCTGGAGAATATAAAATTGAATCAAATGAGAATTGTGCTCACAGTGTAATAGAGAAGGCCAGACACGCCAAGTGCAGGGTAGAGAGAACTGAGACCTGGGGGAAGAACGGATGAAGTTATTGGGTTTTAAGAGAGATTATTTTGGATGAGATGAAAGATAGAATAGGAGATCTGGACCATCTTTATAATGGCAGTTGAACTGGGTTATAATAATTATTTGTACACACCATGCACTGTTCTCTATTACACACCTGGCAATTTTCCTATGGTAGCTTATAAATTCTGACCGCCAAACTCTCAAGGAGCCACACACATGACTCTCATTTTACGAGTAAAAATAGCTCAAGATGTTAGCAGTTTGTCCAATATCACTACGGACCTCACAGAATTTGAAACAAGGTTAATCTGTCCCCACCTCAAACTCTCCTCCCAGTACTGTGCTGCCTACCAGTTATGGTTGGCTGATACTAAAACTGAACATGGACGTGGCCAGGCAGGGAGGCAGGATATGTTTGATGGATGGAAAGCAGCAACATTTGACGGAGGCATAGAGGGTGAGGAGTAGAAGGTGTGCACGCAGCCCAAGAGGACCCTCACTGCCAGCTGGAGAGCCTGGACTTTATCTTGCAGGCAGTGGGGAGCCACTGATTGTAGAAGCGGAATAGCTGAAACAGAAGATGGAGAGACCATTGGAGGTAAAGAGACATCGCAGCAATGATTTAAGCTGGATTGTGAGACCTCATAAAGAGAAGCAAGAGGACCAGACGTGCTTTCCTGCGCCCTAAAGCCTCAGTTAGGATGAGGGTGAGTGCAGCTGATTTCTGGTGAAGGGGTTCAGAACATGCCACCCCAACGTATGCCACCTCAGCCTATTATTTTGAGCTGCAAGCACTTGAGAAACAGCAGATGCAGGAAGGGCTACTGACCTACCCCTTTCTGCCCTAAATGCAGTCCACAAAATTTTCCTGAGAAAGGTACCTGCACTACGCAGGAAAAGAACATTCTTATCACCAGAGATAGGGCGACAACACCAAAATGAGCCTATATAAACCAACCTACTAAGACAGCCCTCATCTTCCATTTCTTTCCCCCGTATATTTCCTGCCTGTTGTCCACAGTTTGCTGCCCTAAGACCAAGCCCCTTTGTCGGCTCACATCCCCACAATCATTCTGTGTGTAAACAGATGTGAAAGGTTTTTGGACTAACAGCTTCTTCGGGTGTTCACTTTCCTTCTGAAGACTCCCATGTATGTGTAAAGGTGTTCAATTTGCATGTTTTTCTCCTGTCACTCTGTCTTAGGTTCTAAGAATTAAACTGACGTAAGAGGGTAGAAGAAGTTTTTCCCGACCCACAGTGGGGAAGATGTAAGGCGTGTCTTCACTAACATGCTGATGGTTGCCAAATTCCCGAGTTTTATTATCACGGGCTTGTATGTGGTAGGGAAGGTGGAGAAACAGGCACACAGACCCCCTCACGCGTGATGCTCACGTACAGGCATGAGCCTTGCTCGTGCACGCACAGGAGGCTCACACAGTAGATGTTCAGATCATAGGACGCACCCCAAATTCAGAAACATGGGGAAAATGCAGCAACGTGCATCCTGCATGCAGGCACCGAAGCTGATCGCTCCACGTGACCTGCGAGCTCCCTCTACTGAGGGAGTCAAAGATGCAGCCAGCAGACCTACTGGACCTCTGCTGGTGGACGGCACGAGAACCACCACTCACGCTGGCCTCCAGTCTGAGGCTCGGAAGGGTTAAGAAGTATGTTCAAGTCCACACAGCTGGGAAGAGGCAGAGCCAGGATCGATCGTTCCAATTCTGTCAGTTTCCTTTTTCTGTAAAAATAGGACTAATTCTTCTCAAGACTGCTGTAAGAGTTAAATAACGCATGCACATGCTGAGAGCTGGCGCCTGGCAGGTGCTCAAGGCACAGGAATTCATTTCAGTTTACTGCACAAACACCGAGCTTCCTATCAATCATAAGACGTTAGAATCAGTGATACCATAGCCGTCTTATAACCCAACTTCCTCGCTGTGCAAAGAGGAAGCTGAGGCTCAGAGATGGGGGGTTGCTCTGGCGGGGCCAGGGACTGACCAAACCAGAGCGAATACTGAGGCCTCCCACCTCTAGGCCAAGAGATTAGCATTTGAATTGGTGGAGTAAAGACTTGACCGATTGATGTAAGCCACCCCCTGTCACTGGCCACCCCATTGCTGACATGGACACACATGAACCAAATGACCACGGAGACAGGGATGGAAGTTATGCATTTGGCCAAACAGCATGGGCTCCCACTTACCAAGGCTGATTTAACTACTTTGAACCTCTGACAGGGACCAACGCCGAGGCCCTGGAATAACGCCATTCCTCTAGGAGCCCAACTTGGAGGTAAGCGGACTACACTGGGCTCCGTCCACCGTAGAAGGGGCAGTGACTTATCCTGATGGGCAAACCTCTAATCTATGAAAAAACTAAACTCAGAAAGTAAATTGTTCAGCTAGTAGGTGAGGCCCACAATGGAAGATCAGCTCTGGCTCCATCGGAATGTACACCCCCATCCAATTATTTTTTCGCATACTGAGTGAATGGCTAACTGTTAGCTAATAAGCCTTTAACTGTGCGTAGAATTTTACAAACCATAAATCTGACTCATGGGTTACTTCCTTTGATCCATACAGAAATCCGCGAGGTAAGCAAGACTCCTTCAAGCTCACGTGACAAATGAGCAACTGGCAGCACATTCTCTCCTATATCCCTCCTCTACCTCCTGCCAGAGCAGCGTTTGAAAAGTGATGGCCCCGGATGTTAACTCTAAAACCCTACTCGCTCCTTAGTGAACTCAAGAAAATATTCATACTGTTCATATGTTTTAGCACATTTCATTTAAGAGAAAAGTTAATGAATTAGCTACCTAAAGGTTCTGAACCTCGGCTAAGATAACTGCATGTAAAAATCGTTTGCACCAGGCTTCCCTGGTGGCGCAGTGGTTGAGAGTACGCCTGCCAATGCAGGGGACGCGGGTTCGTGCCCCGGTCCGGGAAGATCCCACATGCCGCGGAGCGGCTGGGCCCGTGAGCCACGGCCGCTGAGCCTGCGCGTCTGGAGCCTGTGCTCCACAACAGGAGAGGCTGTGACAGTGAGAGGCCCGCGTACCGCAAAAAAAAAAAAAAAAAAAAAAAAAATTGTTTGCACCCTGTAAAGGACCATGCCAGTGGGTTGACAATGAAAACCTGAAAATACAGGGGCATTCGTCAGCATTCTGGAATTCCTAAGTAATCTTGATTTTCAAGAGAACGGGGCAATAAGAAGGTATAATATCGTGCTCAGTATCATAACGGGAATGGGTGGTGAGATGCAGACCTGTGTCTGAGTACAAAAGAATGATGTTCTCCCAGGTTCATAGGCACTTTAGGAGAGATTCAGCACCGTAGGTTAGAGGATAGTGTGGAAGATGGAAGGGAACTCGGAGCAGGAGGAATCCGGGTCAACTAAGACAGGTGAGACCAGAGGCACATCCCTGTTATTCAGCATCACAATGCAGAGCTCAGGTGAAGGCCACTGCCTGACTCAGACTAATCCCAGCACATCCTGGAAGTAAAGGAAAAAGAAGAGCCTGCTTCTGGGCTTCCCTGGTGGCGCAGTGGTTGAGAATCTGCCTGCTAATGCAGGGGACACAGCTTCGAGCCCTGATCTGGGAGGATCTCACATGACGCGGAGCAACTAAGCCCGTGCCCCACAACTACTGAGCCTGCGTGTCTGGAGCCTGTGCTCCGCAACAAGAGAGGCCGTGATAGTGAGAGGCCCGCGCACCGCGATGAAGAGTGGCCCCCGCTCGCCGCAACTAGAGAAGGCCCACGCACAGAAACGAAGACGCAACACAGCAAAAACAAACAAATTAATTAATAAACTCCTACCCCCAACATCTTCTTTAAAAAAAAAAGAAAAAAGAAAAGTCTGCTTCTGACACTTTCTGGAAGGAGACAGGATATACATTATAAATAAATATTGTCTGTACCTGATGAAAAAGCTCAGCTCAGGAATGAGGACTGAAGGATGTTATCCTCCTAAACTCCCTCCCTCCAACTCACCTCTGGGGGAGCAATGCTTCTCTCTCCTAGGTTTCCCTTGCTGTTTTATGTTACTGTTTTAAAAGTAGCTCTTAAACCGGAAGACACAGGATACGCCTGCAAACTTGTATCAGGATTATGATGTATTCCACCTATTAACTGACAGGGCAAGGTGGTGGTAAATCCAGACAGGGTTTCACTTGAAGCTAGATCTCCTGTTAACTGCTGTTGAGGGTGTGCGCGTGCCTGTGTATTTCGCACGTGTGTCTAAACACAATCTAACCACGTTCCCTCATGTATTTCACATCGCTCCTACTACTTAGGAAACAAATGAATCAACGCATCATAAAGAACAGGCAAGGATGGGAGTGTGGGGTAAGTGAGGCCTATTTTCCTGGGAGAGTTATTAAAATAAGTAGTTTTAGAAATGCCCCTGTTAACTCCTTCTGAGAGAAGGGAAAAATCTTAAAGGCTACAAAATATAGAAAAAGAGTAGGCACCTTACAGCTCACCTACCCAAATCCCCTCCATTTTTACAGGTGAGAAGACTGAGGCATAGAAGGCCCAGGTGACTCACCCCAGGCTGCCCAGTGGGTGACTTTACAGACAAGGGCACAGGACTCAGGTTTTTACCTGGATGAGGTGGGAAGCACAGACCCAAATACTGGGCTGCCCACGATTGTGTGCAGCGTTAGGTTACCTCCACAGGTACATTTTCATAGCGATCAGTTATCTCCTACATAATGGGAATGAAAGTATTCAAGAAAAAATATTCTGGCCTCCAAACTGACTAGCAGTGGGACCTTGAGTAGGTCGCTTAACTTCTCTGCACCTTGGTTTCCTTATCTTCTTATCTCTAAGTAGGAGACCCTACTGCTCCATTTCAGAATCAAGTGAGCTCATTAATGTGTATCTGACTCTTCTCTTTCCCATCCTGGGGGCAGGAAAGCCCCTTTGCAGAAAGGTGGGATTGCCACACAATGGCTAGAGAAAACTGGCCAAGAGGAGGTGACACCCTCCTGAAAGCGAGGGGGCTTCCAACCTCCAGCACAAGTTCATCACTGGCTATGATCACCCCAGGGAGATGTAAACTTCCGGGCACTTCTAGCTACCTGTGAGAGAATCAGAGCAGCCCAGGCAGCCCAGCATTCACGGTGAGGATGCCCACCGTCATATGTAGTGATCCACTTCGCTTCTGAAGAGGTCAATTTGGAGCTATGATGGACCCAGCAAATCCTCCACCTCTGAGGGCACCCATCATCTATCTCTTCCACTCCACAGGAGGCTTGGCTAGAAGTGGGGACTATTTTATGCTTTCCACCGGGCCTTTCCTGCTGTGATAGCTTCCAACCCACTGGTCAAGAAACTAGTAAGCATTTGTCCAGTTGCTTTGTTCATCCTGATTATGCATTTGGTAACTGGGGACGTGACTAACAGATGGGGCAGTGGACCATTCAACTCTATTATTGGTCAGAGCTGGGTCAGATCCATTCATCCCCTGACCTCCAGAAGTCCCTACTCTCATGGGGGGCTTTGGGACCGCTGGAATCATGTCAGTTCACTCTTACATCCAGAATCTCTGGAAGTAAGTAGGTCTTTCCCCACTGTCCAATTATTTGCAAAGATTACAGGATCCTTCCAGGAAGAACTGAAAAATCACTACAGGTGATCTCAGGTTTTACTTAACCCCAGGTGTTACGCATTGCTAGATCCATTCTGAAGGTGAACCTATTTCTCTCTCAATAAATACGTCCTCAGAACTGGCTCGGTTCTGAAAATTGAGGGATTAAGACTTTCCATGGGCCTCGGCTCACCCTCCCTTTCTCTTGATGCACACGTGTGCATTTTCACACATACATATGCAATTATTTGTTGGCTGCCTATCTTGTATTATATTTATATGTATTTACACACAGTTCCTTTGTCAGCTGCCTATTCATCTTGTCCTAATGAACTCCGTGGCCCGTTGGACTCCTATGGGTAAAGGCCCCCGGTTGCCGTTACGATCGTGCCGTCTACTCAATTATTTGATCCTTGATTTTGCTCATTGGTCGTGGTCCCTCCATGGTCTCTGCTCTTCTGTAATCCTATCAGCTCATTGACACTAGGGGACCCAGCATCTCCTAACATCACCCTCCTCTGAGAACTGACAGCACGGCTCAGTGGCAGGGCCCTCCCCCAGCACAGTCAACTGAAACCTGTTCTCTGGGAGGGTCCAGAGAATGCTATGGGTGGAGGGGCTCTCTGATCTCATAGAGTAGATTCTTCCCAGTATGCCTTCTTGCCTGAGCCTTTCCATTGCTTCCTGAAGACAGTTTTAGCAACTCTTCATTTGAGAATTTTTCCCTCATAGCTTTCATAATCCCTCCTAGCACGTAGTAGAACTGTCTCCAAGGACCCTTGCCAAGGCATTAAATCCCAAGCCATGGGAGAATGCCCCATGTCAACACTCATTCATCTTTTCACCTTTCTCTTCTCGAGGACCCTGAAGATCTGTTCTCAGGTATACTCTCCCAGTTCCTAAGAGTACATTTGGGTCATATCTTTGCAGCTGCTTTGATAAACAATTCTGCTATTCTTTGAACACTGTTAGCATTACCCCAATCCGGTCATAATGAAACTGACCCCAGTTAGTTGTTACCATGTACAACTCATGGCAAACAACTTCATCAACTAGAGCACAGTGCTTACGTACATTGCCTTTTGCCTTTAGCCTTACAGACTCCACTCAGTTACTTAGTTTGGGATTTTATTCCTCTGCCCCCTCTTAGTGAAATTCATACTTGGGTAATACGTTTATATTCTTTCATCACATTCTGAACTGAATTTGATCCTGGGATCTCCCAAACGCCTAACTATTTTTTTCTAAGTCTTGAATATTAAGGTTTAGTCCTTTATGCATTTGTCAAATGCCCAATAGAAACTTAAAGCATAATATCTTCTATTCACCATTACATGTGGTACAAAATAACTGCTATTGCACCATATCCCCAGAGCTTCATCTATTCTGCCTTTCTCTGGTTTTGATATTATCTGGCCAGTAATTCTAGCCTTATAGCATGAATTAAGTGTTACCTCTGCTTCTAATTTCTGGAATAGACTAGCGAATCAATACCATTTCTCCCTGAAATGTTTACAAGAATTCAAAGCAATCTGGGTCTGGAACACTTAGATTGTAATTATTGGTTCTATTTTATAGATGTAGGGCTATTCAGGTTATCAATTTTTCCTTTTCTGAGTTTTACTAGTTTGTCTTTCAAGGAATTTGGTAAACTTCATCTAAGTTATCATAACTGCGGGCCTAGCATTGTTAGTCTTTTTTTTTTTTTTTTTTTTTTTTTGCGGTACGCGGGCCTCTCACTGATGTGGCCTCTCCCGTTACGGAGCACAGGCTTCGGACGTGCAGGCTCAGCGGCCATGGCTCACGGGCCCAGCTGCTCCGCGGCATGTGGGATCTTCCCAGACTGGGGCACGAACCCGCGTCCCCTGCATCGGCAGGCGGACTCCCAACCACTGTGCCACCAGGGAAGCCCCTGTTAGTCATTTTTATATTATTCTTTTAGCGTCTATGGGTTCAGTAGTGATGACCCCTGTTTCATCTGATATTGACAATTTTTGTCTTATTAGTCTGGCTAGAAGTTCACTTTTCAGATAACCTGCTTTGGGTTTGAATTTCTGTTTTCTTAATTTCCATTTGTTGATTTTTGCTCTATTATTTTAGTTTCAATTTGATCTTATTCCTCTAGTTTAAGGCATAAGTTCAGGTTATTGACTTTAGACTCTTTTCTAATATGTTTATTTAATGCTGTAAGTCTTCCTCTAAGCATGGCTTTTGCTTCATCCCACAGTTGATATGCAGAACTTAGTTCAAGATCTTAAAGCTTATCTTGATACTTCTTTGAACCATGTGTTTAGAAGTACGTTTAATTTGCAAGTGTTTGGAGATTCTCCATGTATCTTTGTTATTGATTTCTAGCTTAATTTTATCATGGTGTGAGAACATTCTTTTATGATTTGTTCTTTTAAATTTAAGGTGTATTCTATACCCAGAATGTGGTCTATCCTGGTGAATGTACCATGCAAGCTTGAGAAAAGTGTATTCTTTTGCTGTTGGAATATTCCATAGATGTCCATTAGACAAGTTGATTTACAGTGCTGTTCAGGCCAACTTTAAACTTATTGGTTTTCTGCTGCTTTGTTTTTCCTTTCAGTTCCTTGTCTGAGGAATGTCCAGGTTCTCTTCATTAGGCAAATGTATTTAAAATTATGACTTCATGAAGAATTGACCTTTTATTATTGTGTAATGCCCGCTTCCATCCCTGCTAAATTTTTCTTGTTCTGAAATCTGCTTTGACTGAAATACAGCTATTCTAGCTTTCTTTTGAGTAGTGTTAGCATGGTTTTTCTTCATCCCTTTACTTTTAGCCTTTCGGTATCTTTATATTTAAAATGCTCGCTTCATGTAGACCACTTACTTGGACCTTTCTTTAAATCCACTGAAAATTTCTATCTTTTAATTGGAGTCTTTATGGCATTTACATTTAAGTTAATTGATATATCTCAGTGTCTCTTGGTCTGCATAGGCTGCTGGGTAACAAGATGGTGTGTGCCGGAGGATGGGAGTCCAAGTCTCAGCCCAAGGTGCCAGTTGATTCGGTTCTTGGTGAAGGTGCCCTACCTGCCTCGCAGACACCCAAACTTTTCACTGTGCCCCGCGTAAGAGAGCAGAGGTGAGCTCGCTGGTGTCTCTTATAAGAACACTAATCATACGGGATCCGGCTGTATCTCAAGGGCCTTTGTTCTTTATACTATTGTGTCTTTATACTACCCTTATAACCATTCGGGGTGTGTTATTATCCCCCAGTTTATACATGAGAACTGAAGCTGGCTCTTCAATGTTTTACAGTGTTTAAAAATTTTTAAGTTCCCCCAAAGTTGCCCTGTTTAAATAGAACTTACCTATATAGTATAGAGCCAATAAGAATTAAGGACCCTAACATTTGAGAGTGTCATACTCTACAAGTTGGTTTTTGCAACATCATCACATTGACTCCAAGGGTGCTATGAAGTGGGCATTACTGATCCAGCTCTGCTGGCGAGGAGACAGAATCAGGGAAGTAAAGCGATCACCCTGTTTCATCTACAATGGGTAAGTGGAGGTGTTGATGTTAAAACTTGGCTCTGCTGGACCGAAAACCTTTCTGCTATGGGCCACCAGCTCTGTTAGAGTGTGTTTCTTGCACACCCAAACTCTAGCTGGAGGGGACCGGTGATGCTTGGACTCCCTGGCGGGATCTGGGGCTGGCTGGTCACTGGCAAGGCCGTGTGGCACACTGGGTTCATGCTGGTTTCATCTCTACCTCACGCCCCCCTGTGCACTAACAGGGAGAGCCGCCAGGGCTGGTGGCTTTCAACAGTGGGACCCTCCACACCCAAGGAGGGTCATGGGAGTCTTGCCAGTGGCAGCCGATGCTGAGATTGTTTTACTTCCCCAGTGTTTAGCCCTCTGCTCTCTTTTCCTGCTCCAGATGGTGACAGCATAACCTGGAACGTGTAGGGTTGAGGCACTTGGGGACACGGTGCTGGACTTTATGTCAGGACGCCCCATGAGTCTGAGTGCCTGGCTTCTGCTCTAACTAGCAGAACACGATGCTTTCTGACTTTTAAAGGCATGAAGAGCAGGAACCAAGCAAAAGATGAGGCAGCTCAGACCCTCCCATGCAAGCCGTTTGCTAACATGGCCCCCTCTCGACCACGGGAACCCCCCCGGCTTGGGAGCTGCTGCTTTGAACTTCCAGGCCTCCATTTCCTGCGTGCAGACAGGCTGCTTCTGAACTATCAACTCCAGTTAGCACGCCGTCAGGCTGGGAGGATAAAGCACACCCTCATGAGAAGTCACAGATTAAGCTGCTCCCCTACAGAACGTTTGGTTAAACAAGAAGAAAAGGCAAGGAATATATGCCTCAGCCTCAAAAGAACTCTTTACTTTTGCAAAGCTTGCTTTAAGGAACATGTAACAGATCACCACAGCCAGCTCTAGGAATCCAAGGAGACCAAAATTAACACGTTCCATCATTAATGTTATGACTTCCACAAGTAGGGTTACTATCCTTACAGTTTTTTGTTATGTGCCCAAACAGCTAAGCACTTTGCATGCTGTCTTAGCCAGCCTGGGATGCTGTAATGAAATGCCACAGCCTGCACGGCTTAAGCAGGAATTTCTCACAGCTCCAAGATCAAGATGCCAGCATGGTCAGGCTCTGGTGAGAGCCTCTCCCGGCTGGCAGCGGGCCTCTTCCTTGCTGTATCCTCACATGGTGGCTCTTCCTCTTCTAAGGGCACTAATCCCATCATGAGGTCCCACCCTCATGACCTCATCTAAACCTAATCACCTCTCCAAAGCCCCATTCTCCCAACACTATCACATTGGAGGTTAGGGCTTCAACGTGAGTCTGGGGGATGAGGACACAGATATTCAGTCCATAACACATGCATTACCTTTTCATTGAATCTTCACAATAGTCCTGTGAGATTAAACTCGGCCCTATCATTCCCATTTTACTGATGAAACTCAAACTTAGAAATTTAAAAATTCATCTCGGTTTATACAAGTAAGAGGCTGACCAGAGTTTCAGATCCAGGTAATGAGTGATACCAAGTCTGTGCTGGGTTACACTACAGGAACCCAAAGGGGCCAAAATAACACTACAGTCCTTTCTTTATCTGTCATTACGATGCCCCTTTTCATCGTTGTCTATTTGTAGAATCATTTATTATTACTTACAGGCGGCTCTCACAGCATTTTCCCCTTTATTTCTACTTTTAGAAATAAAGTAATTCCACCTGAATTATAATTCAAAGACTCAGTGAGATTAAGTGGCTTTCTCTTCCTCATCTCAGCAAAATGTCAATCTTGAACCTGGAAACCTGTATTACTCACGTTACACAGGAAAGTAGAGGAGCATGCACTGATAACTGCTTAGGTTTCCACGAAATTCTATAGCCATATAAGTATTTACTCAGAACTTTAAGATTACTGCACCAGATGACTGCACTTTTCTTTCCCATTTTCTGGAAAAGAATCTTAAACGTAACTTGCATCGGGACTTGAGCAGACTGACTAACACATCCAGTCTGGCACTGTGGACTGAGCATCTCCTTTGTGCCAGGTGTGGGTGGCGTCCTTGGGGAAGACGGCAGGAAGTGCTCATCTGTCAGGAGCTGAGAAGCCAGGGAGAGCGCAGGTGCGTACATGTCCACAGTGCAAAGCAGAACGGGGCAGGTCCTGTGGGGCCCCTGAGGACAGGCTATTCCCCCCTGGACAGGCAGGGTGAGGCTTTGGAAGGAACAGAGACGTTGGGGCCAGGCACGCCTGGGTTCAATTCGCCTTGACATCCACAGTGAGGTCTGGGGCATGTCACTTAGACAATTTACTGCCTCTCCTGGTGGGTTAATCCCACCATAACCATTTACTCATGTGCCAGGTTTGACACTGGTCTCTAATTTATCTGCAATCTAAGATCACTATTTCTGCAATCATGCCAATTATCACAGTCACCTGGGGAGATTTAAAATTCGTATCAGCGGTTCCCAGCCATTTTGGCACCAGGGACCAGTTTTGTGGCAGACAATTTTTCCACGGACCAGGGAGCGGGGGATGTTTTCGGGATGATTCAAGCGCGTTACATTTATTGTGCACTTTATTTCTACTATTATTACATCCGCTCCACCTCAGATCATCAGGCATTAGACTCCGGAGGTTAGGGACCCCTGCCATAGATCTATATAGCTTCTCACGCCTCATTCCTGGCGGCTCTGACTTCACGGCACCTGGGAATCAGCAATTTTAGCTTGTTTTGTTACTGAGGCTTCCTGGGAGAGGAACACTCCACTTGGGAAGTAGCATCATACAGGAAAATGAACAGGCAAAGCCTCAGACGGAAAGTTGAAGCAGAGAGAGAGAAAGCCATCGCTACAGCCCAGGCAAGATAACACGGTGACTTGCGTCGGAAGAGTAGGCAAGGGTTGGAAGTGGTTTGCTTGACGGTGGAAGGGAGGGTGTTCTAGAAGGGTCAGGATAGAACCAGCTTCCTAAAACAGGAGTTAGAGCAGGTTATCTGACCGACTAACGTTTTACTGGCTCAGTGACTCCCATGACTGAGAGATGCCCAAGGCTGTGTGTGACCACACCCCCACCATCACCCAAACTTTCCTGCCTCATCTTCAGAAACTCTGAATGGGATACAGTTCCTTACACATGCAGACGTCTTAGTCCTCTGAGCATCTGCACATGCTGTTCCCACTTTGTGGAACACCCAGAAATCCACATCTAACTAATGTCTTCAGTGATCTAAACATTCAGAGAATTCAGACTCAGAGCTGTAATAGCACATGTTATGGATTGGATGTTTGTGTCCCACTAAAATTCGTATGTTGAGAACCAGTGTGGCTGTACTTGGAGATGGGACCTTGAAGGAAGTAATAGGGTTATATTAGGTGATAATGGTGGACCTCTGGTCTGATAAAATGAGAGTCCCTATCAGAAGGGACACCAGAGAGCTCATCCTGTCATGTGAGGACAGAGTGAGCAGGCGACCATCTGTGAGCCAGGAAGAGTCTTACCAGAAACCAAATTAGCCAGAACCGTGAACTTGGCTTCTAGCCTCTAGAACTGAGAAAATACATTTGTTGTTTAAGCCACCCAACTTGTGGCATTTTGTATGGCAGTCTGAGCAGAGTAATAGAGCACGTAAGTCAGAAGGGAGGTAAGGAGTTAGTGCGCTAGGACCCTTACCTTCCCACTCATGAAAGAAAATGCTTGTATTAGACCTTAGTGTTCCAAGAATGCAGGTTATAGTTGTCCTAAGATATTCTTTCACTGTTCGGTGGTTTATCCAACAAGGTAAGAGAGGAGAGGGGAAGAAATGAGCGATGTGAATTATTTAGTTAATTCAGAACAAGAACAAAAGGAACACAAAATATGAGAGTAGAAAGAAAACTCCATAAAGCACTAGGAGTAGCAGAAAGATGCCCTGGAGGCAAAGGCGTTTTCGGCAGAAGTGGAAAATCCTCAGGAGGTAGCCGCACGGCAGCATCCTTTAGAGTTCAATGTAATCAGTGTATTTCTAGAGACAACGCTTTGCACTTTGGAAACTACTCACACTGCCCCTCAAACAACTAGCTCTGACCCTGGGGTGTGGACCGTCTATTTGGACAGAGGAACCCCCCACACCCTGGTCAATGCAGGACTTGGAAAAGCAGAAGCAGGACACTTCTGTCGGCTGAGAGAGGCCCTGAAATGAATTTCATTGGCTTATGCACGTCCACTCTGGTGGTTAAGCCACAAAAGTATGGCTTAACCACCTTATTGCCATTCACATACCCTGTTTCCAGTTCTACAGTTCTGACCATCGATAGGGCTTGAGGCGGCAGTTAACACCCTTGGGCAGCTTTTGTGACAGTCACAGTGTAGAGTCCATGACAGGGCAGACATTTAGAGATGGGGGCCCTCCAAGGCCGTATCAATAAGAAGGGTCCTTTCATTATTTTTTCCTGAAGGCAGGTAGGTAGCACGGCACAGTGACAGAGCTTTCAACACCCATGAGTGTCAAGTTCCTGAGCAAATCTCTACTGCACAGCCTGACACCTGGACAGACTCCCAGTTTCTAGTGACAAGGCTCCTGGCTGCTGAGCCAAGGCACTGAGGTCAGAGAGTCTCCTTGGAACAGTCAAACGGAAGCCAGAGAATGCTCTGCAGTCTTTCTGCTTGAGCGGGAGACCCTCAGCCATGCCTAGAGTCTCTATTTTCAAGTGGTGTCCTGAACCCTGGGGACATTGTTCCTCTCAATCTCGATCATGTAGGAAGTTTCACACCTGGGTCTCCTGTGAACTATGGCTCCTCCTCTAACTGTCCTCAGGTTGGGATCATCATGGCTGAGGAAATATCTTAAAACACCGACTTTCTAACAGCTGGCCTCTGATAGGGAGGGAGGAAAGGGTCCCGTGTTTGCTAAGCTGCTCTCCTCTCCTGGGATCATTTCTTTCAGGGGAGCACCTGGCCATGCTGCCACCACCTATGAGAGCACAGTTACCAAAATGTCAAGGTCATCACGTTCAGCAGGGCTTCCTGATAAAGTCCCGTGGGAACTCACGGGTTGGGAAGAGAGGGGAAATTTTCAAAACGAAGGAAACAAAATACTGTACAACCCCAAACAAATGGAAACAAGTGAACAGCTTTGGTACCTATGAGAGCTCCATCTTTTAGAATGGAATACAGATTTTTAGAAGTTCCTGGAAGGAAGCCCAGGAGAATGACTCTACATTTTGGGAAGAGATAATCATGAATGATCAACTAACAATTTTAAGTCTTGTGCAGAGGAAATGAGGCAAAAGTTAACTTGTCTACGATTGATTCCCTGCAGTCTGGCCTCCCAGAAAGGGAGGTCCCTTGTAAGACTTCATGGAAACCATCCACCTCTCAGCTTAAGGCAATCAATCCTCAAATACAAGTATTATATTCTAGCCCCCAAAAAAGTCACACAGGAGGAGGGGCCGTTTCTCCTCAACCATGACCACTGAGATGGCAATGCCTGCTGTGAGGTTTCACAGCTGCGATGGCTAGGTTAGGGCCTATCTCCTGGGCACATTTGGGGAAAGTCTAAAATGTCCCTAGCCCATGAATACTTCATAGGCGGGATACTTTTGAAGATTCTGTGATGAGACTCTGATCACCAGATGAGGGATTCGTTTTCCCCTCATCATATGGCTTAAAATCCCCAAGTCACAAACAAGGCCCCTCCTCCAGAGTCTGTCCATCCTGCCAGACTGCTACACGCTACCCCAGAATACGATGGGCACCACATATATGCCTCACAGTGGCAGAGGCCAGGGAGAGCTCTTCTCATTTTCTTACTATGGAAAAACTTCAAGTGATATTTCCAAATTCAGGCGAGTTGAGTTGAACCTTGTGGTTCACCTGGCAGAAGATGGAGGGTGGAGGGAGTCAAGGCAGTCCTTGAGCGCCTCCAAACCTTGGGCCCCTCGAAAGTGTTATACTCGCTAGGACAGAAGTCCTGGTTAGTCTGCCTTCTGCAGGTGCCCCCGTGACTCCAAATTTGGAAGCTGGGAGTTTCCTGAAGCCACTTTGAGGAATAAGTGTGCAGTTAAGCTGCAGCTCAGTCACCAGAGCCGCAGCTGGGCCCACATCCTCACTGTCATTTCTTCGGTGAACTCAGGACTCTAGTGTTCTCCAAGGACTGGTCCAGCTAGAGACCCTTCAGAAGACCCAGTGAAAGGCTGCGGCTGTCACAAAATCATCAGAAGGGATATAAATGCAGGACCAGGCAGGAACCTGCAGTCTTCCTAGCACGCTGCTACC
Source organism: Lagenorhynchus albirostris (assembly GCF_949774975.1). NCBI lineage: Eukaryota > Metazoa > Chordata > Mammalia > Artiodactyla > Delphinidae > Lagenorhynchus > Lagenorhynchus albirostris. The sequence goes on along the minus strand of NC_083111.1, from coordinate 78,205,807 downwards.
CCTCGTGCTGCAGGAATCTGAGCCTAGGTGGAGCAAAGACAGGCAAGGCTCTCCTACCCTTAGGCACCTGGAGGGAGAAAGGATGCTAACCCAGTCCTGACCTCTGTATCTAATCAGGGGCAAGTGAAGACAGTTACTGATCACATGGCCAGAACCTCTGATACAAGAAATGCGGTAACTTCCACCAGCTGCCCTCCCCGTCCTGGGATGGGGATCTTACACCAGCACAACTGTGGTGAAAGGATCGAATTGGCCACTCAAGACATAACAGGCTTTAAACTAATACTTTATGTGGCTTCGTAGGAGGATCCTAACAAAAGATGCATCTACGATGTCTTCATCGCATTGGGGACCCAAGAGTTTCCCAAGCACGCGACTTCCTTTGGCCTCACGCGCGTGGGACCCAGGACTGCACTGGAGTGCACACCAAGCTCTACACTGAGCTGAACTCTGCAGTCCAAGGTGTGCTGTGAGGAAGGTCTGGTCAACCCAGACCTGATGAGTATCTTACCAGAACTTTATATGGAGAAAACCCCATGTTAAAGGCTTAAACTTGCAGAGACCTGTCCTGGACAATGGGGTGTCACCACTCTTGTGTTTCTTCGTGTTACTAGGACTTAGTCCAATGCGTCTCGTTTCCACAGAGGTTGCCAGGTGTTCCCCTCCCCCACGCTCACCCAGCGGCAGAGCAGCTGGTGCACGTTTCTGCTTAGGCAGATGGGACTCATTCCTCTCATCCCTTCCTAAAGTTTCTCTCCCCAAGGTGTCTGCAGTTCCCTCATCCTGGTCCCTATGCAGTCAGGAAAGGGCGTCTTTGCCCCCTGACCTCATTCGGCCCATCGGGAAGAAGCACTTCAGAGTGGAGGGGAGAGCTGGCCCCACATAAGCCCTGAGCCTTCAGACCTTAACATGCAGACCTGAGTGAGCCCTAAAAAGGAAGTGCTGGATTCAACACCCCACTCTTAAAGCGACCACAGCGGATAAACATCCGACTTGCCCGGAGAAAGTGATGCTGTGGGCATCCTTCCTGTGCGACTACAGTTTTAGCGTCTCTCAGGGAGGCTCGTTCCTCATTCCCAAAGGTCTCAGTTCCAGAAAGGAAACAGATTCTACAGACCTGTGTCAGTGGCCTGCAGTTCCGTGAACGCCTGCTTGTCTGAGACTGACTGAAAGCACCTTGCTTGCATTTATGGGCAGAGATTCCCTCTGGGCTTCAATATCCTGCTCCCTCTGAACCACAGCTCTGTTCTGCTCGTCTGTCCCTGATCTGTCTGCTAAGCACTGAGATCCCAAGAAACAAGGCAGCATGGAGGCCAGGCCCGGCTGCCCTCTCTGGACCACTCAGAGGGCTACAACTGGCCATGGTGACCATGAGGGAAAGGAAGTGTCTACTACCAGCCAGGACTTCCTTCATCACGGATACCCTAGACCCATCCTCAGCCACCCTGGTTGTCACGGCCTTAAGAAGTGGACAAGATTCATCCCTGTCAGAGCAGACATCCAGTGGGTGACTCACCCAAATCCCTTCCGGAAAACTAGACCTTGTTAACCGTCCTTGATCTCCGTCCTCCTGTCCCATCACTTTTATTCCGTGGCAAAATAGGACCTAGGTGAGAACAAATCATTCCCTCAGTCTCGCAGAGAAAGCAGGACTCACATGAATAAAACATTCTAGTCAACATTAATAGCTGTTGAAAATGAAGCCAGGAGCAAAAGCCCACAGGCTTCTCCACAGGGCAGATTCCATAACTCAGAAGTCTTAGAGGCTATGAGAAAATTTAATCGTTTAAGGCATCATTCATGCATCCCCTGTACTTAGCCCAGAGCGTGCCTGCCTGTTCTGGAATGAGTCTATGCATGTAGGAGCCGGGGGCTTTAGGTAACCTGGGGCCTGGCTCATGGACACTGCAGCGTGCCCATAGAGCCTGGAGGACAGTTTGAGTAGGCTGAAGAAGCAAAGACACCAACCAGCTACAGCTATGAGCATCTGTGGTTTATAAGAGCTTCCCTGGCAGGTACGTTGTCTTTCCAGGAAAGGATGGCTTCCATCCTTCAACCTCACGTAGCTCCACACTTTGTTTAAAAATAACACTCTTTGATAATGTGATGTGCAGCCTGGAGTACTCTTATTAGCCCTTTTGAAGGGCTCATGACATTGGGCCCTTTACTATAATGTCACTTATACAGGAAATCTCAGACCCCTCGCCACACAGCTCCCCTTATTGGAAACAAGTCTCTGCCATGAAGTGAGAACAGGACTTAATGGCAGACAAAGCCTTCACCATCCTGTGCCCTTCGTGTTTCCCAGGATCCCGAACTGAGGACTCTTACTACCTGGCCTGCCACTAAGCCACTAGATGACCATGTTCTTGGGTACACCAGGTAGATATCTAGATCCTACATTTATTAAAGGTAACCAAGCCTTGTCTGAAAACTGCCTAATGGTATCTCTGTTGGGCAGTTGTCTTTGTGCCATGGAGAAAAGTTTTCTTCCAAGAACCTGGAGCATTAGATACCCCTTTTCCTCTTATGAGCACTTATCTAATATTCTTTTATCTCTGCTGGATCCTTCATCAACTATGTTTGGGACAATTTGTTAGGTGTGGGGTAAGCTTCCCAAATACCAACTTCAGAATAACTGGCTGTCAAGAGCAAGTAAGAAAGAGAGGGTAGTAAAGGGAAGTGTTCTAGTCACAGTCACTAAGGAATCACTTGGCTATGAACATTCCTCAGAAAACTTGGCCAGGAAGTCACTAGGATCACCAAGGAGTGAAGGGAATGTGGAGGACTCCCAGGAGATTTGAGCTCATATCCTCCACGGGATGGCTCTGGGAGATATTGCACAATAGAGAAACAACTATACAAGCCAAGATTTAAATGGAAATAGCAGTGAGCATCTTTGCGACTGACTACACCTGCTTACTTCAATTTGAAGAATTGGCCAGGACATTCTAAAGAATTTCCTTTGACGAAGTAGATAGATGGTTACATGTAGAAGTCCCAGGAGACTGATCTTTCCCCAAACTATTTTAATACCTCAGATTAAATTAATTTAATGTCTGTCTAGAATCTAGATGCTGCATATGGAGCAAGAGAAAAATCAAAGCCTGATTCTGTTCAAGAACCACTCGTCTTGGCAACCTCAGAGAAGGTGGTCTGATCTGTCCAACTCCATTTTTGTTGGTGACAACAAAGTGTTCAAAGTCATACATGTAGGTCTCCCTAGAAAAAAGGGGAGGGAAGATGCTCCTTTTTATATAGAGTAAAATTATTTCCCACAGGTTTAAGAAAAGGTAGAATCTGGCCAGAGAAGACAAGAAGGCCGACGACCATGGCAAGTCGGGAGTGTGACCATTCTTGACTAACCACAGGTCTAGAGCTGCCAGCTGTCAGACTCTGAAACTGTCTTCCCTGACACACTGTGTTCCAGGGCAGGAGACCTGACGGAGAGTCCCGCTCAGTGCCGCCCCAGGAGGGCTGGTCTGGCAGCAGAATAGGCTGTATTATAGGGCAGCCATTGGCAGAGTCAGGAAGGCTACAGATAGGGCACATCTGTGATGGAGGAGTTCGACTTCCCAAGGAAGAGCCCTTGGCCATCCCTCTGATGGCTCCCGTGAGTAAAGCTCTCAGCGGTATGAGTCTGGGATACCGATTAACTGACTGAAGCAGCTTTTAACATGGTCCCATGGACACTCAGCGGTCACAGCCTGGGTCAGGTCCAACTCGGAAACTAAGCTCATCCTAAGATGACTGGAGAACTACAGAAGGAAGAACATCTCCACCAACAGCTGGCCAGTGTGGCAGAGGCAAACAAGATTTGGACTCTTTGGCGTTCGTGGTATGACCTAGATCTGCCAGGTAATACAGTCAGGTCTGAGTTGAAAAAGATCATCTCAAACACAAAGCAAGGCTTCAGTGTAAACGGAAGGAAGCCCCCACTCTACCAAAGCTGGTAGGAGATAATAGTTCCACACCTGAAACTGGAGGATCAGGTGGGTAATAGTAAGGCATCTCAGTAACAGGCATAAAGTAGACCTCTCCCGCCCTCTGCAGTTCTGGCTGCAATCTCCCATCATATCTGGGGATGGAGACTGCATTCCTGGGAAAGACATGCCATCCTATCTCCTCTGGGTGGTCACGCAGGGATCCTGCGTTTATTGTTCGATGGTGGGCTTGAGGAAGCCAGTCCTCCTCCAAGACACTGATGTGCTGGGACAAGCCCTTTGGCCACAGAGCACACATCCATACACCAGGGGAGCGTCTATGACCGCATCCAGCTCTCAATCGCTCAGCACATGATTTCCTTCAAGTTCCCAGTGCTGATGGGGGTGGGGTGGTGGTGACCCCCTTGGGCTGCAGCATTACCATTTCCAGGATTCTTGTGGGAAGGAGACTGGGACACAGTGCAGGCTGGCTGCACTATAACACAGAGAATGCTTCCGGTAGCCAGACAGAAAGGCAGGAGTGTTGCAGGGTAACTTGGACACCCTACCAGCTCCAGAACTCCGTGCTGGGATGGCCGAGGCCGCGTCACAGCTCAGCATCTGCATCTGACCAACCCTGCTTCTTCCCCCTCCCTTCACTGGTGTTTATGCCTCACACCCCACGTTTGGTCTGGACATCTGTTTCTTGCCGTGACCTGTACTTCCTAAGAAGATAAACGATCTAAATAGCTTTAGTGAAGCTAGCCTTGTGTAAGTGTTGGCCCTGTGTCAAAGTCTTAATAGAATTATTGCACCATCTTCTGCAAACACCCAGAAGAGATGACAGGCAAGATTACTGTTCAGAGGTTCTGCTAAGATTGAGATGGCTTTTTCCTCTCCTTGGGCTTTGGCTTCAGAAGCGAGCCTTCTCAGCGATACCTTGGAAAGAGTCACAGATATCCCCAATTCAACCTCTCAGCGTCCTATATGGACCCAGAAAAGGTGGCCTCGCCATGGGAAAATTCATCTCTTGCTTTTATCATCCCGTGGGCCACAATCTCCATGTTGGCTGTAAGTTGTCAGGCTGTCTCCTTCCTCCTATGTCCAATCAACCTGGCCAGCTCAAGCTTTTCTAGGCTGAGGTCAGGTAAATTCTACCTTTTGTTCTCAATCTTTCCTAGCCACCTTCTCTAGTCATGATCCTGTGATGAATATTTTCAGCGACCCTCGTCGACATCCTCAGCTAACCGTCTTTATGGTCTGATAAGGTTTTAAGACCTAGGACATTCTCCTGGACTTGTTTTGAAAACTCTATGCATTTGAGATATGATGATCTAGGTAGATCCATGACTCCCTTGTTTTCTAGCCATAGACAACTCTCTGAACACCACTGTCTATTTGGGTTTCAAGGACACTAGGACCAGGATGAAGCTCAGACTCCTTTATGGCATTTGGCGTCTAGGTTGGCTTATCTTTTAAAGGGAAACAGATTTGGACACTGACATCCAGACTTATGCTCTCAGTCCCTAGTCACTCAAGTGTTCTCACAAAATAACAAAAGCAAACTCAGAGCAAATTGGTATTTGCCTGAGGGGAAGAGGGTTGGAGGGTGACAAAAGTGGGTGAAGGGCAGGGCCATGAAACAAACTTCCAGATATAATCATGGTGATGTAATATACAACATGGCAACTATAGTAATATTGTATTGCATATCTGAAAACGTCAAGAGGGAGTAAATCTTAAGTTTTCATCGCAAAGAAAGAAACACTTGTCACTTTGGTGATGGATGGTAACTACAGCTTACGGCGATCACTTCAGTGTATACAAATAATGATTTTGTATACCTCAAACTAATGTTATGTCAATTCGATCTCAAAATTACAAAACCTTCTAAATGATTTTAGAAAGTAAAGCAACACTCAGTGACACTCAGAACAGGCTCATGCTACTAGAAGTAAGGAACTTCTAGTTAGGTAAACTGTTTTCTTCAGTAACACCAGAAATATGCTTGCCTTACTTAAGACCAAAATAAATAATTGCTGAAGTGGCTCTGGGATTTTTCCTAGCTCAAGTGATCTGATGTTCTGTGAAGTTCAGAAATAACTTGGAACTTTCCAAGCCTGGGACACAGAAGAGACTTGGCATTCCTGTTCTTTCAGAAGGTAGAGTCAGAATTGGGGTTCTGGCTCTGGTCTCTTTTTGTAGATGAACCTGGATTGAGGGGAGAAGGCTCTGGTCTGCTTCAGTGTTGTCCTGTGTCTTGTGCTGTGCTCTAATGAGGGGTGGGGGTCATCTGTCAGGCTCCTCAACTATGTACAGCTGACCCAGGAGTTCACTGGTCCCATCACCCTCTGTCTCAAATGCAAAGATCTGCACTAGAGACACCAAAGCGATGGTGGCTCAACCACAGTGCCTTTAGGAAGTGCAGTCCTCCACAAAGGAGCAAAAGGGCCGTGGGCATGGCCTCCATCCATCCTAGGTTCTGGAGAGCAGCTGAAGACTCAAGGTGGCTGGGAGGACAGTAGCAGGAAGCCAAGCCCTGCCCGATGGCCCAGCAGCCTCAGCCAGAACTTGAGGACAGAAGATGCTCACAACAAAGGACAAGGAACAAAACAGGAGAGAAGGGGAGGACGATCAATTCACTGCGGATGAATTACGCGTAGACGACTCTTCATGCTGATTTTACCACTGGAGAAGAACTGGGGCGCTGAACAACCCCACCATCAAGTGTAAGTGATCCCTGGTTTCAAAGACAGGTCAGACATCGAAAGCAGAGCCGACTGCCAACTCCTTAAGGGAAGGGCAATTGCAGCCACGTGAACAGCCTCAAGCTCGGGCTCGAGAACACGTCCCCAAAGAAGCCAGGACAAAGAGAACACCCATCGCTCGATCACAAACCAGTATTCTCCTTCAAGCCTTCGAGAACCTATTTCCTGGCACGGCTATCAGGGAAGGACTGGCTAGACAAACAGGCATCCCAGAACCCAGATACGTCTTTAGAACCTGCGAGGTGGGCACCAGGAGAGCAGAAGTGGGCCCATGAGTGCCTTGGCTGGGGGCCCAATCCCAGGTCTCGCGGGACTGTCCCTTTGGACCAAAGCATCCTGTCCACTGGTCCCAGCAGCCTTCCCCTGCCTGCCCACCATCATCTCGGGAACATCCAATCATTTGCTCAGCAGCTCCTCTCTCCCCAACCTTCTTTCGAGTTCCTCTGGGGGCGATGGGGGCCAGTCACCAGGGAGCGGGGTGGTCCAGCCCACCTGCGCCAGAGGAGAGAACTCAACCTCCTCAGACACTTAGGAGGAGTCACTCGTCAAAGTCACAGATTGACCCCGGAAGGGGGCTCATCCCTTCACTCCTCTGGTGTCCACAACAAGGAAAATGCCAGGAGCGCAACTAGCACACTGGCCTGGCAGCACTGCCCCCTGTCCCAGCCTGACCCTGAGCATCCCCAGCAACAGGTGCAACACCTGGTCAGCCAGGCACATCCCACACTAGGCCAAGGTGGGGCCAGAGGGGAGGGGACAGGGGAAGGGGCAATTCTGCAGCCTGAACACACGGACACACGGATGGTAGCAGCAGCACGCACCATCGGCCGAAGAGCTGTTGCCTCTGTCGCTGGGCCAACAGCACCAGCGTCTGCAGAAACTTGAATTTAGCCCCTTAGATGATCTCCTGTCAACCACGAAGACGCAGGAAGAGGCCTCGTCTCTCTTCTGCATGAGGAATGGCAAGAAGAGGACTTTCCAGGACCACCGGAGGCATCCCCCCAGCAAGGAGAATTTCAGGCTTCTCTCGACAAACTGCAGAGCTCACTAGGGCCTCAGCTTGAACAGAAGGGCATCAGCTTTCTCCCCACCCTTTTAGGTCTCTTTTCCTGGGATGCAGAGTCAGACTGACAAAGGGACAAGGAAACCCAGCATGCTGGAGTCCAAGACAAAGGCAAGAAACAGTCATCACTTAGAAACCCAGAGGGAGTGCTTCCTTTGTCCTGCAGGTGGCTCTTTCTCGGCTCCCTGATTGTTGCCAAGCTCAGACGGCCTCTAGAGCCACCATGGGTACCAGGCAGTGGACACCCTCCCTGACGACTGAATGAACCGGAGCATTCTCAGGACACACGTCGCCCCCTCCCTGCCATTACCACACCTCAGCCATCTGGACCACCCCAGAACTGAAACCAGAACCAATCATAGGTCTAAGGACTCATCCACATGGGTTTCCCTTCTGGCAAGATCAGAAGTCAAGCCTGAGGTTAGGCTGGTGTATAGAAGAGGGGGATGCCCCATGTCTCGAACATGGGAGTCCAGGAACAGGTCTGTATCCCAGCTGTGAGTACTGGACCCGGCAATGGAAGCAGCTCCTTTCTTCATCTATCAATGGTTAATTCAAAGGTTAAGTCCATAATATTGTGGAATCTTCCAATCTTGGAGCATTAAAACAAACAGAAGATAGCAGAGGACGGTATGGTGGCAGCTCCAAGAAATCGCGGAGGACAGCACGAGTCTGGCACTTTCCACAGTGGTAGCATCTTTGGATGTACGGGCGCGCCTGTTCACCCACCATCTTCCCTCGTGTTTTATGAAGTATAAGTTGTCTAAGCCTCTTGGTGGTCTTCTTTCAACTGTCTCCTCCCTTTTTTTTTTTTTTCACGGTACGCGGGCCTCTCACCGTTGTGGCCTCTCCCGTTGCGGAGCGCAGGCTCCGGACACGCAGGCTCAGCGGCCATGGCTCACGGGCCCAGCCGGTCCGCGGCATGTGGGATCTTCCCGGACCGGGGCACGAACCCGTGTCCCCTGCATCGGCAGGCGGACTCTCAACCACTGCGCCACCAGGGAAGCCCCCCCGCCTTTTATTTAAATTAATGTATTTTTGGCTGCGTTGGGTCTTCGTTGCTGAGTGCGGGCCTTCTTGTTGTGGCCGGGGGGGCTACTCTTCGTTGAGGTGTGCGGGCTTCTCATTGCAGTGGCTTCCCTTGCTGCAGAGCACGGGCTCTAGGCATGCGGGCTTCAGTAGTTGTGGTTTGCGGGCTCTAGAGCGCAGGCTCCGTAGTTGTGGTGCATGGACTGGACTTAGTTGCTCCGCGGCATGTGGGATCCTCTCGGACCCGGGCTTGAACCTGTGTCCCCTGCATTGTCAGGTGGATTCCTAACCACTGCGCCACGAGGGAAGTCCCTCCCTCCTTTTCAAGTGCTAACTTTGAAAGATACATCCTGGATTATCAAGCTATGTGGCTTTCCATTGGTGTAATAACAATCTTTGTAAACTTGAAATTGTTCTTCAGATATAAACAAGCTAACTCCTTGAACCAGGGTGTTACCTTAATTCCAGGTTGTCTGAGAAATGAAATCACAACCTCTGAGTTTGTTCCTGGAGAAATGTCAGGACATTATTGCCCCCTATACCTTCTACAATCTCTTCTCCCACTTTTCTCTTAAAATTGCCACCCACCCCCCAGCATCTTTGGCAGACGCCAGCTCTATGGCAGGGAGACACCTTAAAAGTCCTTCCACCCCACCCTTGGTGATCTACTATCAATGTTACCATGTGTGGAGATGACCTTCTGAAAGTTTAGTTTTGTAAAGCTTCTTTCGTGACCAAGCTACAGGCTAGGCATACGCTATTCACTAACTTTTACCACTCTCAATTTGTCTAGACTTTAGAGATTTGAAGTTGTAAAGGACATTCAAGAGGCAGTCACCACATGTGCCCAAGTGCGCTGTTAGGCTTTCAGTGGTACGGGAGATTCTTGCATGAACTGCCCGGAGGAAGAGACAGCGGGAGAACTAGCTCCATAGGATGTAGACCTTGAGACAAAAAGGGGAGTGATTATCAGAGGGGGTCTCTCCCATATCAAAGTCACAGGTTCCGTCCTGGACTCTGCAATGTTCCTTCTTTTATTATCCCTATTTCCAGGGAAATTTCCTGAAATTCTAAGTTAATAGAAAAAGGAATTTAGGCTGAGGCATACAATCCTGGCCTCGTAGAAATCACATCCATTTCCAGGCCTCCTCTGGTCACAAAACCCAGCGGGCCTCTGTCCTTAAGGTGGGTTGAGGCAAAGGACATCTTAAATCCACCTGCTGAATTTAATGTCCCGCAGCCCAGTGCTAGGGGTCTGGGTTCCTCCTGGGCCCCACTCAACCCACAGCTTCCCTTTCTGCCTCATGGATTTCTTTGATTCCAGGTCTCTTACCTAAATGTCCATCTTCCATCTCCAAACTTGAGCGTTTACGTTTCCTACCTCATCAGGCTAGATTCCTACTTGCCAAGTCATTTACTTTACTTTACTTTACTCCTTGTTTACCCCCCGCAAAAAAATACACTAGTTTTCTATGATCTCATTGAGTCACTGAATCAAGCAACTATCAAGTCCCACATTACCTTTGGACTTAAAATTATAGTATATACAGTAGTACATTTCTCTGATGTTAAATTTAGGAGTTAGGAGTCTACTTACACGAAATCCAGATATCCTCACTGAGGGAGAACTCTCTTGGGCACCTGCCTGCTGCTGCCCCTCCTGTGGGCCCCCAAGGCACCTTTGAAGAACATCAGGGCTCCAAGAAATAAGGTTTGAAAGCTTCTGAGATGCTCCACATCTTCTTATAAATGTAACAAGCTGAAAAAATGTTATTTGCAATAATTCATAAATTAGGTGAACTTACATCTTCAGTAAGTTATTTTAAAAAAAGAAGCACTGATTAACTTTCGGTTTCTTTATCCTATGATTAGCATAGGTGTGAGTATCGCTTAAACTTCTAAGTCATTTAGTTGTGAGTAGTTTTGCTTTGTTTTATCTCTACAGGTTATTTTGTTCCTTTATATTTTATTACTGGTGTTTGATTTAATTCACTGTGATCAGAACCTATTAGCTGTATCTTGGATATTTCAAACTTGTTGAGATTTATTTGTGATCTAGTACCTGGTCAAAATTCTAAATGTTTCATATGCATATAAAAATAATTTTTAGATTAGGTATACTAATGCACTATCCTTTCTGTATATTTTATTAAGTTGTGTCAGTCTGAGAGAAGAATTTAAAACCCTGAATGAGAGGACCTTCAAGATGGCAGAGGAATAAGACGCGGAGATCACCTTCCTCCCCACAAATACATCTACGTGTGGACAACTCCTACAGAACACCTCCTGAACGCTGGCAGAAGACCTCAGACTTCCCAAAAGGCAAGAAAATCCCCATGTACCTGGCCATGGGGCTGACAGGGTCTTGGTGCTCTGGCCTGGTGTCAAGCCTGAGCCTCTGAGGTGGGAGAGCCGAGTTCAGGATATAGGACCACCAGAGACCTCCCAGCTCCATGTAATATCAATTGATGAGAGCTCTCCCAGAGATTTCCGTCTCAACGCCAAGACCCAGGTCCACCCAATGGCCAGCAAGCTCCAGTGCTGGATGCCCCATGCCAATCAACTAGCAAGATAGGAACACAACCCCATCCATTAGCAGAGAGGCTGCCTAAAACCATACTAAGTTCACAGACACCCAAAAACACACCACTGGACACGGCCCTGCCCACAAGAAAGACAAGATACAGCCCCACCAACCAGAACACAGGTACCAGTCCCCTCCACCAGGAAGCCTACACAAGCCACTGAACCAACCTCACCCACTGGGGGCAGACACCAAAAACAACAGGAACTACGAACCTGCAGCCTGGAAAAAGGAGACCCCAAACACAGTAAGTTAAACAAAATAAGAAGACAGAGAAATACAGAGCAGATGAGGGAGCAAGGTGAAAACCCACCAGACCATACAAATGAAGAGGAAATAGGCAGTCTACCTGAAAGAGAATTCAGAGTAATGATAGTAAAGATGATCCAAAATCCTGGAAATAGAATGGAGAAAATACAAGAAACGTTTAACAAGGACCTAGAAGAACTAAAAGGGACACAAACAATGATGAGCAACACAATAACTGAAATTAAAAATTATCTAGAAGGAATCAATAGCAGGATAACTGAGGCAGAAGAACGGATAAGTGACCTGGAAGATAAAATAGGGGAAATAACTACTGCAGAGCAGAATAAAGAAAAAAGAATGAAAAGAATTGAGTACAGTCTCAGAGACCTCTGGAACAACACTAAATGCACCAATATTCAAATTATAGGGGTCCCAGAAGAAGAAGAGAAAAAGAAAGGGTCTGAGAAAATATCTGAAGAGATTATAGTTGAAAACTTCCCACATGGGAAATGAAATAGTCAATCAAGTCCAGGAAGTGCAGAGAGTCCCATACAGGATAAATCCAAGGAGAAACATGCCAAGACACATATTAATCAAACTATCAAAAATTAAATACAAAGAAAAAATATTAAAACCAGCAACGGAAAAGCAACAAATAACACAAGGGAATCCCCATAAGGTTAACAGCTGATCTTTTTAGCAGAAACTCAGCAAGCCAGAAGGGAGTGGCAAGACATATATAAAGTAATGAAAGGGAAAAACCTACAACCAAGATGACTCTACCCAGCAAGGATCTCATTCAGATTTGACAGAGAAATTAAAACCTTTACAGACGTGCAAAGTTAAGAGAATTCAGCACCACCAAAACAGCTTTACAACAAATGCTAAAGGAACTTCTCTAGGCAGGAAACACAAGAGAAGGAAAACACCTACAAAAACAAACCCAAAACAATTAAGAAAATGGCAGTAGGAACATACATATCGATATTTAGTTACCTTAAACGTAAAGGGATTAAATGCTCCATCCAAAAGACACAGACTGGCTGAATGGATACAAAAACAAGACCCATATATATGCTGTCTACAAGAGACCCACTTAAGACCTAGGGACACATACAGACTGAAAGTGAGGGGATGGAAAAAGATATTCCATGCAAATGGAAATCAAAAGAAAGCTGCAGTAGCAATTGTCATATGAGACAAAATAGACTTTAAAATAAAGACTATTATAAGAGACAAAGAAGGACACTACATAACGATCAAGGGATCAATGCAAGAAGAAGATATAACAATTCTAAATATTTATGCACCCAACATAGGAGCACCTCAATACATAAGGCAAATGCTAACAGCCATAAAAGGGGAAATCGACAGTAACACAATCATAGTAGGGGACATTAACACCCCACTTACACCAATGGACAGATCATCCAAAATGAAAATAAATAAGGAAACACAAGCTTTAAATGACACATTAAACAAGATGGACTTGATATTTATAGGACATTCCATGCAAAAACAACAGAATACTCTTCTCAAGTGTTCATGGAACATTGGATAGGATAGATCCAATCTTCTAGGATAGATCATATCTTGGGTCACAAATCAAGCCTTGGTAAATTTAAGAAAATTGAAATCGTACCAAGTATCTTTTCTGACTATAATGTTATAAGACTACATATCAATTACAGGAAAAAAACATGTAAAAAATGCAAACACATGGAGGCTAAACAATACGCTACTAAATAACCAAGAGATTACTGAAGAAATTAAACAGGAAATCAAAAAGTACCTAGAAACAAATGACAACGAAAGCACAATGACCCAAAACCTATGGGATGCAGCAAGATCAGTTCTAAGAGGGAAGTTTATAGCAAGAAACAAAAAAAATCTCAAATAAACAACCTAACCTTACACCTAAAGCAATTAGAGAAGGAAGAAGAAAAAAAAACCCCAAAGTCAGCAGAAGGAAAGAAATCATAAAGATCAGATCAGAAATAAATGAAAATAAATGAAGGAAACAATCGCAAAGATCAATAAAACTAAAAGCTGTTTCTTCGAGAAGATAAACAAAATCGATAAACCATTAGCCAGACTCCTCAAGAAAAAAAGGGAGAAGACTCAAATCAATAGAATTAGAAATGAAAAAGGAGAGGTAACAACTGACACTGCAGAAATACAAAGGATCATGAGAGATTACTACAAGCAACTCTATGCCAATAAAATGGACAACCTGGAAGAAATGGACACATTGTTAGAAAGGCACAATCTGTCAAGACTGAACCAGGAAGAAATAGAAAATATGAACAGACCAATCACAAGCACTGAAATTTAAACTGTGATTAAAAATCTTCCAACAAACAAAAGCCCAGGACCAGATGGATTCACAGGCGAATTCTATCAAACATTTAGAGAAGAGCTAACACCTATCCTTCTCAAACTCTTCCAAAATATAGCAGAGGGAGGAACACTCTCAAACTCATTCTATGAGGCCACCATCACCCTGATACCAAAACCAGACAGAGAGGTCACAAAAAAAGAAAACTACAGGCCAATATCACTGATGAACATAGATGCAAAAATCCTCAACAAAATACTAGCAAACAGAATCCAACAGCACATTAAAAGGATCATACACCATGATCAATGGGGTTTATCCCAGGAATGCAAGGATTCTTCAATATATGCAAATCAATCAATGTGATACACCATATTACAGATTAAAGAATAAAAATTATATGATCTCAATAGATGCAGAAAAAGTTTTTGACAAAATTCAACACCCATTTTTGATAAAAACTCTCCAGAAAGTAGACATAGAGGGAACTTACCTCAGCATAATAAAGGCCATATATGACAAACCCACAGCCAACATCATTCTCAATGGTGAAAAACTGAAACCATTTCCTCTAAGATCAGGAACAAGACAAGGTTGCCCACTCTCACCACTATTATTCAACATAGTTTTGGAAGTTTTAGCCACAGTACTCAGAGAAGAAATAAAAGGAATCCAAATCAGAAAAGAAGAAGTAAAAATGTCACTGTTTGCAGATGACATGATACTATACATACAGAATCTTAAAGACTCTACCAGAAAACTACTAGAGCTAATCAATGAATTTGGTAAAGTGTCAGGACACAAAATTAATGCACAGAAATCTCTTGCATTCCTATACACTAATGATGAAAAATATGAAAGTGAAATTACGGTATAAACCTACCTAAGGAGAAAAAAGACCTGTATGCAGAAAATTATAAGACACTGATGAAAGAAATTAAAGATGATACAAACAGATGGAGAGATATACCATGTTCTTGGATTGGAAGAATCAACATTGTGAAAATGACTCTACTACCCCAAGCAATCTACAGATTCAATGCAATCCCCTATCAAACTACCACTGGCATTTTTCACAGAACTAGAACAAAAAATTTCACAATTTGTATGCAAACACAAAAGACCCCGAATAGCCAAAGCAACCTTGAGAAAGAAAAACGGAGCTGGAGGAATCAGGCTCCCTGACTTCAGACTATACTACAAAGCTACAGTAATCAAGACAGTATGGTACTGGCACAAAAACAGAAAGATAGATCAATGGAACAGGCTAGAAAGCCCAGAGATAAACCCACGCACATATGGTCACCTTATCTTTGATAAAGGAGGCAGGAATATAAAATGGAGGAAAGACAGCCTCTTCAAAAAGTGGTGCTGGGAAAACTGGACAGGTACATGTAAAAGTATGAAATTAGAACACTCCCTAACACCATACACAAAAATAAACTCAAAATGGATTAAAGACCTAAGTGTAAGGCCAGAAACTATCAAACTCCTAGAGGAAAACATAGGCAGGACACTCTCTGACATAAATCACAGCAAGATCCTTTTTGACCCACCTCCTAGAGAAATGGAAATAAAAACAAAAATAAACAAATGGGACCTAATGAAACGTCAAAGCTTTTGCATAGCAAAGGAAACCATAAACAAGACGAAAAGACAACCCTCAGAATGGGAGAAAATATTCGTAAATGAAGCAACTGACAAAGGATTAATCTCCAAAATATGCAAGCAGCTCATGCAGCTCAATGTCAAAAAACAAACAACCCAATCCAAAAATGGGCAGAAGACCTAAATAGACATTTCTCCAAAGAAGATACACAGGTTGCCAACAAACACATGAAAGGATGCTCAACATCACTGATCATCAGAGAAATGCAAATCAAAACTACAATGAGGTATCACCTCACACCAGTCAGAATGGCCATCATCAAAAAATCCACAAACAGGGCTTCCCTGGTGGCGCAGTGGTTGAGAGTCCGCCTGCCGATGCAGGGGACGCAGGTTTGTGTCCCGGTCAGGGAAGATCCCACATGCCGCGGAGCAGCTGGGCCTGTGAGCCATGGCCACTGAGCCTGCGCGTCCACAGCCTGTGCTCCGCAACGGGAGAGGCCACAGCAGTGAGAGGCCCACGTACCTCAAAAAAAAAAAAAAAAATCCACAAACAATAAATGCTGGAGAGGGTGTGGAGAAAAGAGAACCCTCTTGCACTGTTGGTGGGAATATAAATTGATACAGCCACTATGGAGAACAGTATAGAGGTTCCTTAAAAATCTAAAAATAGAACTACCTTATGATCCAGCAATCCCACTACTGGGCATATACCCTGAGAAAACCAATATTCAAAAAGAGACATGTCCCACAATGTTTACTGCGGCACTATTTACAATAGCCAGGACATGGAAGCAACCTAGGTGTCCATCGACAGATGAATGGATAAAGAAGATGTGGCACATTTATACAATGGAATATTACTCAGCCATTAAGGAAATGAAATTGAACTATTTGTAGTGAGGTGAATGGATCTAGAGTCTGTCATACAGAGTGAAGTAAGTCAGAAAGTGAAAAACAAATACCGTATGCTAACACGTATATATGGAATCTAAAAAAAAAAAGGTTCTGATGAACATAGGGGCAGGACAGGAATAAAGATGCAGACGTACAGAATGGACTTGAGGACACGGGAAGCGGGAAGTGTAAGCTGGGAGGAAGTGGGAGAGTAACGTTGAGATATATACACTACCAAATGTAAGACAGCTAGTGGGAAGCAGCCACATAGCACAGGGAGATCAGCTAGGTGCTTTGTGACCACCTAGAGGGGTGGGATAGGGAGCGTGGGATAGAGACGCAAGAAGGAGGGGGTATGGAGATATGTGTATACGTATGGCTGATTCACTTTGTTATACAGCAGAAACACAACATTGTAAAGCAATTATATTCCAATAAAGATGTTTAAAAAAATTAAAAATGAAAAATCCCTCAGTGTGTCCTAAAGGTGGTCTGCAGTAGCAGAATGCCTAGTCTTTTATTCTGAGTATGTATCAAGGGCTTATTTGATATATTCACTATTTTAAACAAATTTATGTGTTCAACAAGATTGGCCAAACCTTTTTATTGTGTGTCACCCTGTATCAGGCGGTGATGGTCAAAACTGAACAAGAAAAATAACCTGCCAAGAGAGATCTTCCATTGCAGGAGGAAAAACTGAGTCACGAAGAGAAAACCATAGCACAACTGATGATCTCAGAGAGAGGGAGGAAGTGGGGGCCGTGGGATGGGAGGATGATTCACAATGTGCTAGAGGAACGTAGCGGAGCATAGGCAGGGGAATCCATTACTGTCTTATGCCTTGGAGGAAAAAGAGGTCATTGTGGTAGCTTCCGGGAGGAGGTGACACGGATTTGAATTTAAAGCAGGAGTAGGAGACAGATTCATAGTAATAGCCTCTTTGAGGAATGAGGGAGAGCAATTAAACTGCAGAGGAGAGCATGTCACTTCAGCCTTACTTCCCTTAGAAAAGTATTTTAATTTCATATATGAAAATTATCAAAGTTCAAAAAAGGAAGATTCATTAAGAGAATTAAAAACCAAGCCACAGTTTGGGAGAAGATAAGCAAACACCCAAGTTAAAAAATAATTGGCAAAGACCTGAACAGACACCTTACCAAAGATGATATACAGATGGCAAATAAGCATATAAAAAAAGATGCTAAATATCATGTCATTAGGAAATTGCAAAGGAAAACAACGAGATACCACTACAAACATTTTAGCCATTTGAATGGCTAAAATTGAAAAAATTGACAATACCAAGTGCTAACAGGGATGCAAAGTGAAAGGAACTCTCATTCCTTGTTGGTGGAAATGGAAACGGTACAGCCATTCTGGAAGACAGCTTGGCAGTTTTTTTACAAAGCTAAACAGAGTCTTATGATTCAGCACTTGTTCTCCTAGTTATTTTTCCAAGTGACTTGGATACTTAGGTCCGCACAAAAACCTAGACACAGAGGTTTAAAATCAAATAATAATTTAATATTTATTGAGTGCTTTCTACATGCCAGACACTTGGCTCTAATTTCCCTCATTTTTATAGTTAAAGATGACTTCTCAGAGAACTGAACTCACATAACTTGCCCAACATCAACCACGCAGGAAGCAAAGCTAGATCAGAACCACAGGAGTCTAACTTCAGATGCCATGTTTTCAGTCACAGTGCATTTCTGTCCCCAACTCTAAAAGAAGGGAAAATATCCTACAATAAAATGCAGCATCGAAATTCATTAATTCCAGGAATATTTTAACTTTTCATCAGTGGAGTACTGTGAGAATACCTTTGGGGACAGACAGAAATGGGTCCAAGTTCTGGTTCTGCCATATACCAGCTCTGGAAAAGGTACTGAAACTCCATAAGCTTCTGGTATTTTAGCTCACAGATACTTTATTAGGATGAAATGTGGTAAGATACATAAAATGTCTAGCACCTAGTGCTAGACACCAACTTTCGCCATTTACGTTTTCATGATGTGGTCTCCCAGGTGGATTTTCCCAGCGTGAGCAAATGAACTGTTTATCTTGGCAGCTCCGTCTCCACATGGAAATGAATAAACTGCTGCTGAATTTCATGTCATGAGCGTGGTCAATATGAGTCATTGGCAGAGTGAGATCAACTCTTGGAGAACCTGTAAGTTCTGTTCTTTGAATATATACCTCTGTGGACCAGAGTTTGAGTTCACTGAGTCCATCATCTGAGCCAGCAGGCTACTTCCCCTCTCCTATTAGTACAGGATGTGCAAAATTCCTCTTTGATGACTTTGTTTTTATAGCTTCTGTTGATGACAGGGTAATGATCCCAGACTGCTTACCTGGATAGCACGTCAGCGGTAATTCACGGAGAGAACAAAAACAAGATGTCTCGGTTGGCGAGCTCAGGAGTGCACATTCTGTTGATCTCCGGCTCCTGGACGGCACCTCCTGGGTGCTGTGCCAGACTGGCCTTAGCTCTCCTACCCCCCCGCCCCCGCCATCAGGGCTGAAGACCGGCCTTAGCTCTCCTACCCCCCCACCCCCCCCCCCGCCATCAGGGCTGAAGACCGGCCTTAGCTCTCCTACCCCCCCACCCCCCCCCCCCGCCATCAGGGCTGAAGACCGGCCTTAGCTCTCCTACCCCCCCACCCCCCCCCCCCGCCATCAGGGCTGAAGACCGGCCTTAGCTCTCCTACCCCCCCACCCCCGCCATCAGGGCTGAAGACCGGCCTTAGCTCTCCTACCCCCCCACCCCCCCCCCGCCATCAGGGCTGAAGACCGGCCTTAGCTCTCCTACCCCCCCCCCCCCCGCCATCAGGGCTGAAGACCGGCCTTAGCTCTCCTACCCCCCCCCCCCCCCGCCATCAGGGCTGAAGACCGGCCTTAGCTCTCCTACCCCCCCCCCCGCCATCAGGGCTGAAGGTGCTGTGCCCACTGGGTGAGACAGTGTGTGGAGAGCTGTCACTCTGTGCGTGGGACAGGGTGAGAACTCAAGCGTTCTAGAAAGCAAGGGTTATGATTTTACACGCAAAACGGCCAGCGCTCCTCTTGCTGCTACTAAGGGTGAGATATTCATGTCCCTGTCCTAGCACTTAGGATGCTTGGGACTAGTGTCAGACTGCTGGGTGCAAGTTCTCAGGAAGGAAGATGACAGAGTCAGGTATCTACGTGAAGAAGGCAGGTTTTCTCTGTTTATTTCTTGGTGTATCACAGGGTCTAGCATAGTGCCTGGCATCAGAGCCTCTGCCCTGTAAGATATATTCCCGATGCCTGATGTGTCACAGATACTCTGCTACCAGGTATTCCAGTACCATCCCCTTCACCATCACTGGGGCCATCACTAAAAAGCAACCACAGAACAATGATGCTTAGGGCTGAACCGCTAGTCACACTCACTCCTAACTGGTTCTCCAACCCTGGAATCTTCATTTAAGCACACTGTTAAAATATTCTTATTAACTTGCATCATCAATATATCCTTCATCTAGTATTCGTATTCTTTACTTCTGCAGCCTGGTCTGGAAGAAACAGATACCAAGGGGGTTTATATTACCCAGTTGTTGAAAATTGCTTTTTCTGATTCTGTCCCCAACTATCTATCTTCCCTTTGCTTTCTCTCCGTCACTGCAGTGCTAGTACAGTTTCTCTTTGTCATTGTCATGGACCAGTTCCAAAGCGTTCTCATTGCTTGCACTATTTCTGATTCATTTTCCCCCTAATGAAGTAGAACTTCCTGGTTGCCTTCTAAACATTGTGCTGATCGCACCACTTTTCCTTCCTGGGCTTAGCATCACTTTCTGAATCCAAACTGACCTTCCCATGGGCTCTGAAGCTCCTTCATCATTTGGTTCGCGACCTCGTGCTCCCGCTCACCTCTTCCTCTCTTTTCCCGGCCACGACTGCACATCAGCCAATGATTCATCCTTTCTGAGCACCCACGTGCCCCTTTTCACCTTCTTCCCTCAACTGGAATACCAAATATATTATCCTTAATACAATCATCCTTCAAGACGAAGTTCAGACATGACCACATACATCAAGAACATCTCTACGGCTCCCCCTGGCTATTGAAGTGTACCCCACGCTCATACCTTCTTATACTTTTTAATGCTGCATTTTGTTTCTGCATTTTAATATAGGTATGTATGTTCATGGGTGTCTCAGCCTGCTTTCTATTACATTTTGGGAGGTGTAGCATATTGCAGAAAGAGCCACAATACTTTTTATCTTTTCCCATCAAAAGCTGAAGCCCAGAAGTGTTATTAATACCCAAAGAATGGACGGTGAGCATGGAGGTGTTTAAATACTTCCTTCTAGCTGTGGAGGCGACAGTGATTAGCCCAAACTCACTTATGAAGACTAGGATGGGAATTGATATTTAGGTGGAAGTTCTGCATCCAATAGTTAGTCAAGGTGCAGGTGACCTGGGGCTGTGGTCTTAGCCTCTTTGAAGAGTGACAGATCTTTCTGCACATCAGACGTACGGTGCTGACCAGAAACTAAGATTCTCAGTTTTATGTAGTAAAAAAGAAACATAAGCCTGTTAATTAATACATGGAACGTGCACCATGGTACTGTAAGTGCTGATTACCCAATATTTTTAAAAACTGACGACACGGTGCCTTCACTTCCTGACTGCCACCGCCTGCATTGGAGAAGTGTGGACCCCCTCCCTAGAGACAGTCCCATACCTGTGCACGTGCTGCCACGTGCTTCCTGTTCTCAGACTCACTGGGTGACGAAGGCATGCATCCCATCAGTCAGCTGTGGCAGAGGCCTGGCTACCAGAAAAGTCCAGCAAGCAAACCGAGCTCGTCCACAAAGCTGAGAGGATTGTTCCTGCAAGTGTGCCCCATGGACAGTCTGCTATAGGCTTCAGCAGTTCCCGGGAGGTCCAAGGCTGGATCTGGGGGTCTGGGGTGAGGCCTGGGAATCAGGATGCTCATCAAACACCCCCAGTTACTGCAGCACATCAAATGGGGCCTATGGAACTACTACAACTACAGAGTTGTAGGCGGAGGCTGCTCCGACCAGCATGTAATGGCTCACTCTTGCCGTGGTAGGAAACCCCTTTCTCCATCCTTGCCCCACACTAACGCAGCTCCCAGCTCAGGAAGGGTTGGTTTTTTGGGGGGAGCGGGTGCTGTGTTGAGAATGTGAGTGTAAACTAAATAGCTCAAGGATGCAGGGCTGTGCCCCAGGTAATGTTGGAGAGAGTGGGATCATCTCCAGGAAAAAATACAAAACCAAACCCCCAAACACCTCAATCTCAGTTTGCGCTGAATCAGAACAGTAAAGTATCTGGATGATTTCTCCAGGGCTCCTGCAACAAAGTGCCCCAGCTGGCGGGCTTAAAGCAACAGAAAGGTCTTCTCTCACATTCTGGAGGCTAGAAGTCTGAAATCAGGGGGTCAGCAGGGCCACGCTCACTCTGAAAGCTCTCCGGGAGGATCGAATCCATGATTTTCTCGTAGTTTCTGGCGTTGTCGCCATCTTTAGTGTTCCTTGCTTGTAGATGCATCAGTTCAACCTGCCTTTGTCATCACATGGTATTCTTCTCTTTGTGTCTCTGAGTCTGTTCTCCTGTTCTTATCGATTTGGATTAGAACTCACTCTAAACCAGTGTGAACTCATCTTAACCTGATGGTATCTAGAAAGACCACCCCCCTTCCCAAATAAGTTCATATCCACAGGTACCAAGTGTTGGGAATTCAACATACCTTTTGGGGGGACACAATGCAACCCATAAGAGCATCCAAGAAGCAATGGACAAGAACACACTGTGCAGCCCACCCCCCAGTCTGCAACAAAACCTACAGAGCCAGAAAATGTAACTTCCTTGGGGAGTAATTGGGCTACTCTGAGTTACCTTCATCTGGTATTTGGAAGTAGATCTGGTATCTTTAGACTGAGGATGTCCTTGAAGTTTCTGGATAACAATGGGATATGGGATTTTCTGGGATCTGGGTGTGAAAAGGAGAAAAAAGGAGTGACTTTTTATTCCTCAAGCTGTTGGAAGGGGTCCTACAGTTTACCCCATCTGCTTAATTCCATTTCACAACAATCTTTGAAACATTGTATGTTTCGAATACTTCTCTAAATCCTGGACTCTTCCCAGAGCACCATACACTTATGTATCTTGTACTGATACACAAGGTTAAAATTTATTTCTGAAGCACGTGGTGAGAGGAATAAAGCATATGTTAAACAATAAGCATATTTTTTGGTAAGTCTGACTATCCCTGTAACGCAAATGAGCACAAGAAAAACTCTGCCATTTGGTCAGTTCTGCAAAATATTGGAAAAAGTCTTCTAGCTCGTCTTTGAAGATGATTTCTTGACTTCCAGGGCAGAATTTGTCCAGCAAATTAGCCAACTGCAAATTAGCCAGTTGCCTGGGGTCCTTGCTAAGGAGACTTCAGTACTTGCACTTGACCTTTGCCACTGGCAGTGACAGCTGGCTTTGCATACTAATGATCCTTCTGCCGAACTCTTAGTGCTTTTCAAATAATTTATCCATCAGTAATCCCACCTGTAATAGGGTAGGCCATTATGTCTTCCTTACATCTTGACTGGACAAATTAGGCATTTCAGTCTTGGTCTCTGTATAAGAATTCCTGGGATAAAATCTATGTCTCTATTTACCAGCTACATGACCTCGGGCATGTTAATTAATCTTTCTTTGAATCAAGTTCCTCTGATGTAAAATGGGACTGATAAATCTGCTAAGAGAATTACATAAGATAATTCACGAAAAGCACTGACACAGGTCTGCCCCACAGCAAGTTCTTAATAAATGGAAGCTTTTGTTAATACAGGAGACCTCATGATTACACAAATCAGGATGTAACAAAATTAGTCACGGGCTTCCACCTTCCATTGTAGGCTCACTCTTGTCATTTCACTAACCTTGAAATACAGGTACTTAACTTTTAAAATATATGTGCACTGTTTTCCACTGTTCTCACTTACAGTGATTTAACTATAATGTAGTACTTGTGTAATATTTGAGTGGAATAATACGAGTGGAAATAGACAACATTGATGTGGTATATACACATGAAATTTAACTTTATGATTGGCTACGTTTTCTTCACATTAACACTCTGAGATTATATATTCAGTTACTATTCCGACATCAGCATATTTTATTCTGATTTTTTTAATTGAAGTATAGTTACTTTACAATGCTGTGTTAGTTTCAAGTATACAGAAAAGTGATTCAGTTATATACACATATATATGTGTATACTTTTTCAGATTCTTTTC
Source organism: Lagenorhynchus albirostris (assembly GCF_949774975.1). Lineage (NCBI taxonomy): Eukaryota > Metazoa > Chordata > Mammalia > Artiodactyla > Delphinidae > Lagenorhynchus > Lagenorhynchus albirostris. The sequence goes on along the minus strand of NC_083111.1, from coordinate 78,182,064 downwards.
CATTATAGTTTATTACAAGATATTGAGCATAGTTCCCTATGCTATACATAGCATATCTTGTTGTTTACCTATGTTATATATAGTAGTGTGCATATGTTAATCCCAAACTCCTAATTTATCTCTCTCCCACCATCCCCGCTATTCCCTTTGGTAACAAGTCTGTTCTCTATATCTGTGAGTCTGTTTCTGTTTCATAGATATGTTCATTTGTGTCATATTTTAGATTCCAAGTGTAAGTTATATCATATGATATTTGTCTTTCTCTGAATTACTTCACTTAGTGTGATAATCTCTGGGTCCATCCATGTTGCTGCTAATGGCATTACTTCATTCTTTTTTATGACAGAGTAATATTCCATTATATATATATATATACATATATACATATATATATTTACACACACACACACACACACACACACACAGCACACACTACATCTTCTTTATCCATTCATCCATTGATGGACACTTAGGTTACCTCCATGTCTTGGCTATTGTAAATAGTGCTGCTATGAACATTGGGGTGCATGTATCTTTTTGAATTAGAGTTGTCTCTGGATATATGCCCAGGAGTGGGATTGCAAAATCCACTCTATTTTTAGTTTTTTAAGGAACCTCCATACTGTTCAACATCGTTATATTTTAATGATATTATCAAACAATGCAATTCCCCACCATTCTACTTATAGTGGATAGAGCGGTACTCTGCCCTGAATGTTCCTTCAAGCCTGATGTTACCATCCCATAGCTATTGGTTGCTGAAGTGTCCCTCACTGGATTGTCCTAAGCAACAGAGAACCGCCCCAGCTAAAGTGATGCCCTCTGCAATGGTTGATTTTAGGTGTGAATTTGACCAGGCTAAGTGATGCCCGGATAGTTGGTAAAGCATTATTTCTGGGTGTTCTGTGAGGATGTTTGCAGAAGAGATTAGCACTTGATTCAGTAGATTGGGTAAAGAGCATCCACCTTCCCAAGGTGGGTGGGCATCAACCCATCCATTGAGGGACCGAAACAGAACAAAAACGCAGAGGGAGGGTGAATTCTGTCTCTGTTCTTGAGTTGGGACTTGCACCTTCTCTTCCCTGGGACACTGGGGCTCCCGGTTCTCGGGCCTTAGGACTCCCGGACTTACACCAGTAGCCCCTAGCTCTCAGGCCGTCAGACTGGGACTGAATTATTTCACAGCTTTCCGGGTTCTCCAGCTTGACGGCAGAAGATCGGGGGACTCCTCAGCCTTCATGATCAGATAAGCCAATGCCCCTAATAAGCTTCTCTTGCACATCTATATGTATCCTATTAGTTCTGTTTCCCTGGAGAACCCTGACTAATATACCTTCCAGGAAGAGGCTAAGACTGATGACTGACTGACAGAGGAATGCGAACACCCAGCCGAGGGGCCGTCCCAGATCCAGAGCTCCCACAGGATTGGCTGAGGCCCGGGTCCCACCTCCCTGCCAGTCAGCTTCTTCCTCTGCCCGTCTTGCCTTCTCTTTTCTTCAGTTTACATACTGATTTTCTATCTTAAGCTTTGTTTCTACACACTCTGCTTTCAGACACCCACTTTGATATCCCACAGTGGATCCACTGGTCATGTCAATTGACGACATTATTCTACATGTCCCTGTTGAGCAGATTATAGTGGACACGCTAAGCGATTTAGCAAGGCATATGTGTGTCCAAGGATGGGTGTGAAAACCAGAAGACCAGTGGCCTGCCACATGGGTAAGGTTCCTATGGCCCCATGTTCTGGGGTGTAGAAGGATATTCCTTTAAAAAGAGATAGATGCAGTCTGCTATGTTTGCACTTTGCAACCAAGAAAAAGATGCAATGCGGTAACTCTCTTTGATTTTTGGTGGTAAGATACACTACCTTTGGGCATGATGTTCCGATACATTTACTGAGTGACCCATAAGCCTAAGTTTTATTGGGAGCCTGGAGCCAGAAAGGGCTCTGCAGCAGGTCCAGGCGGTCTGCTGCTTCCGCCTCATGTTCCTGTAGATCTAATGATACTAGAAGCATCTAAGGCAGACAGGGATACTCATGGGCCCTCTGGGAAGTCCTCCACTGATGAATCTCAGCAGAGACATTGAGGACTTTGAAGTAAAACCGTCACCTCTTTTGAGACAGTGATTCTTCTTTCGAAAAGCACCTCTGGTTTCCTGGGCCCTGATAGCTATTGAATGTCTCAGGACACCATGTGAGTCAGCAACTTCAGTTTACTTTTATTGGCTGAATGGTACTTGAGCTGGCAGATCATAAAAAAATGGTTCTTTGATTAAATGGAAGTTATCTAAATGAGACCAAAGCCAATTCAGAGGCACAGGTAACCTGCAGGGGAATGTGGTACACATTCCAAAGTTACCCTCTCTGACTGTGCTACACAATGAATTGTGTCTCGCTGAAATTCCCATGTTGAAGCCCTAACCTCCATTGTAACTGTATCTAGAGATAAGGTCTTTGGGAGCTAACATGAGATAAAGTCATAAGAGTAGAGCCATAATCTGATAGGACTATGGCCTGTGGGCTTATAAGAAGAGGAAACTCTCTCTCTCTCTCTTGCTCTCACTCTCCTGACCCCATGCCTTGTGAGGACACAGCGAGAAGGTGACCATCTGCAGGACAGGAAGAGAACTCCCTCTAGGACCTACCCACACCTTCATCCTGACCTTGGACTTCCAGCCTCCAGACCTGTGAGAAAATAAATTTCTGTTGTTTCAGCCACACAATCTATGATATTTTGTTACATCAGCACAAACTGACTAATACATACAACTATACTACTTCTCCATCAACTCTCACCTACAGAACCATGTGCAGCTCTCTGATGGCAGCCAACACAACGGGAAAGAAGCAAGGGTCTCTTTCAAAATCTGCACAGTGTGCTGTCATCACTGGAAGTGAATGGCAGCTGCAAGAGAGACCCCCCCAAGGGTGCCCCTGTGGACGGTTACAAAATAAAGTTATGCAATGAAGAACTTGGGTAGTATTTCTATACGTTCATTATACAATGGAAAAGACAGAACCTGCATAGTGATTGCAAATGGATTGGCTGGCAGCTCTTTTTTTTTTTTTTCCAAAAAATAACTAGTGGAAATTAGGTATCATATAGAGGAGTGATGTGTGGACGGACCTCTTAGAAAGGGAATGGTGAATGAAGACATTTATGATAAAACTAAATAAACACCAGGAGACATAACCCATTTGGAAAACACTCAATAACCAGGTGCACAAGGTGAACATATGTGAACGTCCATCAGCCTCTTTCTCCAGGAAGCCTGGCATTTTCTCTGTGGACACAAAGATTCTGTGGCATCAGGAATGAAGACTATGCATGGGCTCTACAAGCTGGACATCCTTCACCAAGCTGAGCTGGACACTGCTATTGCCAAGTACTGATGGTGTCTTTAGCAGTGACTAATGCTAAGTATCTAGCATGCAGGGTAATTGTGCGTTCACTTTTGCCCCTAGAGTCTTGGTTTATCCCTTTTGTCCTGATGTCCCATTAGCTCCTCTTTTCATTCTCAAAAGTGTCCTCCTTGAGAAAGTCAATTTTATGGCCACTCTGCTGATATAGCACCACCCCCAAATGCAATCATCCTGCTAGCAGGTGGTAGGTGTAGTACTTTTTTTCCTTTCTATAGTGGAGTGGGCGGCAATTTATTCTAATAGAAACACATACATATTCTAGATGCAGATTTGTCTTCCCTGCAGGAAATATTTCTAACAGAACCATCATCATTCAGTGACTTGTGGAATTCATCACCATAGTATTCCACTTTGCAGCGACACTAACTGAGGAAATCATTTTACTGTGAAGGAGAATTTGTAATGAGCTAAAACCTACAAATTAATTTTTCACCACGCGCCTTATAAAACAAAGTCACCGGCTTGACAAACAGATGGAATGGGCTTCTGAGACTCAGGACAGATTTGAGGTAACTCCGTGCAAGGCTGGGGTGCTGTCCCACGAAATGAGGTGAGTCCCTTACACCAACAGCTATTTGTTTCAGTTAGGATCCAACAGGAGACAGAAACCACGAAGTACTTTGAAAATGAAACGTTTAATATAAAGAATTATTCAAGAATTACTAGAATAGGAGGTGACCCATCAAGGGACAAAGAGAATTCTAAGGAATCTAATGATGGACCTACTGTAGAGCACAGGGAACTATACTCAGTATCCTGCAATAACCTATAAGGGAAAAGAATCTGAAAAAGAATATATATACAAAACTGAATAACTGTGCTTTACGCCTGAAGTTAACAACACTGTAAATTATAAGGTTGTAAATCGTAAATCAACAACATTATAAACTATACTTAAATAAAAACTTTTTAAATAAATAAAATGTAGCTAAAAAAATAAAAGTTAAAAAAAAGAATACAACGATGACAGATCTGTAGACCAGGCAGAATCACTAACACTAAGATAGATCACCCATGGGGGATACAAATCTGTAAGCGCCTTACCCCCTGGCCGGAGCTTAGGACCCCGACCTCACTATGTCCTTTTGTTTCCCACACATGCAGCCTGGTGCTCAGAGGGTTCAGATGTCTAGTGCCCAAAGGATGCCTACTGACCAGGCTATACATAAAATTTTTGTCAAATCAGAATCGGAAACTCCTCCTTAAGCATTTGATCTCCTTATGCTGCTACATCACCACACGAAGAAAAGCTTCTTGTATTTGCTGAGGTGGTCGATTCTGACTACCAAGGGCAAATTCTGTTACTAAAACACCACTGTAAAGAAACACATTGTCAAGAAGGACCGTGTGTGAAATCCAAGAAAGGCGCTGACTACTTCTTAGACATCTTAAGCCCACAAATACCAGTGAATAGGAAATTCTGGCAACTCCAATAAGGAAAGATCCAGGGAGGATATGAATCCTGTGGGAGTAAAGGCATCCATGACACCATCAGGAAGAAAATTTCAATGAACTGAGAGGCTGTCAGAGGGGATGGGAAACATGAGATGGGGGTCGTAGAAGAAGGCTCCAATTTATTAAACTATTCCCTCAATTATCTAAAGAAAAGTTAACCAGAACACACGTTTGGTTAATTAATTTAACCCCCTTTTTCTTCCCCTACTACTTTATATAAAAAAGCACTGGTGGTGCCCACACCCCAAGTTTCAGGTGGGAATTTAATTATACTGACATTCTTCGGATCGCTCACCTTCAAAAACTTTGTAACAACCTAGACACTAGGCAGAGTTTGAAAGTACTGTGATGTGTCAGCATGAGTAGCATCACGATAACCTGAATTATCTGTGGAAGGTTCTTCTAGATAATGCCTAGTCTGTGTGTCATACGGACTTCCCCAAGGACATTGGGTGACCCAGCTACCTCCTACCTCTGTGCCTGGGACAAATCAGCTTCACTGAACCTCAGTTTGCCCACCTGTGAAATAAATAAAGATGATAACATACTGCATAGGGCTACTATGAGGCACACATGATACAATGTCTATAAAGCAATTGGAAAATATTAAAATAGTATAAAATTGTAAATGGTTATTATTTTTTGTTGACTCTACAAAATTCTTCTATCATGTCAAGGTAGTTAACCAAAAGGCTCTTACAGACCTCTCATCTTGGTATCTGCATAAAACAGAATCCTACAAAAAAAATATATATATATATACAACAAAAAACCTAGATAAGAAATAGTAGTCAAAAGAAGAGAGCATGACCTTACTTCAAATACGTGGAAACATGCACTGATATCTTCCATCTGGGTCTACCAGAAGGTTCTTCCTGCACTGTGGCCTGACACACACCCTTCCTTTACCATTATCTGGTTTGAAAGATCCAGGTAGCAGTTTAAACTAGAGTCTAGACCTAAAACAGAGCCTTCTTTCGTGCAGAGCCCATCTGAAAACTTGCAGCCTATGGGTTTCCCTATGGGTAAATGGATTTGAACAATATTCCCAAATGTGGTACATGGTTACCTCCAAAATCCAGAGAGATCCACAAAGTATCCTATCCTGTTCTCCAGAGTGACGTAAGGTGAAGAAAATTCTCTCTACTTTTAAAAGGATTATTTCGACTTGCCCTACACCCTGGCACCCAGAAACTTCACTAACGTGGTAGAGCACTTACTCAACTATTAGACAGAGGTAAATCAGAATCTGTCGTCTCACTGTCCTAATCCCAAACTGACTAATAGTATTCAGTGATGTTCTGGGTGCCCAGGACTAGAGACAGAGCCTGTATCTAACAGAAGGTCTGGGAATTTCCCTTTTTCTGCTGCATGGTTACCCTGATGAATAGCCATAGGGGTTTTTTTTTGTGGCCATTTATGTTTTTAATAATATATAATGATTGTTTTTAACACTTTTAAATTTCATTAACAAATCTGAAAACACATTTCTCCATAATTTTAAAATTTGTACATTTTAATCTCTGAATCATTATTATAGGCCCCTCCCTATAACCCTATTAACGGTTTTAATCTCAGTTATTTTCCTCTGGAACCTGGAGGTATTCTTGCATATTTGTTGTCTATACTGCTTATTTGAGTCCATGGAATTTTACATCTCCATGTTTTTTAGTCCCCAGTGTGACTTTTCCCTTTTTGTCTAACTTCCTTTTCTACTTCATCCTGTTGGCTTTTTGGCTTCGGTTTTGCTCACCTTGTGGTTTTCTGCTCCATTTCACAGAGGCTCTGCCTTCTTGAATTTTCGAAAAGCCCAACAGTTTAATTCCCATTGAAATGCAATTATACTTCATAGGTGAAATAATGTTCTTTTTAGTCATCGTTGAGTGATGTGATTTTTTTTCTGGATGCACTTTTAGCAGCAGGTAGTGTGGGTACGTAGTGCTTCTCCTGGCATACTGAAGTGACCTGCTCTGTGGACCTGACTCAGACCTGCAGCTGGATGTCACATTGATGTGTTGGAAGGAAGTATGTGCCCTCAGAGAGCTGTCCAGGGAGCTGTCTGGGGTACTGACTGACATGTTTCCCTTTTGACAATCCCTGGGCTCCTTGGATAATGCACTCCACCTCCATGGTATTTAGAGACCAAGATCTGAATGTAATGTGTGCTAATTGCTACCCTAACGTTATTGTCCCCAGTCCCTCTCAGTGGAAATGTATGCATGAACACACACACCTTAAATCTAATTATTTTATATCTGTAACTACCCACTCATTTATTTATGGAATAATACATGAGGTGTTACCATAAGGTATCTTTCCATATTTCTACCTCCCTTCTTGTCACTGAAAAGCTGGCTCCCATTCCCAACATACTTACTTATGTGCTCAAATTCCTGTATGCCGATCTATGCCTCTTTTACCCTGTTCTGATACTGAATTTCAGACTATCATTTCAGTCACCACTGGAATGGCTCTGTGGTCTCTGTCTGATGCCATCCTATAGGATACTGTTACTGATTCACTTTGGTCTTCCCAGTGACTTTTGGACTAAATTAACAGGAAGGAAGGAAGGCAGGCAAGGAGGGAGGGAGGAAGCAAGGGGAAAAAAAAAAAAGAAAGGAAATTTGGTCTATTCAGATCTTACCCGAACTTCAAGGCTCAGCTCAGAGAAATATTCCCTAGTTTTGCAGAATAGTAGCCTTCCAAAGATGCCCGTGCCCTAACCCATAGAACCTATGAATATGTTACCTTGTATGTAGAAAGGATCTTGAAGATAAGATTAAACAGAGGATCTTAGATGGGAAGTTGTTACAGTGGGTCAAAACTAACCACAGGGGTCCTTATAAGTGAAACTGGGAGGCAGGAAAGTCAGAGAGAGACTTGACAATGATACACTACCAGCTGTGAGAATGGAGAAAAGGATCACAGGCCTAGGAATGTAGGTGGTCTCTGGAAGCAGGAAAAGGCGAGGAAAGGTGTTCCCCCTTAGAGCCCCCCAGAAGGAACACAGCCCTGCTGACACATCAGCTGCAGGCCAGTGAAACCCAGGTCTGACTTCTGACCTCCAGAACCGTAAGAGAGGAAATGTGTTATAAGCCACTAAGTTTGTGGTAATTTGTTAGAGCAGCAGTAGGAAGTTCATGCACTGATCTTGGGTGATATTTACTTGAGGACTCTTCTTAGGATCCTCACCAGGGTTCAAACTCCACAAAGACAGGGGCCATGTCTTTTGTGTCCATCTTTATAGCCAGCACGTGGTTGTGTCCCAGTGAAACTGACCCCTCCAATGGTTTAACTTTTGAGGTTTGACTCTTATTTATTTTAGTGGAGACCTTTAGGCCTTTGTGTGAATTACAGATAAAGAGAAGTGACCTTCAGAGATTTTCTGAGTTCTCCTTCATTCTGTATTAATCTATGAAACAATCAACATACCAAGGTAAAACAATTCAGTCAAGATATTATCTTCTAAACATTCCCTTGTTTGTGCATTTATTCCTCCATACATTTCCTGTGCTGGTTCCTCTGTCTAGAATGCCTGTCCCTTCTTGCCTTTGGCTCTTCCTATTGCCACCCAGAACAAAGATTAGGAATGCATTACTCTCTCTCCTCATGCATTAGAACACATCAGAGACCGTTTCCAGGAAATTGCAAGGCTATAGCCAAGGTTGCATTTAAAGCATTTATTGATGGCTTCAGGAAGTGAGCTCATCAAAGACACAGGGGACTATGAGATATTGGTGTAGCTTCAGAGATTGCATAATTGACTCAAATTCCCTGTCATGAATGATCGTCTCCTAATAGGGTAGTAAAAATTATAATGGAAACCTAAAATGCTTATAAGTCTGACCTAAGGAAAAATCTCTGGGCTCATTTAGGGTAAAGAGGAATGCATTTTACACCCCTGCTTTCCTAGTCATTACATTATGTCTTATAAGTTCAACAATCTGAAAGTCAGCATTTTCTATCACACTAAGGACCCATCGATGACTTATGGCTTTGCATTATTCAAGGGTTTGTTTAATAAGGATTTGCTTACTAAAAATAGAAATGATGAAGCAGCTTTGACCTTTAAACTCTTCATGTGTGGTTTCAAATTTGGGTCTGCACTCACCTAGAAGGAAGATTTTGGCATTGAAATCAACTGAAATCGGAAGCTTCTCTTGCGTAACAGTTTATATGTTTTGTCTTCCTCTGAAATGTCCGTGTATCTTCCTCCTGCAGTAAGAAGTCCCTCAACAATGGAGACCTGGATAAAGTGTTACATCCTCAAAGGAAAGCTAGGTGGGGATGTGTGAAAGAAGCAAAAACATTCATTAGGCTGACTTCTGCTGTAAATCCTGGAACTCCATAGGTTTGGATTTGCTCAGGGACAATATCATCCTTTATGCTTTTGTAAATGTTATAAATAACACTTCATTGGGCTTCCCTGGTGGTGCAGTGGTTAAGAGTCCGCCTGCCGATGCAGGGGACGCGGGTTCGTGCCCCGGTCCGGGAGGATCCCACATGCCGCGTGGAGCAGCTGGGCCTGTGAGCCACGGCCGCTGAGCCTGCGCGTCCGGAGCCTGTGCTCCGCAACGGGAGAGGCCACAGAAGTGAGAGCCCCGCGTACCGCAAAGAATAAATAAAAATAAATAAATAAATAAATAAAATAAATAACACTTCACTTATTTTCGTGAAACGTTATGAAATGTTTTATGAAAGGTTATCTTCATGAACGATAGTTATCCAACAATCCTGCAAAGAAATCACTGTTCTTTCTGTCCTTTTGAAACGTGAGAACTTGAGGCATAAGGATGACTCACCAAGGTCACTGCTGGCCACGGCAGTGGGAGGGTCAAGCTGAAAACCACTGATGTAACCCAAGCTCCCCATTTTCCCAACAGCAAGACGAAGACTAGATTCAGAAAAGAGAAATTTCCAAAAATGACTCCACGACTTAGGATCAAAGAAGTATTAGAGGCTTCCCTGGTGATGCAGTGGTTGAGAGTCCGCCTGCCGATGCAGGGGACGCGGGTTCGTGCCCCGGCCGGGAGGATCCCGCATGCCGTAGAGCGGCTGGGCCCATGAGCCATGGCTGCTGAGTCTGCGCATCCGCAGCCTGTGCTCCGCAACGGGAGAGGCCACAACAGTGAGAGGCCCGTGTACCCGCCCCCCCCCCCACACACACACAAAGTATCAGAATGCAAACTTGTGGCCTCAATCACCAGTATATTTCCCAACACTGAGGTCAAAGAATATAGGTATGCAGAATGAGGAAGAAGCTCAGATGCCATCTCATTCCTATCCTTCACTGTGTATTTCAGAACACTGAGGCCCCTAAAAGACAGACAGGGACACCATACAGCGAGACAAATTTCCCATAACTGAGCTGCAGTACCAATCATCAACTCCAAACTTCCATTAAGCTGAGTAAGCATGAATTCTATTTACTGTTATCAACTTACTAAGGAGTCACATCCCCTCCGTGTTATACATCCCTTTTATTTTTCTAATACTTTTCATATCAAAAATTTTCTATATATAATAAAAATGGAAATTATCTTTTTATTTCATACACCCAACCCCAGTTCTCTAACTGAATAAAATTCTTATGAATAATTCATTGTGCATTCTTCCAGATACGGTTGGTTTTTTTTTTTTTTTGTATTTATGAACACACACACAGTGTTGGTGCTTTAAAATACAAATGATATCATAATATACAGGCATTCTATTAGTTGCTTCTTCCCCATATAATATCATGGTCATCTATGTCAATATCTGCATATTCATTTTTTTTCAATATTAGAGCATGAACAAAATGCATCAAATACCTACATGTTACAAGACATATTATATAAGGATTTAAGGCCCATATGAAAGGAAATGTCCAGTAATTTGCTCATCTTTCCCATACATTAAAATTATGCTTAAAAAAAAATCTATCCCCTTGTTGTCACCGATTCCTCTCTGCCCTTCTCTAAACTCAATTTAATAAGCTTTCAACCTTACTCCACCAAACTGTTCCTGTAAAGTCATCCAGGGCTGCCATGTTGTGAAACCTGATGGACATGTTCCAATCCACACCTAATTTTATCTTTCAGAAGTATTTGAGCAATGGGTCCTCTCTTCTTAACATCTGCTGTGCTTAGCTTCCAGGTTGCCACATGCCTGTTGTCTTTCTCCTAACTACGTCTCAGCCTCCTGTTCTGTATAATCCTCATTCCCCAACTTACAAACACCAGAGTACAACAGAGATCAGTTTCGAGTCTCTCTCCTTCTCTCCATTCACTCCTTGTGTGATCTTACAGATTCACAGGCTTCAAATATCACAGAACACTGGAAGTTCCCCAATTTTTTATCCAGATCATTTTATTTCCAGACCAGACATCCCTCCTGAATAACAGACTTCTATATACAATGACCTACTCAAAATTTCCAATTCTATATTTACTAGTTAACTCATACATCGCAACTCTAAATCTGAACTCCTGATCTGCACCCTAAATACTGGCTTTCCACGTTTTCCCCATCTCAGTTAATGCAAATTCCAATTTTCTGGTTGCTCAGACCAATAACCTTGGAGTCATTTAAAATTATTTCCTTTCTCTTACACCCCGTGTCTCGTATGGCAGCAAATTCTCTTGGCACCATCTTTAAAATATATCCAGAATCTGACCATTTCTACCACCCCTACTGCTACTCGCCAAGCACAGACTCTGTCTCTCCACCTCATTGCAATAGCGCACTATCTACTCTTTATCCTTTTGTCCTTGATCCTTTTTGTCTACCCTCAAAAAGTTGCATGAGTATTGCTAATAAAATATGAAAGACTGTTATTCATCGGTTCAAACTTGCAAATGTTCCGAATAAAAACCCAGGTTCTTTCAATGGTTTAAGATTGCCATAAGAAAGAATGAGATTTTTAAATTGCAATGAAAAAAATTTTTTTCCAACAGAGAGTTAGAGAAGGCTTTATGTAAAAAAGGGAGTACTTAGGGACTTCCCTGAGGTCCAGTGGTTAGGACTCCACGCTTCCAATGCAGAGGGTGCGGGTTCGATCCCTGGTTGGGGAACTAGGATTCCACGTGCTGTGTGGCATGGCCAAAAAACTTAAAAAAAAAGGGAGCACATTCTGAGAAAGGCATAAATATTGGAAAGTATGAGCATTCAGGGTAAAAAGTACATACAGAGGCACAAAAAAGAACTATAGTGCTCATGAATTTTTAAGAAAATGACTATTGGGCTTCCCTGGTGGCACAGTGGTTGGGAGTCCGCCTGCCGTTGCAGGGGACACGGGTTCGTGCCCCGGTCTGGGAAGATCCCACATGCCGCGGAGAGGCTGGGCCTGTGAGCCATGGCCGCTGAGCCTGTGCATCTGGAGCCTGTGCTCTGCAAAGGGAGAGGCCACAACAGTGAGAGGCCCACGTACCGCAAAAAAAAAAAAAAAAGAAAGAAAGAAAAAAAGAAAATGACTATCGACTGATGAGTGATTTACCAGGAGTTTAAAAACAAAAGGGTAAATTTACGCTAGACTGTAATAGGACATTAACGTATCCTGGACTAATTTTGGTGGGCAATAGGAACCACAGAGACTTTTTTTCCACAGAGGAATTATGTGACCAGAACTGTAAAAAGTAATCTGAGAGCAGAATGTTAGCTGAAATAGCGTGGAGATTCCAGTGAGGGTACATCCCCAGCAGTACAGGTAAGGGATAATGTCCAGTGGTGATGAACACGCAACTGAAAATTCTGTACAAAATGTGAGGAGGAGTGACTGATGACACCAGGAATTGGAGCCTTGGTTACCTACTACGTGGTTGAGAAGCTATTACAATATCTCTGGAAATAGACACTGGTATTCTAAACTAAAGCAGTGGCAGTGGGGTGCAGAGAAGTAGGTGATTAGATGCAGTATCCAGGAATTCTCCCCTCTCTGCTTCTCTGCAAGTGAAAATCATTACAACACCTTTAACATTTTTCCTTCTGGCTCACAGACTTAGAGAATGAATTTATGGTTACCAGGGGGGAAGGGCGGGGGGAGAGCTAGGGAGTGCGGGATTGACATGTGCACACGGCTGTATTTAAAATGGATAACCAACAGGGACCGACTGTAGAGCACAGGGAACTCTGCTCAATATTGTGTAACAACCTAATTGGGAAAAGAATTTGAAAAAGAATAGATACGTGTAGATGTATAATTGAGTCACTTTCTTGTACAGCTGAGGCTAGCACAGCATCGTTGATCTACCATACTCCAATATAAAAGAAAAGGTTAATAAAAATTGTTTTCCTTCTGGTACCATATTTAGAGATATATTTATAGGGTATTCAGATTCAGGTCAGAAGTTTGTTTTTCTGATTCTGTTGCCATGAAGACACCGTGTCTACACAGTATGAAGTTCCGTTGGAGTCCCTGGTGGTAGAATTGGCAGGATATGAGGGCCGGATGAGCGAGATGGGTCAGAGTGATGGAGGAGTTGAAGATGACTTTTGAGTTTTACAATTCTAATATTTCAGTCCACCTTTTTAGAAAATCTTTCTTTATACTTGGAATAGACAAGCTTTCATCCACAAAATATTATCCAAGAAAACATGACTGGGCACGTACCTACTGGTTGTCATTAAGAATATCTTTTTAATATGAAACAGATGTGTCATGCAATGAAGACTCCATAACTTTGCTCAAGACAAGATGTATTACACCTGTCATCGTCTTCCCATCTCTAAGCCCAGTTACCCTGTCACGGAAGATTTAGACTCATCAGGCAGAAGATGTTCCTTCAGAAAATCTCTCAGATGCTGCCTAATTCTCTATTCTCTTCGGCGGTACCACAGTTTGTTTTCAGTGAGCATTTTGTGACTACGTAAGAGATGGGATAGCTGGCTTACAACTAACATAGCTTCTAATTATAGTTGAAAAATTCATTTGGAGAAAATACAGATCAAAACAGTTTCCTGAATTTCACTTAACTACTTGACAAAATAATTTTCAACATGCTAACATTCACTTGCTCTTGACTGCAAAGGGAGTCAATCCTGACTACACCTAGAGTCACCAAGGGAGCTTTCTTAAACAAAACCTGTACATGGGCAAGTCTACACTGGTCTAGGTTTAGCCAGAGACATCAGTATGATTTCAGAGCTCCTGGGTGATGCTGCCGTTGCCTCCAGCCTAAGAACCCCTGTCTAAGGATGACACTTCTGAATGTGTGCCCAGAACACACCTACATCAGGATGGCCCAGAATGCGTGTTCAAAGGCAGGGTCTCCGGGGCCACCAAACTGCTAACGCGGATTCTCTGAAGCTGGAAACCTTGAACGTGCGTGTTCACCGAGCTCCTCCAGTGATTCTTATGCTGCATAAGATCTGAGGACCACAGTTTGTGTTCAAACCTCTCATTTTTTATATGGGAAACTGAGGCCCTCAAGGTGGAAGGAACTGGCCTATGACACCAGCCAGGACATGGGGTCTCATCTCAGGTCTCCTGAGATATAATCCAGCATTCATTCCAATGGGTTATATTCAGAGGGGCAGGAAATTTGAAAGCTCTGGTATCCTTTGTGCAGCAAATTAAGCACAACCTTCTTGAATCAACTATAAAACCAAATAAAATTTATAACAGAAACATAAATAAGACCATGAAGCAAATAAAATTTAAATAAACAACATTAATGAGAAACATAAAAACTGTTTTGTTAGAATAAAAGAAAAGCTTGCTTGAAACATTATATGAACACAGGAGCCCCTCCACGGCCTCTAACCCGGAGAGTTCTTTCGATTTTGACATGTTCTACCGCTTTGCGCCATGTGATTTTATTTCCTCACCACTTTTCTCATTCCTAATATGGCAAAAATAAACACTCATTGATGGTAACTCACCATGATATCAGTTTTGCTCTACCTAACCAGACACAACACATTGCTTACATATTAAGATTTCCTTTTTAATTTTCTCATTAATCTGAAAAAATTAAATCAATATACCTGGACATTTTGCCAGTAGTGTCATAAACATACACCTATATCTGGGGCTTAGAATGCGTGATTGTAATGGATATAAGGTGATCCAGAATGCTTTAAATTATGGCAAATAAATCAGTGTAAACACACATTTTCATGTGAAATGTCAAAATCCAATTGGGCAAACCATAGATACAGAAATGCCAATTTTGACCATGTAAACTAAATATATTCTGACTTAGATTTCCAAGAGATAAAAACGATTTTAAAAAAATCAGCGGCGCTTTTGTTCTGCCTCTGGATTTATGGGGTAGATACTTCTTTGTGTTTACTAGCTGATTGTCTTTTGATTTCTGGTTTAACTAAATGAAGATTTTTTTAAAAAAAGATCAGCTCCTCATAATGAAACAAAACAGGGAATTCAAACACACAATTAAAATGCACATTTAATCTACCAAGTGTCTATTTTTCTGGTCTATCATTTAATAGACCAGAAGGATCATTTTTCTTTTTTAAATTATTTATTTGTTTGTTTGTTTGTTTATTTGGCTGCGTTGGGTCTTTGTTGCTGCACGCGGGCTTTCTCTAGTTGCGGCGAGCAGGGGCTACTCTTCATTGCGGTGGCTTCTCTTGCTGCAAAGCACGGGCTCTAGGTGTGCGGGCTTCAGTAGTTGTGGCTCGCAGGCTCTAGAGCGCAGGCTCAGTACTTGTGGCGCAGGGGCTTAGTTGCTCCGGGGCATGTGGGATCTTCCCGAACCAGGGCTCGAACCCATGTCCCCTGCATTGGAAGGCGGATTCTTAACCACTGTGCCACCAGGGAAGCCCAAGTATCATTTTCCAATCAGTCCTACAATGCCATTAAAGATCTTGATGTGTCATCCTCCAGTCACACTAACTATGCTTGTTGGACATGAAGTAAAAACATTTCTTGCTCATAACTTTTCCAATTACTTATTCTACCTCTATAGTTATTCATTAGGGAATTTTCTTCATATCACACAAGTAGCTCTGTGTTATTTTGTTAATCACTTACACTGTCATACACGTACATATGCATATGCGTATATGTGTATATGAAAAGCATTTCATTAAGTAAACCCATCTTTTTATTTGCAATTTTCAAATATCTATTCTATTCTTATAAATTTTACTCAAACCTGTTTTTATATAGGTTTATACTTTGTTGTTATTACCACACTTTTTATAGTCAAGCTTTACTCTCTCTGCAAGCAGTTTTACATGTCAGATGAGTATATACCTGATTTTTCCCTCAGCCACATTTCAAAATACTATTTAAGAAGTAACCAAATAATCATTTTAACTTCAAATTTGAACCACTACCCTTTCATACATTAGAGTTTAAATAATAGATTATGTCTCTTTCTATTACATCTTCTCTCTCCTATACCAGCACCAGGAGTTAAACTATTTTATGTTTACAGTAAATGTCCCATATAACAGGTGACGGCCCCCTCCACTGGCCTTTTTAAAAATCCTTTTGGATATTATCCTATGTTTGTGGTTAGAATTCCTTTAGAATCACTTTGCCAACTAGTATAACATCACATTAAGATTTAGGTAGAACTATGTTTAAGTTATACAACAATTTGGGACAAATTTTAATTTTCAGAAGATTGAGTGAGGCTCTCCAGGAACATCGTATGGCTCTCCATTTATTTTTAAACTTTTATTTGTTTCCAAATAGTGTCTTTGAGTTTATCCCTGGGTAGTTCATACATTTGTTGTTGCTCACATGTCACATAATGTTTTCATGGTATCCAAGAGAAGAAGTGGAGACACAGTCAAAGCAGACATTAATCAATATATCTGATCTCATTCAAAGCCCTTCTTGAGACTCAGTCTACAGCACACCCACCTCATCAGTGTAGTTTGTTTTCTTTGTACACATCCGAAAGTAAACAACATGAACATCTCTAAGGATATCTTGAAAATTTAGAACTTTTACTTGATTCCATAATCGAATCTCCACAACTAGCGTCACCGTCCCCAAACGCCAACGCCTCACCGACCCGACGCCTCTTCTTCCAGTGTGGAAACTTGAACTACTTGCAGTGGGTGTTGGAGTCCTGGGTTGCACCTTCTGGCTCTTTTGCTGAATTGTCTAGAAATCTGCCAGGGGCCATTCCACAGCCACAGCTGTCACTCGTCCCTCTTCTGTGCCCTGCTCGGTCCCTGGCCACAGCCTCTCCTTATGCTCCTTGGCAGGGGACCTGACAGCCCTTTGACAATGATTCAGTATGACGTGGGCCTTGGCAGGGAAGGGACCACAGCCAGGAAATGAAAGAGATGGTGATGGTACCTCCATTCATTCCTCCCTGGCTCATGCCGGCCAATGTCCATGACCCTGGGAATCGCAGCGCTGCCTGGGGCACTGCCATCTCCCACGGGGTGCCCGGTTCTTTCCTACGTGATTTGTCTCCTCTCCTGACTGTGTGAGAAGCAGACCCAGCTTTCTCCAGCCACTTCTCAGGTCCTCTCTTCCACTTAGCAGATGGCGGTCTGTATTCCACTGCTCCATCAGCTGGCAACCCACAGCCCTCCCCAGGTCTCTCCCAACATGGCTCTGGCTCAGGAGAAGGCAAGCTGTTGGGGACTAATATCCTGTGCATATATTAATAAAAATGTTTTTAAGTTGTACTCATTTCAAATAATGCTTATATATTCTCGAAGGCTGAGCATTCGCGGGACTAGGCGACCTTTGGAGAAGGAACTTGGAATTGTTGTCATAGAAACAATTCATTGGCAACACTGTGGTTCCTTAACCTGGGGGAGGAAAGGGTCAACTGCGACTTCCCCTCTAAGAGCTGGAAAGACTTTCTGATAATTTGGAGGGAATACTTCTTTGATGCTACCTCAAAATTTTGAATGAGGGCTGAGAGATTCAAAGTGAAATCTTCACTTTCATACTGAAAGTGAAATTCTTTTATTTTATACAGTAAGTTTCACCCCCAAGGAATTAAAAAAAAAATCTAACCGGCTCTTTGGGAGGCAGTGAGCTTCCTGCCACCTTTGATTTTTCAAGTAGAAGTGGGATGGGCACAGTATAACTCTTTAAGGAAAGCATTTGTTCACGATTCCCCTACGCTACCACCTTACTGCAATTATCACAATGTTGATCGCTGTAGAAACAGCAGAGTGTAAATAATTCAGCCATTGAAAGCAGACAGATCTAAATTCTACCTGAATAAGCTCCATCACTTCCAATATAGCTTTAGACAAGGTACTTGCCAAACCTCAAGGCGCTTGTCCATAAAATAGAGGCTACACAGATGCCCCTCTGCTCTCTTGCTGACATGTGCTGAAGCAGTTTTCACTCCCTGCTAACCTGGAACAGAACTCATCCTCTTAGACGTCCCTGAAATATCCCATCTGCACTGAAGCCTCAGTGAGCACAGCAGACTTTCCTGAAGTGTCCAAATGGAGGAGGGTCTACGTTGCATCCCCCAGACATAAACAACTCACAAAAATGGGCAAACGTTCCTCAAACTCCCTTCTCACCCGTGCCTCTGAACTGGCTGGCTGGCTGTCTGTATTTTTCCCTTGTTCCTCTTTCCACCTGTCCCCTCATGGATACTGATTCCAGCTCTCCTTTCTTTCCAGATTCCAGCCCCAAACCCATCTTCAACTCCCTCCACGTTAATGAAATTCTACTTCCATTACTGACTCAGCCCATGAGATACTCTTCAAATAAGGGATGTACAGAGGAAACTCCCTCCTTGGAAGGCTTTATCCCAGGACATTTTTGTGATTTCACTTCTACCCCAGGAAACTCATAAAAATATTTCTCCTGAATAAACAGAATGCCCTCTTCACAAGAAAAATGTTCTCAGTCTTGATTCAATGAGTTAGTAGTAAAATGCCTCAGATGCCTCATTCATAAAGTGATTCATTACTATGACTGAACGATGTAAAGTGTGCGGCACCCATTGCTCAGTGCAGCTTAGAAGAGACAGAAAAGGAGGATGAGGATAATTAAAAGGCCAAAAAAAATTTCTAAATGAATGAGTGAATTCATGAGTGTCATGAGGGAATTTCAAGTCAACCAAGGTGCTATGGGCTGAACTGTACCCACCCCCATTCATTGCTGAAGCCCTAACTCCCAATGTGATGGTATTTGGAGGTGGGGACCTTTGGGAAGGAATTAGGTTTAGATGAGGATGGGGCCCTCATGATGGGATTAGTGTCCTTATAAGAAGAGGAAGAGACACCAAAGCTCTCTCTCCACCACATGAGGACATCTCCACCATCTGGTGGCCATCCGCAAGCCAGGAAGAGAACTCAGCCATGCCTGCTCCCTGATCTTGGACTTGCAACCTCCGGAACTGTGAGAAAAAAAAAATGTCTGTTGTTCATTGCAAATCAACTATACTTCAATAATTTTTTTTAAGTGTCTGTTGTTTAAGCCACCCAGTCTATGGTATTTTGTTAGAGCAGCCCAAGCTGACTCATCCACGAGGCATCCTGGGTCCAGCTCACACACCTGACCACACACAACACCATCCGACAACAGGACCTGCTCTGGATACTCCCTGCCCAAAGGTCCACTGTCCACACTTCACTGGGGGTTGCTGGGCTGTGTGAGGCCAAATCCTTATGAATTACATCTGCTGCGCTCCTTGCCCTCTCACTCTTATTTGGGTTTGGCCGTCGGGCAGCACAAGCAGACAACCGGAGGGCAGGATAAAAGACTGACTGGGCCACGGTCCAGCAGTGACTGCCTCCCTCCCCACGTGGCCCTCGTCGAGTGATTCTCCTCCAAACTGCAACTCCATCTGGGGTCTGATCTCTCTTCATTCCCCCCTTGTCCCTTCACAGCTATAGGGGTGGAAACTGCATCCCAGGGTTGCTTGTCTTGGGCACCCTACATCCTGTCACAGTTCTCTTAATGCTTCCCTCACTTCTATAAATATTTCCTTCCTTGCAGGGTATTCAGTTGAACCCCCGTAAATGTAATTCAGTTTCCTAAATACAGTGCTGACCCTGACAGGTAGGTGCCTTACCCAAAGCATATTAGAAAAACTTAAGGATTATTTGCTCCTGGATTCCAAATTAGGTGATAAGTTTGTTACATAAAAGCTAAGATGAAGCATAGCTGCTCTGGAGACATAGACTATAAATAAGAGGTGCTTTAGCCTGAGATCCATAGAAATCAGAGGTAGAAAGAACACGCAGGGGTCACTCTGTCTAATTTTCAGATCACTTTTAACACGCATAATCTAGTGGAAACAGAATGGTCTATGGTGTCCGACAGCTCTTGGTTCAAATCGCAGCCTGCTTACCTACCAACTGATTTGGGGAAAGTACTTAAACCCCTCTGAGTCTCAGTCTGATCAACTTTAAAATGAGTGTAATATAGGCAAGCCCAAATCCCTTATCCAAAATCTTTGGGGCCAGAAATGCTTCAGAATTCAGGATATTCTCAAAGTTTAGAAGTTTAATATAATACCATGCCTGTTTCTAACTTTGTGAAAGGGCCAGAAAGGGTCAAGGGCATGACTCTAATAAAACTCATCACTGTTTTTGCGGGGAGACGTGAATATTCATGAGAACAAAACAAATGAGAACTATAAATAATATCACGCCATTTCTAGCCAGGTTTTTCTACCTGATTACTTACAAAATCCTTGGACTTTTTACCTACCTTAAGAGTCATTCTGAGATCACATTAATTAATGCATTTCAAGTCAGTAGCACAATAGCTGGGATACAGTCAGTCCTCAACAAATGCCATCCTCATCAACACTGTTACAGTGGCCAAGAGCGAACCATCACACAGAGCCTTCCTGTAAACTGACCGGACTCAAGGCAAGAAGCTCTCTGGCATCTCCTCCAATTCCCACAGGTGGTCGGCAGGCCACTGGATCTCAAAGTGTAACGTTTTCGAGCTTAGATAGTTGGTAGGTAGAGCTGGAATATGAGTTCAGATCTTCCATCTCCAATTCTGGGCTCTTTTCCTATATTTATCCATCCATTCAAAGACTGAGGAACAATATCTACAGTATAATCCCATGTGTCTAGAAAGAAAAGCATTACCTGAAAAGGTCTAGAAGGAAACACAGTAAGTTGTGCTCAGTGAGTGACCGGCATGGCTGGCTCATGTCAGCCACTAGAAGAGGCACCACGGGATTGACGTGGCCCACAGCTCTGGAAAGGGGTAGATCACTTTGCGAATATGCATTTCATTTCCTGGGGAAAGGCACCTTTATATTCATCACATTTTCAAAAACGCACACAGAGAGAGACACAGACACTAGAAGTGCTCGCAGGGAGAGGGTGTGCTACTCCAGGGGGCTGACCCCCGTGATGTGCTCTCTCCTGGGCCCAATAATCGGATTATTGTGGCAGAAGGACATTTCATTGCTAATTAGCACAAAGAGATCTTCCAGGCTTCTTGGGTCAGGGCCTGGCGAAGGATAAAACGCCGGGTCCTGAACGGTGCCCTTTGAGATGTTTAAATGGGTTTGGGAGGGAGCCTGTCACATCCGGTTTCTAGGATAATTAGATTATGAAACAGGGAGGGAGAGAAGGCATCCAACATAATCTGCAAAGTCTCTGGCAGAGCCTGGAGTAGGAAACTGGCCACAGAGTTGACCTCCAGAGGGTCACATTCAACGTGGGCCCCAGAGCCAGAGTTGGGGGCACCGACTCAAGGAATGTTTGGTGTCTAAGGGCCTGCTGAGGACATCTTGTCAAGTGGCTTCCAAATGCCAGGCACATGGTGTGTTTCTTTGAAAGTATAGGTTCCCAGGCACTGTCCCTGCAAATTCTAGGTCAGTGGACTTGGGTTTGAACCAGTGGGGAGGGCGGTGTTTTTAGCTCCTGGGTAGCATTTAATGCATACAGTTTAGTAGTCACTGGCCTAGTTCAGTGCTGACATTTGGCAGAAGGAAGTGAGGAGACATACTGGAGACGGTGGTGATGTTGTACCGCATTTGTACCCATGCGGTACCCATGTACCGCATTGTACCCATGTATGTTGTACCGCATTTAACCTTCCTGGCAGCCCTACCACGGTGGCTGTGTTTGCCCAATTTGACAGATGAGGATACCGAGGCTCTGAGAGGACCAGGGACTTTTCCAGTCACACAGCCAGTAAATGATGAAATGAGACTGCATCAGTGCCTCCCAGGGCATCACTGAGAGCACTTGTCAGAGCCCACAGGCTCAGCATGGTCTGGCCCCTGCATAATTCCGAACATCTCGAAACTCTACCTCATTCCTGATGCTCCAACCAATTGGTCTTCTTTCAATTCCTCAAAGAAATGTGCAAAGCTCTTCTGATCTCAGGGCCTTTGCACGTGATGTTCTGACTGCCTGGCCAGTGTTCCCCCCACCACCTCGGCTCTTCACATAATTATCTTCTTTCCACCCATGTTAAAGGCAGAGTAACCATTGTGTCTGAGTGCATGTCCACATACACACAAATACACATGCATACACTTGCATACACACACACCCCTAAGGAGGTTCAGTACCTCCCAGTGCTCTACGGTTAACAGCAAAATTCTTTAACAGGACCTGGAAAACCCTGTGTTGCTGGCCCCTGACCTCTCTCCAGCCTCACCTTGCCCCAGGCTTTCCTTTATGCTCTGAGCTTGTAACGCCTGGACCTTTCGGTCCGTGAAGTCTCCACGTGCCTCCTGTGGGACCCTGGTACACCCACGTGCTTTTGCTTTGGTTTTGCTTTGGGTCCCAGAATGCTATTTCTTCCCCTATTCTTTCACTCGATCGCTACCCAGCCGTGAGCCAGACTTTCTCGGGGACCCTGCCCTGACCTCCCAAGTACACTGAACACCCGTTTGTGGATGTTCAGTGTGTCCTGTCGGTGGCCAACATAACCCTTGTCATTTCAGAGCCTCAATCTTTAAGATGGATTGTCTCTTTCTTCTACTAAGATACAGTGCCTGGTGGTTCTCAGGAAGCCCCAGCACACAGCACCGAGCTTGGTACACAGTAGGCGCTCTGTAAGAACGTGCGGGTGGTGACCTCACTGAGCCATTTGGGTATGTGCTTAAATATCACCTTTGCAGCAAAAGGTCTTCCCCAACTGCTTCCTAAAGGAGGTGTCTCTGCTGTTGCTTATTTGTCTCACTCACAGTCGTCATGGCAAATTATAATGATCTGGGTATCTTTTAACTTTCCGCCTTCCCCGTAAGGATGGGAGTTGCCTGAGGGCAGGAATGATGTCTGCCCCTTGCTCACTTCTAGAACGAGGCGCTTGCATTTGCTGCCTGATGTTCGCGTGAGTGAACTGGTAGAGACCAAACTCCAGATTCTCAGTCCACGAATGTCTCTTCTCAACATGCAGCCCTCCTGCTGGTAGATTTAGATCCACTCCCACCGTCATACTGGGAAAGGGATGTCCGCTTTCTGGACCTTAGTTTTCCCACATAAAGAAAGGAGTGAGATCAGATGAGCTCTGAGTTTCTTTCCAGAGTGGACATTCAGAAATGCTAGGACCCACTATTTATTACGCTGGACAGATGCCATTGTGATAATTGTTACTTCTGAAGGGCTGCACGGGACTCAATTCAGAGGCTGAACTTTGGTTTTTAGACCAGTGTTTGGCTCGTGATGGATGACGTCAAGTTCAGACCCAAGCCCACAAGTTAACCCAGATCTGTAAGTAAACTATGCTGAGAACTAAATCATCTTAACTTCCCTTAACACCCTGGCAGAAAAGAGACAGCGTACGTAGATTTAAGGAGAATTTACATGGGAACAATTTGTAAAAGGAACCATTTCATCCTGTGGGCAGGATTCAGGGGGTCAGGAGGGAAGGTCCCATCCGGAATCTGGTAACAACGGTGAGACACAACACCCCTAAGCCTGCAGGGTTAGTGGAGGTACAGTTACTAGATCCCAGAGGGAGGGGATGCTGTGTGGGGAACAGCATCTAAGTTGCACTGTGGTTGTCAAGGACACAGTCAACCTGCAGAGATCTTGCAGGGAGAGTCAAAAAAAAAAAAAAAACCAAGACTCGGACTTAACCATCTCCCTTCCCTCAGATCTCTTGCCAATGATCCCCTGTGAGTTGGAGCAAAGTGGAAAGAGTAGAGAGAATGGTGGGTGGGGGGAGGGTGGTGGATAGAAAATGTACAGCACACAGTTTGAAGGAGACATCAAAATGCAATCAAGTAGAATTTTACAGATAACCTTGAATTGCTCTAAGTTATTTATAAAGTCTATAATTTGCAAACCTCAGCATGTTAACGGTTATTAGTCTCAGATTGTTCGTGGCACGCGTCTAAATCATTTGAGGTACATCAAAGAATCCTCACTGTGTTTACCAGGAGAAGGGGAGAAAAGATCATTTAACTGGAACATAGGGCTTCCCTGGTGGCGCAGTGGTTGAGAGTCCGCCTGCCGATGCAGAGGACACGGGTTCGTGCCCCCGTCCGGGAGGATCCCACGTGTCGCGGAGCGGCTGGGCCCGTGAGCCATGGCCGCTGAGCCTGCGCGTCCGGAGCCTGTGCTCCGCAATGGGAGAGGCCACAGCAGTGAGAGGCCCGTGTACCACAAAAAAATAAATAAATAAATAAATAACTGGAACATATATGACCTGCTACGTTCCTGACAAACATTTCTAAAATGTAAATATGTCAATTCTAAAAGTATAATTACCTAAAAAATATAACTCACTTGTAGGATCATCTGCATATATTCTCTCAGGTTCTCCTCCCATTATATAATGGAAATGAGAAACATGACATACAACATATATTTACACAATCTGCAACTCAGTGACTCCAAGGGCTTGTTATTCACCAACCACATAAGTGCCTGAGAACACTCACAATCCTTGTACTGTCAGCAAAGCTACCACTACAGTAATGCACTTTATACGGCCTAGCCTGCCCTGTCTTTATTGAATGGATTGGATTAATGGGGCATAGTGTCCAATTACTCACAATGCTTCAATCCTATCATGCTTCTATTCTATGCCATTCACTATGGAAAATTGTTCTTCAATTATATTTGCACTTCTGACTATGAAAAAGTGTTAGGCCAACACTCCTTCCAAGAATAACTAGAAGAGAGTTTATATATAATTTCACTGCCCATCACAATTCTATAAATGTGTAATAAATCACCCAAAATTTGCACACACACACACACAAACACATACATATATTCCATGAGTGGATAAAGAACTACCCCCAAATTTAGAGGCTTAATCTAACCCAAATAATTCATGTTCTCGAGCTCTTTCAAACGGGGATGTGGCTTCAGCTGGGGCAGCTCGAAGAGGGCTGGAGGTTCTATTTCCAGGAAGGCTCACTGCCGTGGCTGGCAAGTTAGTGCGAGCTGTTGGCTGGGACCTTAGCCAAGTCTTCAGTTCCCAGCATGGCTTCTCCAGGTGGCTAGGTTGAGCTTCTCCCAGCATTTTACCTAGGTTCGAAAAGGAAGCATCCCAAAAGCAAGTCTTCCCGGAGATCAAGCCTCGGTATCCATGATTTTGCTGTTTCAGGAGCTAAGAGTTAGCCTCGTGGCCAAGCCAAGACAGCAGTTAATGTGACAGGAGACTACAGAAGTGCGTGTGTTCCAGGAAGCACAGCGCGTTGGATATGTGTATGCATTTGTTTATTTATTGGCATAGATAATCTGTCAAGGAAATTAGAATTCGGGGACAAAAACCTTAGAGAAATTAAAAACAAAATGAGGTGAATCCAAAATCAAACTGGACAGTGATTCCTTTATCTGAGTCATTTTCACGTAAATACAAATAGCCACAAATAGCCAAGACAACCCTGAAGAAGTGGAACAAACGTGGAGGATTTTCACTACCAGACATTAAGATTTACGTAAAGTTACATAATTAAGACAATACACTCATAGGTGCAGAAACAGGCACATAGAGGAATGGAACGGAATAAAAATCTCCACTAAACACACACACACATAAATGCAGTAAAATAACTGAATTATTCTGGATAAATTGGATATCCATATTTTAAAACTATGAGTATTGATTCCTTCTTCATTGGACCCATAAAATTCATTCCAGATAGATTCTAGGTCTAAATTTAAAAGGAAAATTGCTATAAATTCTAAACGGTGACTTCAAGAATGGCTTAATGCTATGATATAGACACAGGTTTTTTTGATATAGGCAGCAGAGATAAATCTCAGAAAGATAATGCTGAGTGAACAAACCCAGACACAGTGAGGTCCACACTGTATTGTATATGTATACACATACTGTATATATATATATACACATATTGTATATGTGTACTGTGTGTGTGTGCACGTGCATTGTGTATGTGCGTGTATGTACACATTGGGCATGCATGTACGTGTGTGCACGTGTATTTTAAACACAGGAAAAATTCATCTTTGATGGCAGAAACCAGGGTCTTGGTTATCTCTGGGGGTAAGTGTTGTGACTGGAAGGGAAGCCAGAGGAGCCGTGAGGGGCGATGTTACTGTTTTTATTTTTTTCCTTAACAGATGGTAGAGACTTGGTCAATTTTTACTTTGTGAAAACTCATCCGGCTGTACATTTTTTATTTGGACACTCTGAGGTGTGATTTTTTGGCTCAAATAAAAGGAAGTTTATCTTTAGAATGCTTTTTAGTTATTAAATGTACGATCACAGAGTATGGCTGAATGGCAGAGTAGGAAGACCCTGAGTTCCCCTCCTCCCCAGGCACACCAAAATTCCAACGGTTTACAGCTGTAATTACAGAGCAACTATCTCTAAGAACAACCCGAAGACCAGCAGAGAAGATTTTCCACAACTGACGATATGCAGAAGGATCCTCGAGACAGGCAGGAGACGCAGTGAACTCAAGGCCCGCGTCTTGGGCAGGCGACCCACAAGCAGGAGGATAATCAAAACTGCAGAGGTTCTCCCCGAGGAGTGAGGGGTCTCAAGCCGCCACGCTGGGCTCCCAACCCAGGGGTCCTGACAAGGAAGACGAGCCCCAGAATACCCGGCTGCGAAGGCCGGCGGGGTCTGCGTGTGGAAGGTCTGGGGGGGCTGCAGGAAACACGATCTGCTCTTAAAGGGCACGCACAGAATCTCAGTCTGAGATTCTGAGTCCCGGCACAAAAGCAGTACTTTGAAAGGAGCCTGAGTCGGACCCATCTGCCCATCTTGAGAGCCTCCTGAGGAGGCAGGAGGCTACTGGGGCCTCCCGTCGGGGAGCTCGTTCTACCACAAGGGCACTGGTGCTGACAGGTGCTATTCTGGAGTCCTCTCTCTGGCCTATCGGTGCCAGGGGCTCACCTGTCCACCAATGGGCTGCCACCAGCCTCCGGCCCCAAGGGCCCCATGGCCAGCTGCCCTGGAACCTGGCCTGGCCCACCAGTGGGCTGGCAGCCACCGAAAGAGGCAAAGACAGACAGACAGCTGGCCAGGGGCCAGCCCCACCTACCTGCACATCCACGGCAGTCGTCCCCGCCGTAACAGAAGGGTCCACACAGCCCACGTCGGGAGGCACCACTAGAGCACACACGTGGCTCTGGCGGCCAGAAGGGAGCGTGCTGCTGGAGAAATGGGACACTGATAAGTGCTGTGTGCAGGGGACTTCCCCGGCAGCTGGCTCGGGGGGTGCACGTAGAGGGCAAGTTGTCGATTCAGTAATTAATTACTGTATGCCACTTAGAAGCTGAGTTGACAATGCTGATTAGAAATATTGAAACATGGGCTGGCAGCTTCAAAGCCTTGAATCCTCAACTCAGGCTGCAGGTAGAAAATCAAAAGGTGTCTAGGGCAGTTCCGAAAGCAGCCCTTATCCCCTGCGGCTGCAGGTGAACGTGGGTCGAACACAGAGTCTGTAAGGACCACTGAATTATAGTGACCGTTAGATGATAATTCTCTTTGGTCTCTTGTGCCAAGTTAAGGGAACCGGAACTGATGGGGAGAGAAGGGACCCCAAGGGATGGCACGTACAGGCTGAGGACCTTGACCTCTCAAATCCCTCTCGTCATGCCTTGCGGTGAAAGCAACCCTCTCTCACGTGTGGAGAAACCAGCCTCTCCCTGCATTTAGAGATGTATTTATAAAGAACTCTGCTGGCATCACACAGGGGGGTTGATTCACAGGGGGCTGTCGACTCTCCTCCAGACTCCGCCCACCCAGGGGCACCCTGTGCTTCGGACGGATCTCAAGAGTTTTATTCCAGCAAAGCCAAGGTGCGGAAATGAGGCCTGACTGCAGGAGGAGGTGTAATACGCCAACCGTTACTTAATCCTTCCAGTCTTTGTTGACACAGCCGAAGCCACATGAATGGCAAAGTGTTCTGAGGGCACGAGATGGTGGAAGGCGAACACAGCACTGGACTGTGCTTGCTGGACTGCTGTGACCTGAATGTTTGTGTCTCCCCCGCCCCCAAAGTCAGGTGTTGGAACCTAACCCCCAATGCGATGCCGTTAGGAGATGGAGCCTCCGGGAGGTGACTGGGTTATGAGGGCACTGCCCTCGTGAACGGGAGGTATGATTTCCACGGTAAGCCAGGGGAAGCAAGATGAGGCCTGATTTAACAGGTGGGATGACGCAATGACGGCGACCTGGTCACAGACATACTTGGGCTTAACTACATGTTCAGCCTCTTACACTGCAATATACACAGGAACATTTCAGACCTGGCAGACATATGCTTGATTTGAGATACCAGAGTGGCAGTGGGGGGGGGGCGTGTGGGGTGAGGGATGTGTGGCCTTTTGCCAGATTCCCAGGTAGGAGTCAGTTCACAGATCCAGATCCCCTTCACGGAGAGGGAAGTGAGCTCCCTTTGAGAAAGGGCTTCACCACGCAGCCATAGGTGTGCACTGCAAATTGTCACCCAGACGGTCTTCCCGGGGAAATGTGTCCCACGGACAGGAACCTGGTCATGGCTGTGCTGTATTGACGTGATAAGTTTGCTCTTATGTTGTGGGGGGAAGGAGACCCATTTTAGGATTTTGAACAATTAAGAGACAGACTCCCGTCTCTGTCTTACAACAATGATTCTTGAACCCATTTAGAATGGTGCTGAGATAAAGGCTTTGAGGCTTGAACTGAAGCAAGGATTCTAAGTATGGAAAATCGGGATTGGATTAAAGAAACATTCAAAGATGGCAATTATCAAGCTATAGTGACTGGCTGGATATGAGAGGCTTAGAAGAGAAGACAGGTGAGGGATGAGATGTAAAGTGTGAAGGGCCCTGGATATACTCAGAAGAGTTTGAAATTCAGAGAACAAAAGAGAGGCACCGAAGAATTATAAAGAGGAGAAATGGAGAATCAGGAACGTGGTTTTAGCCTAAAGATACGTGACAGCTCCTGCAAAACACTTCTCCTGGCAGACTAACGTAAGGCTCCATTAGGGCGTTAAGGTCGCCGGCATTCATGCGTGATCTACCCGAAATGGTAACGTATCTCAGCAAAACAGAAAAGATGGCTCAATTTCAAAAAATCTAGTCATGAGATTCAACACACTGACATCCTAAAGGACAGGAAAGCAGCGAGCAACTTAACAGGATTAGGGAACTTAAACAGGTATTCCTGCCCAACAGCTGTCTCTAAAATACCAGTATATACGGGGAGGAAAACTCATTTCCCTCCACCCTTCTAGGTTGTCGGCTGAGAATCCCATAAAAGACACACTAACAGGAGAAAAACAAACAGAAGCTTAGTAACATGTATCCCTCCTACATATTCAGTACATGGGAGAGATGCAGGAAAACTGAGCAACTTGTTAAAACGGCCCATCCACACCTTAAACACCTCCTCCAGTGAAAGACAGAAGATGTTGTTTAGGGGTGAGCGTTTTGGGGTGCAATTATCGGAGGCTTTCAGGTAAAGCACAGTAAAAGAAGCTACTGTTGTTACGTCTCTGCCTTCTTCATTGATCAGAGTTTCTGGAGATCTGGTCTCTAAGTTCCCCTGCAGCAGGCCCTCACCACCACGCCCGCCCCTCCTTCTGGTCTCTCCCCTCCTCCAGTCCGCCCTCCACACTCCACAGACAGGCTAACCTTTCAGTTATGCACGATGAAAACGTTCTAGAGACCTGCTGTGCAACACAGCCCCTGTAGTTAACGACAATGTATGGAACACTTAAAACAGTTGTCACGGGTGTGGACCTTGTGTTACACGGTCTTAACATAAAAACAAACAAAAATACCCAAGGGGCACAAAGACGCTTTTGGAGGTAACGGATATGCTTATAACCGTGATTGTGGTGATGGTTTCTTGGGTGTATACGTACGGACAAGCTCATCAGATTGTAACATTAACTATGCACAGTTTATGAATACCAGGTGTACCTCAATATGGCTGTTCTTAAAATTCAAATTCCTAAAGCAGAGCTCTGCCCAGATATCTCTGAAGGTGGGAATTGGACTCAGATCAGCTGGGTTTGAGCCCTTATTAGCTGTGACACCTTAAAGCTGCTTAAACAACCTGTGCTCCATGTTCCTTGTTGCAAAATGGGGATGATACCCATTCGTAGGGTGATTGCAGGGGAAGAGGAGATGACGCCGATAGAGTGCCTAGAACAGTGATTGGTGGCTTACCATCAATGAACATTAGCTGCTATTAATTTTATTATGTGTAAGTTTCCTATGTCTACTTATAAACAAATCACAGTGTGATGGGAGGTCCCCCTCACACCTGCCTAGGCTCACCTGTCCTCCCCATGCCTGCCAAGTAGCCTTAAACCATTGAATGGCAGTTCCGATCTCACCTTCCTCCTCTTTTCCAAGTTTATTCTAACCTGACATTCAATCGTTTGTTTGGTCACCTCTCTGGGGGACTCTGATGCCCCCTGGACACAGTCTCCTCCTAGAGTCACTGTCAACTCTCAGACCCCCAGTATTTCCATCCTCACGGGGACAGGGGCCCCAGGTGGGTCTGACTGCCCCCCTGGGAGAGCAGGTCTCCTCGCTGAAAACCTGCTCCACGTCTGGTCTCCAGCCCCCTCCCACCTCACAGCCAGCCTCTCACCACGTCCTGTGAATGAGACCACAAAGTCTCTGTAATTACAATGAAGATATTACTAATCGTTAACATTTAATCAGTAGTTAAGCACTTGGCGACATCACACTAAGCAGTTTAAGTGGATTAATTCATTTAGTAACAACCATATGAAGTGGATCCCATCATTCCTCCCATTTTGCACGTTAAACAGCAGCCTGGAGCTTAAGCTGCCTGCCCGGCGCTGCACGCGCAGCAGGAGCTGAAGACCCTTCCGAATGCGCCCCCCCCCCGGCACCCCCACCATTGTACTGCCAGGACCTGCCCTGCAGTTGCCACACTGAGCTTCCGAAAACACAGGAGACCTGTTGCTTCCCCAGCTGAAACCGTCCAGGAACCCCGCATCTTCCGTAGGTGCAAGGCCCACCTGTGCCCTGCCTACCGCCCAACCTCGGGCCGAGCTGCCGATGCTCCAACGTCACCCCGGGAAACTCCCCCCGTGACGCCTTCACAGGCTCTCATCGCAGTCACAGCACGAGGACGGATTTCAACACGTGGAAGCTCTTTGCTGCCCCCTGCCGGCCGTCGGCAGCTATAAGGCAGCCTACAAACCAGCTGTGTACCACCCCGTCCGCGGGATTTCAGCCCAGGGAGTCCCAGAATATTGTCTAGCACAGGGTTCTCCTGATGCAGTTTAGTTTACGGTAACGTTTTCCAAACTTGAATCTCAGAATCCCCAGTTGAGGGACCCTAGCATCTGTAACTTTAATAAGTGCCTCTGTTGATTTTTATTATTATCAGGCCAGTTTAGAGAAATCACGTTCCATACACCTTTGGGACCCAGACAAAGGGGCTTCACCTGTCAGCTCTATCCCTCCTGCAACTGCCATCCTGCCCCATCGTCAATCTGAGCATCTCTCTTCGTGATTAATTACCACTTAATTGAAGAGGGTTTGTGGAGCTTGATTAAGACGATGTTGGTCAATTAATGCAGTCCGTCACCACTCACCATGGTCCTCACTGCATCTGTTTTTTGTTTTTGTTTTGCGGTACGCGGGCCTCTCACTGTTGTGGCCTCTCCCGTTGCGGAGCACAGGCTCCGGACTCGCAGGCCCAGCGGCCATGGCTCACGGGCCCAGCCACTCCGTGGCACGTGGGATCTTCCCGGACTGGGGCACGAACCCGTGTCCCCTGCATCGGCAGGTGGACTCTCAACCACTGCGCCACCAGGGAAGCCCTAAGAACACTTTTGACAGGGTCAGCTAACCAGGGGATTGACGTGAGGGATAATGTAACAGAAACGGCAGGAGTTCATGTAACAAAAGCAGTTATCTTCTGCTCGCCAAAGCTCTGACTCCCAGGGCTTCAGGCCCTCTTACCAAAACCACTGCAAACGGTCTTCTTGACCCCCACCCCGTAGCCCTTGGGGTGGCAGTGTTGTGGGAAGGACCTTAAGCGGGGGGCGGGGGGTCAAGGAAAACCTCTATATAAATTCATGCAATACATAGCTAGTGTTTAATACTGTCGCCACTAGCTACATGTGACTACAGAGCACTTGCAATGTTGCTAGTAGAAACTGTACGAACTGAAACGTTAGAAAATACACACGGATTTTAAAGACTTAATTTAAAGAATGTGAAGTATCTCATTAATAATTTTTTAGTAATTGCATTTTAAGTAGGTTCGATAAAATATTAAAATTAATTTCACAATTTCTTCTTATTTTTTAAATGTCTACAAGAAAATTTAAAATTACCCCGTGGCTCACATTATACTTCTATTGGACAAGGTGATCTAGACCACAATGAGTGTAAATTCTAAACTTCTCCACTGGCCATCGGACTCGCCATTCTGTGGGGTGCACGGAACGTGGACGGATCCCACACATTCAGCCCCTAATTAATCCATATTCTCCACATTTGAAACAGGAATTTCCGGCCCCCAAGCTTGGCCTACAACCAGTGGTTCTCAAAGGTTTCTTCCCAGATCAGCACATCAGCATCTCCTGGGAACATTTCAGAAGTGCACGTGCTGGGACCCCATCTCAGAGCCACTGAGCCGGGAGCCCCGAGCGGGGTCCGCAGCCTGTGTGTCAGCCAGGTGTTCTGAATCACGCAGGAGGGCCTCTGTCTGAAGTGCCCTGGGGCAGACGCTGACTTTGCTTGGCCATTCGTGACCACCCTTCACCCTTCCATTCCTGCTAACAAAACTCTTTATTCCCTCAGGTGATAGTGACCCTGATTTGGAGGGAGGCAGCCAGAGGCTGGGTCTCACGATTTAGGTGAGTGCCGGCCATGCCATTCTCCCTTATCTGACGCTCACATCCCTCACGTTTCTGGATGCCCACACTAAGGTGGTCAGGGGATGGCAAGGAAGCCTGTGATGTCTCTTCTGTGACAGCTTTTTCTCTTTGACAAAAGCAAAGCCCCTTTGTTGTCTGACCTGCTTCTCTCCTTCTTGAGAAACTTTAGCATGAGGGCAGGTGCTCAGAGCAGCAATGACCTTACAATGTGGAAGAAAAGGTCCAGGGGATGGCAGAGACCCACCCAGAATCCAGGTATGGCCCAGCCTCTGGAGCAGGGCTGGCAACGCCCACCTGCACACTTCTTGTTCAGTGCGGTGATTACACGTCCTCTTCCTTAAGCCCCCGTGAAGCAGATGCTGTTATACTAGCACATCCAAAGCTACTTAAACCTGGGGTCTCTAAATCTACTGAAATTCTAACATCTCTCAAGACCCATGCCAGTGTCAGTTAGCTTTCGGTGAGGCCAAACGATGTCTCTGTCACTGACAACGGTGAATTGTACCGAGTCTGTGATCCTGGAAAACAGACAGTTAAAGAATTCACCCTCCCCACCAGCTCCAGGAACTAGCTCACTGCAAGAAACCCCCTCCCCATAGGACTTAGATGAGACCCCTGGATGCCTGATGGATCCCCTCCCAAGGCCAAACACGCACCCTCCGCGTCCCCATTACTCGCCCCACAATGATTCGCCGAGCTGCTCGTCCGCACAGATCAATGAGAACAAGTCCTCTTTAACCAAAGTTCAGTGCAATTTCTCTCCTTGCCCAGTTCCTGAACTTTGACCCACCCTCAGCCGGAGCCTCCCTTTAGGACCCTCCTGAAGATAAGCTGGCCCTCGGGAAAACCGTCCCAAACACCGGTTCTTCCAGACTCCTCTGCTTTCCCTATAAAACAAAAACCAAAAACGCTTTTTGTCTGATTTTTGAGATGCTTGCAGCTTTCGTGGTTCATCTCTGTACTGCAATAGCTCTTTCCCTTTTTGCGATAATCCTTAGGGAGAGTCTCTCCCTACCTAAGCTTGGGTTTGTGACACACACACACACACACACACACACACACACACACACACACACACACACACACACACACACACACACACACACACACACACACACACACACACGGTGATAGGCAACTTCTAAGATTCCCTGATCTCCTCCTGGTACACACGCCCTGTGTAATCCCTCCATGCTGAGTATGCGTTGGCTCTAGTGACTCACTTCCGATAAACAGATTACGGCAGAAATGATGGTGCACCTGAGACCAGCTCATACACAGACGGCGGCTTCCATTCGGGCTGCTCTCACCCACTCTCCCTCATTCTCCCAGATTACCCACGTGCGGCCGGCCAGCTGCCGTGTCGTGAGGGCACTGCACAGTCCACGTGGCCAGTACCTGAGGTCTCAGTCCAACAGCCACGTGAACCTGGAATCTGAGCTGACGGCAGCCGTGGGCTGGAGGGCTACCTCCTGGGGGACCCAGAGCCAGAAGCATCCAGCGAAGCCACACTGGCCCAAGGAAACCGTGAGATGATTCTTCTTTCCCCCTTTTCCTCAGAGAACAAAGGAGCCTGTAATTCCCTTATCCTCTGATGTCTGGAGCCTACTGTGCATCTCTTCGTGTAGTAAATACCCTTATTTTAAAATAAATATCTAAATGGATTTTAATTAAATCTCAGTTACTATTAAATATTTCTATATTAATTCCTAGCCTCCTAAGGACATTTGAACATTTTAACTTCTCAGTGAACACCGTTCCCCCATCATTGTAGTCATTGTTTTTATTTTTAAGCCTAAATTGTAGCGTACAGCATCCTAAATATTCTCATTTAAAAGTATTTTTGCACTGTCCCATATAAATAACTGGAACGGGCAATTTTTGTTTATATTATTGATTTTGCTGGCCCTCTCTCTTCGCTTTGGTGAACTTCATTTATTTCTTGTTTGTGAGACGTTTTGCTAAAGAGATGATTTTGATCCAGTCTAGCTCATTCTACGTAAGTTTACAGTGCCTCTGTTTAGTCTTACTAAAAAGTCAGCAGAAACATCTGTATCTTCCTATCTGCGGTGGTATATTCCTCTTAGTTATTTAAGATCCTGATCTCGTGGCCCAGCTCCTGCCCTTCTGCTGTGCTTTTCTCTCTCTTCCTTATTAGTCCCCCATATTCTTAAGGAAGATTTAAACTCAGAAAATACATTGCCAGCAGTTTCATTCAGCTTAATTCTGTGAGCGCCACAGGAGCGTACATGGGAGTTGAACTTGCCTATCAAAGATGCTTTTGGTGCCCCAGGTGGCTTTCGCTCAGGCTCTGATTTCAACCACACCTGTAGACTTGTGAATGGCAACCACCTTGGAGTCCTTTTGTTGTCTGCCTCAGGGCCTTCTCTGAAGCCACGGGAGTTCACTCAGCACTTTTGTCCTGTACAAAAGAGCTGTCAGAAAGTGTCTGTGGTCTGCCTTTTCATCATCGATTTTTTAAATGTTCTTTTATAGTGTGGATTTAAGTCTTTCGTCACACAGGCATTGCAAGACTTTTTTCCCAGTCTGCAGCGTACCTATTAATTTACTTACAGATGTCATTTGATGATCACATTGAAACAACAATCTGTTGAAGCCCAATTTTTCTCTTAACCTTTTTTTTTAGGGTCAGTGCTTTTGTGTCCTCAGATATCTTTGCCCACATGAAGGTGCATATATGTGATACGTGTTCTTTTACGAGTTTTATGCCTCCTGCTTTTAAAATTTAGTCTATGGTTCATTTCAAATTGACACTAAATAGTGCGTCTATATGACTGAAGCAGAGATTTAGGGGTTTTTTTTCTTCATGTGGATACCCAATCGTTTAGCACGTTGACCTTGTGAAATTCACTTATCTGTTCTACTTTTCTTTTTTAGAGTCTCTAGAGTTTTATGTATATACAATCATGTCCTTGAGAATGAAGAGTTTGAATTCCTCCTTTGTAATGTTTGTCATCTCCCCACCTCTTGCCTATTGCTCTAAGACTTCCAGTTCAAGGCTGCATATAAAAGGTGAGAATGCGTGTCCTTGCCTGATACTCAATGATGGAAGGAAAACATTCAATATTTTACTTTTAGGTATGATAATTGTTGTGATTTTTGTAGATGTCCATTAGCAGATTGAACATGTTACCTTCTATTTCTGATTGATGTTGTCATCATGAGTAGTTATTAAGTTATATAAAATAATTTTCATTCTTTCATTAAAATGGTCATATGATTTTTCTCGTTGATACTCTTCTATTTTTGGTCGCACCATGAGGTCTGCAGTATCTGAGTTCCCCAACCAGGGAGAGAACCTGGGCCTGCGTCAGTGAACGCTCCGAGTCCTAACCTCTGGACCACCAGGGAAATCAGGATACTCTTCTTTTAATTGAAGTATAATTGATTGACACTCTTAATCTGGTGAATTACCTTGACTGATTCCCAAATGCTGAACACACCTTACAGTTCTGAGATAAACTTCACTTGGTCATATTCACTCGGTCATTAGATTCATGTTACTAATATTTTGGTATGAATTTTTGCATATATATTCCATTCCTTCTTTCCTGATTTTGTGCTCTATACTTCACTTACAGATTTTACAAACCACACAACACTTTGTTATTTCTGCTTTCTACAGTCATTGTTTTAATGAAAAATGTACAGAATAAGATTTTTCATATATTTATGTACCTATTTATAGTGTCTGATATCCTCTTATTTTTCCTATAGATCTGAATTTCCGTTAGGTGTCTTTTCTCTACCTTGTCCACTAGATTTTTTTCACCTAGTTTTCATAGCTACGTTAAAGCCCTGTCTGCTAATTCCACGCTCTGGGCTATCTGTGGGTCTGCTTCTGTTCAATGTTGTGCTACCTGATTTGGGTTGGTCTGACTCTTCCTATTATGTCATAGTATTAATTTTTTATTATATGCACACAAACAGTAGGTTAAAAAATAATAATTATCCTCGGAATATATTCAGTTCTTAGGATGCAACTACTGGTAGAACTCCAAAGACCTCTCTATGCTTTTCTACCTATCCGCCAATTTTCCGAGTCAAAGCCGCTTTCTCTCTGATCAAAACGCTTGGCCACCAGACTTTCGAGCCCCTTTACTCTACCATCCTGTTTCCAGCCTTCTGCTCCTGGGGAGACCCATCTCCATTCTGCTTCTCTGCCCCCACCCTTCAGCCACCTGCTACCTTACACTCAGTGAAAGCCTTACATGCCTGGCGGTAAGCTCTCACTCTCCTGCCCCGCCTCCATCCAAAGCAAGCATTTGTATGCGGGAAAGCTTTCATCTCACCTAGAAGATGCCTCTTGGCTCTCCTACCCGTCTGCAGGCTTCCGCATACCACTATGTGCCCTCGGTGAGAGTTGTGTGGGAAAACGGTGGCAGGGGGGCTACCAAAAGCTTAGTGATGGGGGTACCTAGGAATTCCAGCCCATCGTATCAGCTGACACGTGGCCATTAAGCGTCCTTTAAAATTTGTGCTGATTTCTTTTTACCACCTTCTATGCCAGGTTCACTCTTCCTTCTTCCCTATCCCCAGAGGTGAAAACAGGTGGAAACTCTCCTAGGAAACATTCATCCCTCTCTAGCATTTATTTCATTCTGCATATGTAGGTCTCTGATCTTTAAACAATTAAAATCGCTTTGTTTATTCAGCTTGTTCTTGGTTTTTAGGGTAGGGGGAACTGTCTCTTGAGATTTCCTACATCCTACCTGCGAGGTGTGCTCAGAGTGGTCACATCCTTATCTTCCTTTCTTTACCTCCCTTAAATTCAGAAGTAGTGTGTCCTGTCTGTAACCAATAACTTAGGAAATTAATCTTGGTTACATTTTCAGATATTTAGAAATGGATAGTCTCAATCTGTCATGTAGGACTTGTTTTATTAAGTCATCAGTAGGAACATGGGTTCATAGAACAGAACAGATCCTTAGAGGTCAGCAAGACAACCCCTCCCCCTCATATTTTTTTTTAATTAAAAAAATTTTTTTAAGGCTGTGTCCTACAGCATGTGGGATCTT
The DNA here is from genome assembly GCF_949774975.1 of Lagenorhynchus albirostris. Lineage (NCBI taxonomy): Eukaryota > Metazoa > Chordata > Mammalia > Artiodactyla > Delphinidae > Lagenorhynchus > Lagenorhynchus albirostris. Next base: position 78,143,974 of record NC_083111.1, on the reverse strand, counting down.
AGCTCGACCAGGGATCAAACCAGTGCCCCCTGCACTGGGAGCACAGAGTCTTAACCACTGGACCACCACTGGAAGTCCCCCCCTCACCCCTCATATAGTAAAAGTATAGAAAACTGGCTCAGAGGAGACACATGACCAGTCCAAGGTTACCCAGTAATTAGTTACAGAGTCAGAACTCCAACTTACCATACATTTATCTTTCTACTTTTGAAGTACCTGCATTTTAGAGATTCAGCTCCCTCATTAGTAAAGTAAGGGACCTGGATTAGGTTAACAGCAGGTCCCTTCCAGCATCATGATTCTATTTTTTCCTTTCATGTGCCTGTGAAAGCTTTCAAGGATGTCAAGGACATGATCCACGTTACATCATCGGAGGACCTTTTCTATTTATGCTTAAAGGTTTATCGGACCATGTCTAGATTATAATCCTGGGGAAAAATAATAGCTTAATGTAAAAAAGAAGAAAAAACCAAAATGAAACATTTAAAAAACATTTATTCTCACCAAATCCAAATGTGTTCACGTGAAATATTTGTTAGGCATTGTCAGGTATACTAAAAACACTATAATTTCCTTCTCCTTCCATTCCGAGATAACCACTATAAAGAGTTTCATATATAATTCTCACCATTTTTATGGACTTCCATTATATCTATGCTTTAGTCCTTCTGCGTATGCTCACTGATGTCCTACTGTGTGCTGGAATACTCTGCTAGATACCAGGATGAGACAAGAAGACAGGCAAGGTCTCTCCTTCCATGGACTTTATATTCCAGTGATGAAGGCAGACAAGAAGTAAATGAATGAATGACCAGCAGCACCCACCCCACAGGTAGAGATGGGGGACAGTGACCAGGAAGGGGGCTGTCCTGGAAAGGGTGATCAGAGCCTGGCTGTCTCAGAAAGTGAGATCCACATAATACCAAAGAATCAGACATTTTAAAGCATGAGGTAAGAGTGAGCTGGAGAGAAAAAGCAGAGGCCCTGAAAAAGACCAAGCTTAGTGCATTCAGCCCCCAAGCAGAGCGGCTGGAGTGCGCAGAGTGGGGACGGGCGGAGTGAGGTACAGTGGAAGCGGGGTCCACGTCACACAGAGCCTCAGCCAGTGAATTAGGTAACAGCCTAAGTGCAGAAGAAAGTCACGGCAAAGTTTTAAGCAAAAATTTCAGAGTCTGATTCATAATTTAAAATATGGTTAAATCTAGACTCACACATAACACATGCTTATACTAAAATAGATATATATTCATCCACACATACATTTTATTGCAGATATAATTCCTTCTTGTTTGAGAAGTGTAGGATCTTTCTACATATACTCTCTGACACATCATTCAGTTAATGGTTTGGACATCTTCACTTTTCAGTGTCTAGAGATCACACACGGTTCATTTTTTTAAAAAAAATAAATTTATTTATTTATTTTTGGCTGTGTTGGGTCTTCGTTGCTGTGTGTAGGCTTTCTCTAGTTGTGGCGAGCGGAGGCTACTCTTCGTTGTGGTGCGCAGGCTTCTCACTGTGGTGGCTTCTCCTGTTGCAGAACGCGGGCTCTAGACGCGCGGGCTTCAGTAGTCCTGGCACGCGGGCTCAGTGGTTGTGGCTCGCGGGCTCTAGAGCACAGGCTCAGTAGTCGCAGCGCACAGGCTTAGTTGCTCCACGGCATGTGGGATCTTCCCAGACCAGGGCTCGAACCCGTGTCCCCTGCATTGGCTGGCAGATTCTTAACCACTGAGACACCAGGAAAGTCCCTCACGCACACGGTTCTTTTCAACAGCATTGCTCTGTTTTCATTCATCTTTGCAGAGGGATGTTCACTGAAATGACAGTGTGCGTATGAGTTCAATTTGCTTATTTCAGTTATTAATCATTCACTTATTCAGCCATCCAGCAAGCATTGTTTGAGCCACTGCAATGCCTAAAACTCTAGGCATTCATAGAAATATGAATCAGTGAAGGGTCCTTGTCCTTAAGAAGCAGCATTCCAGAGAAAGGGTGCACTGTGCATGACCACGTCCTATCAAGTTTCACGAGGTCGGAAGGGGACATTGCACAGCGTAACAGAGGAGAACACGTGGGGAGGAGTCCAGTTTCAGATGCTAGGGGTCAGGGAAGCCTTACAGCGTGACTGACTCCCGGAAGGAGTTCTGAGAGGTTGGTGGGGACATGCGTCAGGCAAAGGGCCGGGCATGGCCAGAGAGGGCCAACAAGTGGCAAGCACAGGGCAGGATGCAGCCTCACGTGTGACAGGCGCTGAGAAGACTCACGGTGAGGAGGAAAAAGGGCTCCCTCTGGTGGTCACGACACCTGGGCTCCCGACTTGCTTCTTCCCCTAATCCCTGTGTCTTCATCGCTAAATCCCTTCCGTTCTCTGTGTCTCAGCCTCCACATCTCAAAGGAGCACTTTGACTTTCACATCCTGTGACTTTAAGTAAAACTCTGACATAAGCAAGACAATCGTGGGGAAAAAAAATTTCTGTTTTGGTTGCTCCTGAGTTCTGAAATGCTGCCAAGTCTTTTTCCCAGAAGACAATATCGAAACAGTTAATGGAATGAGAAATACTGATCTCACAGAGGGCATCTTCAACAAAATAAGGGGAATCATTAAATAATACTGTAGTTAGAGTTTCAAAGTAACAAGAAGGGGTCCCACGCCGGCTGAGAATCTGATGGTCCTCAACAGCGCCACCTAGTGGTCATCCAGCTTTGCCTTGAAGCCCTTTAAGGAAGGAAGCTCGCCCTGCGCAGGAAACGAACCTTCTCTCCTGGGAGGGTCAAGATCGGCCCCCACTATATTAAAGATCCGTTTGTTCTGGGTGCCTGCCACACCCATAACTTCTGCTGAAGACATCTCAGACTGCAGCCCCGAGCTGGGGTGTCCATGATCTTTACAGTGTGACTCCCCACAATCTTGAGTCAAAGCTGCCTCAACCAGGGGAGGGCCCTTCCTCAGGGACACTCAAGCATCAGGCTGGTCGTAGGCAACGGTGCATCTCGTGGAAGAGCTGCAAACAAGGGTGATGGCGCGTAGCTGAAACAGATTCCTTCTTTGAGGAATCTGAAACAGGGATGTAATTAAACAGCCGATAGCGAGAGCAGAAGTATAGACATTCACCGTTCAGGACACTGTGTTTCCCCTTCCAATTCCCACCCCACTTTGCCATTGGGATTTGGGGTGAGTTTGTGACCCCGCCCTAAGCTCCAGGGGCATTTAACCAGAGAGATGAATTCTATCCTCTTTGCTGTGTTGATTAGCGTAGGCCAGTGGATGCCTGATTTTCCTCCCGGCCACAGAGAGTGGTTTATGAACTCAGGATTTTGCAGGGAATTCTGAAAAACAGGATCCTATTTAGGGTCTAAAAATGCAAAATTTGGAACTTGAACAACTGCCATCGTTTCCCCACTACGAGAAAAGGCAACACGAGAAGAAAGCAGACATGCAGAGATGGGCAGAATAAAGGGAACTGTAGAGAAACAGAGGTAGTGCTATTCAACCGGTCCTAAATCCCATTCTCTATTATTGTCTAGGCCAGTTTGATTTGGAATTTGTTACTTATAAAAAACGTATCCTCAACAACAAAAAGAAAAGAAAGTGTCCTCTCAAAGATACCGAGGCAGGGTGCGTGTGCTGTATCCCTGTGGGAACCCAGCATCCCGAGCTCTCCCGGCTTGGGGCGTGATGATGTGGATGAGACCTTAGCACTAACGCAGATCCTGGTCATTCTGGAGCCAGGAATCTGCACGTACCCCAGCTTCCAAGTTGTGTTTGTTCCACAAACTTTTTTGGGTACCTTATTTCACAACATACATCTGATCATTATCTCCCATCCTTACTCCTGCTTAAAACCTTTTGTTTGAGGTTTCAGTGACTTTAGGACTCAGAACAACATTTTTCCTGGCCCAGAAGCTCACTCTCAGGTCTTCTTGACCTAGGTTACCTCCTTCTCAAAGATAAATGCTCTAGTCCACCTGCATCAGACCCCCCTGTCCCTAATATAACCCCTCCCCCATCACCAGCTCCTGGTGTGTCAGATGATTTTGCCAGTGAGCTTGTTGGGGGAGCCCCGTTGGGTACAGACACCGAATCTGCCTCTGCTCACCACTACCTTCAGTCTCTGGCACGGAAGAGGTGGGAGGGGATTAATAGATAGGTGAATAATTTCCTACCATTAACTGAAGGGGGGCGTTCTGGCTAAGCCGAATCTCTGCAATTAACCCTTTCCAGCGAGCCAGACCATGATACAGAACCTCTAGAACTGCCGCGTCAGGCTCCATGGTGTTCCCAGATGCTGCATGCCATCAGAGAACGGCAGGAAGGCACACCTCCTCGGTGGACACGAGCAGGGTCAGCTGCTCAGTGATGCCGTGGGAATTGGCAAGCCATGGAGTTATTACTAGCAGTTCCACCGGATTTAGGAAAAGACCACAGCTGACACACCCCTCTAGAGTCTAAGAAAAACGGCGACTTGATTTCAGGGGTGGGGTGGGGCGGCTTTTATAAAATTCATCGCCAAACCCTTGAAATATATTTGAAGTGACAAGTGTGCTGTGCTTCCCGGGGCAGCTCCTACCACCTGCCTGGATGGATGAAGCTCGTGCCGAGGCGCAGGCTGCATCACTGGTACCACCACTGAACCATGCAGTCAAAATCCTGAGTTTTAAACGCAGCCCCACCGCTTGGGAGCACAGACTGTCGAAGCTGAAACACGCATGAGAAGTTCGCTTGTCTTTTTTGTAGATGCAGATTCGGGAAATCCGATGACTGGCCGGCTTGGCATTTGGTGAGCATCCTTCCCAGATCACAGTGGAAGGTGTCCTTTCATGTGGCAGCTCAGAGCTCGGGCTCTGGTGTCAGACTAGTTCGGAGCCCTGCCTCCACCCCATGCCTCGGTGCGGCCTGAGGTATCATGCTTCAACGTCCAGCTCTTTCCTGATCTATGTCATGGGGCTATGGTGCTGCTGCAGGCATTAAACGAAATGAGTAAAAAGCAGTTAACAAGGCAGTTAACACGGTACAGAGCAAGTGTTGGGTGAATCTGCCCTCATGTTTTTCCCAATGAAGTCAAAATCTAGCTCTCTTTCTTGTTACACAGCTCAGAATTCCAAATCCTACACCACGGAGAAGGGGGAGCCTGGGAGACCCACAGGAGGCAACAGCCAAAGGCCGAAGGAGCCGTGCACATCGTCCTCAGAAGGTCGGCGGGTCCATCTTGCCGGAGGAAAGTGTTCTGCGATTTGCCGCCTGCGCTTCTCCACAGACTGCAGGGAGCCCCACGTGTGGAGCCGGGCCCCGCCCCATTTCATGGATCCCATGTACCTCCAAGGCAAGCACTCCAAACCCATTTCCTCTCTCTGAAGCTCCGGGGACACCCCACTGGCTTCTCAATGGAAATGAGAATGGGCGACAGTATCGCTTAGTTCCCATGAACTGACATCAGAGAGCTAAAAGCAGAACGTTTTGTGAGCTTGGAGAATAGGTCCTTTGTGCTACCTCAATTGCCGAATACTAGAGATGGGAGGGATCTCAGATTCTTGTGTTTTCCTGAGGCCAGAGAGGGAGAGTAACTTCCTCACACAGTGAGTCGCAGGAATGACGGGACTGGAAAATGCTTATTGTGACCCTGAGTTCAGATATTTTCCATTATCCCACATTGTCTTTGCTTTTGTCCTCAGATAATTTACATGGCCGCTCTTTGTGAGAACTAAATGTTGGGGAGAACTGCACAAGATTTGCAGTGAGAAGACCCCTGCCGTCTGTGTGACCTGCAGGGGGCCCTCAGGGATGCTCAGAGAATCAAGAGGGCTGCCCCACACCCCCTGCCCTGCCTCTGCCCCTCCCTCACTCTGAGACTTCGGGGGAGTCACTGTGCTTCTCTTGCGCTCTGCGTCCTCATCTGTAGATTGACACAGGTGAACCAGACATTCTGAGGAACCATTGATTCGGAAATATCTGTGGTCCGATTCCCCAAGTGGTCAGAGACTAAGACGATTAGCTTTCTTCAAAACATCCCACCCTGGACATAGTAAACACCTGAGAGATATTTGAGGATAAATTAACAAAGGAATGGAAGGAACTTAAAAAAAAAACTGCACCAAGTGAAAGAAGCCAGTCACAAGAGAACACATAGTGTTGGCTTCCATTTATAGAAAACGTCCAGAAGAGAAAAATCCAAAGACAGAAAGTAGAGCAGTAGTTGTCAGAGCTATTATGCTCAGAGCAACATGAAGTATACAAGGACTTTCATATATGCCATCTAATAGAAGCCACAGAAGGATGGTGCCCAAAACAAGAATTACCTATGTTTCGTCTCCGTAACACTGAGGTCCAGACACGAGAAATGACTTGAAGGATGACTCACATACCTTGTCGGCGGCACAAGAGGGAGAGGGATCCCTCTTTGCTCCTCTGTGCCTCTCCTTTGCACCACAGCCCCTAATCCCACCCACTCACACCCATGTACCACCTACCTAGTGCTAAGAGCAATAGGTCCTGGACCAATGCAGAAGATGGTCTCAGCCCAGATCTCACAGGGCCTGTACGCTGCCTCCACTGCTGCTCCCTCAGCCCCCCAGAAACGCTTGTCCCGCCAGCCACTCTTCCCTCCCGCTAGTGTCCTCACGCCGCGGCCTCTTGGTCTCCCGGGCAGCCCCCCATCTGCGTCCTGCCCATTGATGACAGGTGTTCTCAGCTCCTGGACTCGCCAGCTTACCCTATGACCCCTCCCAGGGGTATCTCATTCTTCCTCGTGGATTCTTCTTGCACTGTGTCCGGCTTCCTCTCCAGATTCTTTGCCTCTCGTCATCTCCAGTTGTACCTCTCCACGTGCTTCCTGAATTTCAACAGCTGTGGGTCCCATAGTCACGTCAAACTCAACTTCATCAATAGCTTCTCTGCTAGACCTTCTCTTGGCTCTGATCTTCGAGGGTGCAGAAACCTCACGTGATTGTATCCCTAAGTTCATGACATGCCAACATCGGCACAGAAGCCACCTCAGGCTTGCTCTCGCCTCTCTTCTCTCTCCTCCCTCCCTCTCTCTCTGGGTTCTGATTCTTCCCCTACTCCTTCCTCAATTACACCCCTTGCCTCTCCAGCAGATAACTGCTATGTTTGGTGTCATTCCCTGAATATGGGGGTATCCTTGGAAAACGTATAATGTTGTTTTCTGGGTACGTAGTTTGAATGTGTATTAATGATATCATGCTGACATTTCGCTCAGCACTTTTAAGACGTAGCCGTGTGGCGGCGTGCTCCTCTGGCTTGCTGCCTCTCACTGCTTCATGTCCTAGCGCGTTCACACAGTCTGTCTGTCTCTTTCTCCACTGATGGGCAGCTGGGCTTCTTCTAACACCTGCTATCACAAACAAAGCTGAGATACGCCTCCTTATATCTGTTCCCTGTAGAGCAGCTCCTCTGCTGGATCACTGGCTATGCACCTTTTTATTTCCACTGATTCCACCCATATTCCCTCCAGCACAGCTGGACCCGTCCAGCCTGCCCATCCCGGCCGGGCATCAGGACCCCTTTCCCCACTCCCCTCCCACATTCTGAATTGTACCTCCTTGCTACTGTTGTCAGGATGAAAGGCTGTACCTTTGTTTAAATTAGCATTTTTAATTACTGAGTCTGAATGTTTTTAATAAACGTGTTAGTAATTCTGACTTCCCCATCTGTCAGTAGCTATTTATAGCCTCAGCTCATGTTTCTACTCCACTGAGTGTCTTTTGTATTTTATTTTCAGAAATTTTATTCTTTATTACTGATATAAATCATGTGTTCATTTTGGAAGCTGGAAGAAAACGTTTCCTGGCCTGTCATTAATTTAAAAAAAATTAGGAATCATTATTTTTCATGTTGTGAGAACAATTCTTATTCCCTGGAGGTTGGGGCTTCCAGTGGCACCTGTCTGTCACCCTTCATCCTAGCTGACAGCCCCAGTGTGTCCCGTCTCACCTGAGCCCAGACGGCACATCCTCCCTGACGGCCTCACCTCCTCCACCAGCTGCCCTCCACCAGCCCTGCCGGCTGTGTGGTCTGACCGTGACTGACGCCATCTCCTCTCCCCCCAGCATCGCTGCCCTGCTTTGTTGCTCACCGGCTGTCACCTGGACTGTCGACTTGACTGCTCTCCTGCCCCCAGACCCCACCTCTTCCCACTCTAAGCTCCAAACTGCTCAATGAACCCTCATTTCCAACACACGACTCTGTCCTCCTCCTAAAATCCCTCAGTGGATCCCATTGACTCAAGCAGTTTCAAACTGAATGAAAAAAGCTTCACCGGGTGAAGCTTTTTTTTTCGCCTCTTTAATCAGAATTCTTAGATTCCGACCCAGAATTACAGAATGGGAACACTGGAGGACAGGGCTTGGGGAACTGTATTTTAGTAGATGGTTCACATGCAGGACTCCCTACCCCTTCTGCAGGACTTCCGAAAACCCAGTCCCGAGGAAGGCTCTGTAGAAAGCAGCTGCGGACCACCAGACTGCCAGGCAGCTCTCCTGCCACACCTGGCCTCCACGGCCATTAGAGTAACGCTAAGGGCTTCCCTGGTGGCACAGTGGTTGAGAGTCCGCCTGCCGATGCGGGGGACACAGGTTCGTGCCCCGGTCCGGGAAGATCCCACATGCCGCGGAGTGGCTGGGCCCGTGAGCCATGGCCGCTGAGCCTGCGCATCCGGAGCCTGTGCTCCGCAACGGGAGAGGCCACGACAGTGAGAGGCCCGCGTGCCGCAAAAAATAAGTAAATAAATAAAGTAATGCTGAGATATTTGTTCTTTCATGCGCTAGACTAGTTTTTGCTTCTCTGCCTCTGCAAGATTTGTGTCATCCTTCTGGGAATTCTTCCCCTTGCCTTCAACTTATTTTATCTCTTCAAGGTTTTGCTCAGCTGACCTCTTCTTCAGGAAGCTTTCTTTCTGATCAACTGCCCTCATCCTTGCCCCTCCTCGGCGTCCCTCCCTATAGCTCGTCCCACCACCATCTGCCGTGCCCCTGCCATTCCCGTGTTGCTTTCTAATGATTTATCCATGTGTGAGTCTGTTTCGTCAAAGTCTGAGTTCCCTGAGATAGCATGGTGTTAACTATTATTGAACCTGGGTCAACAGGTCCTAGCATTTCAGACATGAAAAGAAGGAAGATGAAATCTGATGAACAAAAATCTTAGGAGTATCAGTGGAACTGTAAGGAACTGTAGGCAAGAACATGGCCATTTTCTAGAGGTACTAGTGGCACCTTTGATAATACGAATGAGCGTAAGCTTCTGAGCATGGGGCTTAATGCCCATAGTTTCACTGGGAGACAAACCACCCCAAACTTAGTGCGATTTAAAAAACCCAATTTTATCACAACGACTCTACCACCACCCGTTCTTGTGGTCTGGGGGTCGGCTGGACTCAGCTGAAGGCTCTCACTCGAGGTCTCTCACCCAGCTGCCATCAGATGTGGCTGAGATGGAGTCTTGCTGAAGGCTTTCTCCCTCCTGGGTCCGTCGGTTGGTGCTGGTTACTGGCTACGACCTTAGCTGGCACTGTCAGCAGGGCTCTCCGCGTAGCATGGGCTTCCTCAAGGCAAGGTGGCTGGGTTCTAAGAGCAAGTGTCTCAAGAAAGAGTCAGGAAGAAACTTTATTTCCCTTCATGACCCTAAGTCACATGGGGTCACTTCTGCTATACTGCATTGGTCCCGGCAGTCACGGAGATCCACCAGGTTTCAAGGAGAGGGGATAGACGCTCCCCCTGATGGGGCAGTGGTGGGTCACGTGGTCAGAAGAGCATGTGGACTTTGTTATGACCCACATTTGGAAACTACTGATTACAAGCTGCCCCACCACGAAGCTGCTTCACATCTCTGAGCCTCAGTTTTCCCGTCTGTAAAATATGGACACTAGCACAGACTTCACAGACTTTAAATCCAACGACACCTGACTTCTGTTCAGTAAATATGGAGCGTCTGCTGAGTGAAAGCAGAAATGGATTGAAAAAGCCTGTGGTTCATGGTTATAACGAGTCTACAATAACCACTAGCTTCAAGTTCTCTGTAGAAAATGACAACACCCAGTGTTCAAAGCTGGAGTCTCCATGTGGGGATGGGCCTTTGTGAAAAACACCAGGGCAGGAAGTCGCCTGCCGGTGTAAACCTCCCCTCAGCCACCACTGCTCCCTCTCTTCCCTGTTTTCACCCTTTTTCTGAGCTGCTTTCAAGCAGATCTGGGCATAGTTCCAGCATCCAACACCCTTAAATATTTTGTCTTCAAATATTTCATTTTGGAAGAAATCCATGTTTAATTGAATAACCAGCCCAGTTTGTGTTAAGAAAAAGACAGAATATTCCCATTTTTGCTACAAGAAGGCTTATGTATCTCTCTTCTTTTTATCTTATTATTCCTTTCATATTCACAGATTTCCTCCCATAAATATCACTATATACATGCATGAATTTTATGAAATATAGGGCTTAATTTTTTTATCCCTCTCCCCTTTCCCCTTTGGTAACCATAAGTTTGTTTTCTATGCCTGTGGGTCTATTTCTGTTTTGTATATAAGTTCATTTGTATCATTCGTTTCAGATTCCACATATAAGCAATATCCTATGATATTTGTCTTTCTCTGTCTAGCTCACTTCACTTGATATAATAATCTCTAGGTCCATCCATGTTGCTACAAATGGCATTATTCCATCCTATTTTATGGCTGAGTAATATTCCATTGTGTAGATGTACCACATCTTTATCCATTCATCTGTCAACGGTCATTCATTTTGCTTCACATCTTGGCTACTGTAAATGTTGCTGCAATGAACTCTGGGGTACATACCTCTTGTCAAATTATGGTTTTCTCCTGGGCTTAATTTTTTATCATGTAATAATTTATACCTAAGACCACTGTCTGATACAATGACTGAATTAATAAATGCATATACAGGTACAAAAATAAGTACATACAGTATATGCAATATATGTAAATGATAAAGCAAAAAGAAAAAATTACCCATGAGCCTACTACCCAAATTAATATAGCACTGACTCAACCCGGGTGCTACCATCTGTCCCATCCTCCACCTCCTGCAAAGGTTAAGTTTCATTCTGAAGTTTAAACTTATTATCCTCTTGCTCTTTTAAAAATATGTTTACTTTATATGTTATATTTTTTCCCCAACAATACTGTGCTTAATTTTGCTTATTTGGGGACTTTTAAAATAAATGCTTTCAGGAGATGGAACGTGGTGAGAAATTACAGAATAGTAACTATCTTAGAACACTGGAGAGTGAATTACGCCCTTTCTAAAGTTATCCAAAGTCAGTTAAAAGCAACAACAGCAACAGCAGCCTCGGCAACACCACAGGTTTTGCATGGAAAACCTCCAGCTTAAAACCCCTGGCTTTGAAGGAAAAGTGTGAACCCTAAGGCATGGATGCAGCGCTCCCTAAAATCCATCCACAACTTGCTTACCAGCCCATCACTCGTAATGGCAAGGATGCGGAGCGACTACAACATTCATGTTTTGCCAATATACACGTAGCTCTGCCCAAGCACTATGGAAAATTTTTAGTTCTAATTGCTGAAGATGGTACGCCAGTACTCTATGACTGAGCAATTCCATTCAATACACTCAATAGAAATAAATGCATATGTATATCAAAATATATATACAAAGATGTCTTCTGTAGATTTCGTTATAATACCTAATCTAGAAACAACTCAAATATACATCAGCAATCATCAATATATATTCCATCCCACGTGTTTTTCTTACAGCAAGATGTTAACCTTCTTCCATTGAGAAGTGAGGGGGGTTTCCCCCCTTTTTTTGATCCTGGGCCAAACTTTGTAGTTGCCTTGACCAACATAATACAGTAGAAGTGATGCTGTGTGACTTCAAACTTGGAAGCTAGGTAGTAAAATTAGGTACAACTTCTGCTTTGCTCTCTTACCCTCTCAGAACCCTCAGTTTTGAAACTCAGACACCGTATTATGAGAAGCCCAAATCACATGGAGACCCCATGTGTAGGAGCTAAGGTCTCAGCTGGCAACTAGAATCCACCCCCAGACAAGAGAATGTAGAAGACTGACTCTGTCAGCTGAGGCCTCAGGTATAGTGGGGTGTAGACAAGCCCACCGTACTGTGCTCTGTCCAAAGTTCTGAACCTATAAGTACAATAGATGGTTGTTTTATGCTACTGAATTTTGGGATGACTTATTATGCAGCCATAGTAACTGGAATAATTACACAAAAAACATGAATAACTCTCACAAACATAAAAAGTTAAGGTCAACAGAAGTGAGTACATGCTGGATGAGTCCACAGATAGGAAGCTCAAAATCATGAAAACTAATCCATAGTGGAAGAAGTCAGAAGAGTGGTTATTTTTCAGGGTGGACTTACTGGAAGGAGACAGGAAAGAAGATTCTAAAAGTACAGACAGTTTTCTGTGTCTCAAGCTGGGTGTGCATTTCATGACTGTGCTCACTTGTAAAAATTCATCAAGCCTTACACAGCAGACGCAAAAACTACTTCTTCAAAACAAAGTTTTTAAAAGCAAAAGCAGAGGTATTCTGAAGTGGGTGTGGATCCCTGGGGAACCACTGACTCTGCTCCCTCTTATCCCACAGAATTCCAAGAGCTCAATAAGGAATGTGGTTTGAAAACCTTGTGAGTAAGGCTCTTCTCATTTTTTACATTCCATCGTCATTCTACCTGCAGAACTACCATATGTAATAGCTGGTATGGAATAACTGCTTAATAAATGCTGAATTCACGAATGAATGAATGACAGCTTTTGTTTGTCTATGGTAACTACAAGGGTTCTTTCTGGAAGACTGAGTAGGAAATCCTTTGGAAAACTTCTGGAACTGTATTAATTCATTCAGACATTTAGTGTACTCTTTCAAATCATTTGACAAATTACTGTTCATTTTTTAAATTACTGTCCATTTTGCAATTTTTGTTCTTCCAAGTACCCTCCCTTGTTGTCTAATGGAAGCTTAGACTGTGGGTTTTCATACCATTAAGTCCTAATCACCTAATCTCACCATTAGTCATATACATATATGATTCTATTAAGAGGTGGATAAGAGATATTAAAGGGAATATCTAGCGAACACCTCGTCTGTTTCAGAAATATATAAAAAGGGCAATATGATTTGACCAAGTGGGATTTATTCCAGGAGTGAAAGTTTGGTTTAATATTAAAACTCTAATCACTTTAATTTACACATAACAGAAAACAGAAGAAAAAATTTTGACAAAATTTGATATCTAATGATTAAAAATAATCAACAAACTGTGTTAAAGGGACCTTCCTGGGCTTCCCTGGTGGTGCAGTGGTTAAGAATCTGCCTGCCAATGCAAGGGGACACAGGTTCGAGCCCTGGTCTGGGAAGATCCCACATGCCGCGGAGCAACTGGGCCCATGTGCCACAACTGCTGAGCCTGTGCTCTAGACCCCACGAGCCACAACTACTGAAGCCCACGCGCCTGGAGCCCACGCTCCGCAACAGGAGAAGCCACTGCAACGAGAAGCCCACACACCGCAGTGAAGAGTGGCCCCAGCTCGCCGCAACTAGAGAAAGCCCGCGCACAGCAACGGAGACCCAACGCAGCCAAAAATAAATAAGTAAAATAAATATTTAAAAACAAAGGGAACTTCCTTAATCTGATAAAAGGTATCAGCTATAAACCTTTTGCTAACTTCATACTCAATGGTAAAATATTTAATGCTTTCCCTTTGAGGATAGAAACAAATAACAGATGCCTATTGTCATCACCTTTAATTAACTTTGTATTGGAGACACTAGCCATTACAATCAGCATGAAAAATAAATAAAAGGTACCATGATTCAAAATGGAATAACAGAAATAGAGTTACAGATGTAGAAAACAAACTTACGGTTGCCAGAGGGTGAGGGCAGGAGGGATAAATTGGAAAACTGGGATTGACATAGACACACTACTATATATAAAATAGATAACTAATAAGGACCTACTGTATAGCACAGGGAACACTACTCAATATGCTCTGTGATGACCTATATGGGAAAAGAATCTAAAACAGTGGATATATGTATAACTGATTTACTTTGCTGTACACCTGAAACTAACATAATATTGTAAATCAACTATACTCCAATAAAAATTTTTTTAAAAAAGGAAAAAAATCAAAAAGGAATCAAGCCATCTCTCTTCATAAATGGCATGATTATATATGCAGAAATTGCCTAGATCTACAGTTAGAATTAATAAGTCAATTTAGCAAAGATGCTAGAAACAAGGTAAATCTAAAGTGTACATAAATACAATAATATTTATATATTCTAGCAGCAAATAATAGAAAAATAAATTTGAAAATATGACTATTTACAATTGCATGGAAAATTATTAAGTACATAGGAATAAATCCATGTAAATGTGTGTAATATTGAATTTTTTTTTTTTTTTTTTGCGGTACGCGGGCCTCTCACTGTTGTGGCCTCTCCCGTTGCGGAGCACAGGCTCCGGACGCGCAGGCCCAGCGGCTCATGGCTCACGGGTCCAGCCGCTCCGCGGCATATGGGATCTTCCCGGACTGGGGCATGAACCCACGTCCCCTGCATCGGCAGGCAGACTCCCAACCACTGTGCCACCGGGAAGCCCAGTAATATTGATATTTTAAAATATCAAATACCTAAGAATAAATCTAAGTAAAGATGTGTAAGAATTCCACATGGAACAACACAAAATGCTGCTGAGAAAAATTAAGTAACGCCTAAACAAATGGACAGTTATTCCATGTTCATGTCTTAAGATACTTAACATTATTAAGATTTCAATTCTCCTTAAATTTATTTATAGACTCAATATAATTCCAATCAAAATTCTAGAAGATCATTATTTTAATTGACTTCATTCTGTAGAGCAGTTTTAGGTTTTAAAAAAAACTGAACAGGAAGTACAGGGTTCCCATATACCCCCTATCCCGCGAGTGCCCCCCACCACTATCAGTATCCCCAACCAGAGTGATACATTTGTTACAACTGATGAACCTACACTGAAGCATCATTATCTCCCCAAATCCACAGTTTATATTAGGGTTTCCTCATTGTACATTCTATGGGTTTGGACAGATGTATAATGACAAATACTCACTATTAAAGCATCATACAGAATAGTTTCACTGCCCTCAGAATCTTCTGTGCTCCACCTACTTATTCCTTCTTTCCCATAACCCCGGGCAAACACTTATTTTTTTATTGTCTCCATAGTTTTGCCTTTTCCAGAATATAATATTGTTGGAACCATACAGTGTGTAGCCTTTTCAGATTGGCTCTTTAATTTACTTAGTAAAACGCATTTAAGGTTCTTCCATGTCTCTTCATGGCTTGATAGCTCTTTTCCTTTTAATGCTGACTAACAGTCCACTATCTGGATACCTAGGTTGCTGATATCCACTACTGAAGGACAGCTCTGAGCAGATCTCTCACCACAGAAGATACAGAGATGCAAAGAAGCATATGAAAAGATGCTCTGCATAATATGTCATCAGGGAAATGCAAATTAAAACAATGAGATACCACTGCACCCCTATCAGAACGGCCAAAATTCAGAACACTGACAACCCCAAATGCAGGCGAGGGTGTGGAGCAACAGGAACCCTCGTTCACTGCTGGTGGTGGTCACTCTGGAACGCAGTCTGCCAGTTTCTTATAAAACTAAACATACTCTTCTCATACCATCCAGCATTCACGCTCCTGGGTATTTACCCAAATGAGCTGAAAACTGATGTCTACACAACAACCCACACATGGGTATTCACAGCAGCTTTATTCTTAATTGCCAAAACATGAAAGCAGTTGAAGATTTTTTAAAATATTAGTGTGGTAGATACTGATACAGAAATTCAAAACTTTAATGAAAATGCTATGAACAAAGAACGGCCAAGGCAACGTTAAAAAATAAGTTAGATGATTTATAGGTTTCAAGACTTAGTGTGAAGCTGAAGTAATTAAGCCAGCGTGGACACTGACACAAAGACAGACAAATAGAATCATCAGTCAAAAGAGACCCTACGGAGACGGACATTATCATTTACAGTGACACAGATTTTCACTGGGGAACAGTCTTTTCAATAAATTTTGCTCCCCCCGAATCCAGTATTTGTATGGAGAAAAACAAACTTTCTTCCCTATCGCATAATTTAATTTGAGGAAAATCATAAACATAAATCTGAAAGTTAAAATAATCAAGCTTTAGAATAAAACAGTAGAATATGTTCATAATCTTGTTTTAGGAAAAGATTTCTTAAATAGCCTATGAACCATCATCATAAAAGAAAAACAAGATAAATTAGACGGAATTAAAACAAGGAAATTCTGCTCATCAAAAGCCAACATTATAAAAAGTGATTAGTTGGGCCAGGCCTTGGTGAAAACATTTGTGGTACATTCCCTGTTCCGGCTATCTTTGTATCCCAGGCCCAACCCAGAGCCGACACCCATTAGTTCTAAGGAAAGTTTTATTTTTTTCCCTGTCCCCTTTCTTCCCTCTAACTGGTGGCCTCTTGCTGTGTAGTATACGCATGAGTCTCTTGCACTAGCAAAGGGATGAAAAGGCCCATCATGCCTTGTAAGGAAGTCTTAAATCAAGGTCTGCTGTCTAGTTGTGGGTGCTTTATTTTGCAAATGTTCAAAAAGAACTCCTCCACAAATCAAGGATGGAAGATTTAATTTCAACGGTCAAGTACATGCACACACCAAGACCCATGTCACCAACAAGATACACTCCTCGAGGGAGTATGGACTTTGGGATCAGACAGATAGGAGTGCAGATTCCAGGGAGGGAATTTACTTGTTGGCTTTAGACAAATTACCTTGCCCCTCTGGGTCTCATTTTTCTTATCTCTAGTGGGATGACTACTTAATAGTTTGTTTTTAATGCTTAAAATATCAAAATCTATTCCATGAAATACCAATTCCATGATGCTGATAGATATTACACCTATGATACATTATCAAATATGGTTCAACAGTTCTAAGAAGAAACTATTTTTTTAAACTTTATGACTCCTAAAGGGATTTTTTTCTAGTGAATGTTATAAATCTCCAAGGAAGGACTAGAAGATTCAGTTTTCCAATACAGCTCTGACCCTGGAAGCATCTTCCATAGTAAGAACTAGTGTTGTAAGAACACACTTGGAGAAATGACGATGTAGGACAGAATACACATCCCAAAATGCTACCTACTGTTATTATTGATACCATAAATATTGTTAGGTTATTATTACTTTGCAGCAACAATAATAATACAAGAGGCCCAAATCTGAAGAAATCCAAGTTACAGTGCAAAATTCATAAAGTACCATTTTCCAAACAAAATTTTGCACGTTGGATTTAGCTGGGTGCATCTCCTCTGAATTATACCAGTTTTAGAAGAGACAACTTGAAAACAGACAAATCCCTCTTCCCTTTGCTAATTAGCATGATGGATTGTTGCGATGGGACCGTTCCATCACAGCAGAGATGATGCCGTTGTTTTTAATTAACCATACAGGGACTTGAATTGAATCAAAAAGAAAGAAAAGTTCGGAACATGCATGCTCACCTGGGTTAAGGATCAAAGGAGTCAAAGAAATAACAGCTGTGGGCCTACATTTCCTATCGAGTGCCTTATCTGAAGACAGATTTATACATACCACTTTGAATATTTATAACTGTGTTTTCATAACGTGGGGCTAATGAGAACGCGGACAGGGAAAAGCAGTACACTCACATACTTCTGCAGGGCCAGCCTTTTGTCCAGTGCCTTCCTGGATTATGCTATTAATTGCTTGGAAAGTGTGAATCATAGTAGTTGCTAGATGATGAGTGATTTTCCCTTATTCATGAGTGCATTCTTGTATGTAAACAACAGCCTCCATGTGCATCTGTTTCACTCACTGAGAGGCTCCTGACCCCTGCACTCTGGCTCTAGCCCTCCAGCATCCATAGGTCTCTAGGATGCATGGAAAACCAGAAAGAACCCAGGCTCTGGACTCTTCCCCTTTGGGAATTCGGGCAAGAATCTCTGCCACTCCCCTTCTCTTTCCTGGTAGTAGACTGAGATGAGCTGGATACCTTCCGATTTCAAGACTGCATGACTCCACGGCTTCAGGTTAACAGGGAAATGAAACCATTGGATTGGATGGAGAATATAGGAATATTTGCTTTGTCACTGGCCCTATTTTTATAACTATTTAACAGGCCTTTACTGAGCACCTAGGTACCAGGCCATAGGCCAGACACTGGAGAAACAGAGCTCACAATCAAGTTGGATAGAAAAACATATGCCAATAAAATAATGCGGCGTGGAACATTTGATGCTGATGTGGACATACTACAGAGAGATGACAGAAGGCAGAGTGATCGCAGCAGGCCTCCCGGAAGTCATTACACTGAAGCAGAGTTCTGAAAGCTGCATGTGAGTTTGGCAGCTGGGTAGGGATGGGCGCTCTGGGTAGAAAGAACCGTACGTGAAAAAGTGCTATGAGACTCAATATACAAACGGACAAACGTGTGTGTGTGTGTGTGTGTGTGTGTGTGTGTGTGTGCACGCGCGCGCGCACGTGTGTGCATCTGCATGTGTGTGTGTGTGCGTGTGCGTCTGTGTGCGCACTTGTGGGGGTGCATGTGTGAGCGTGTGTGCATGCGTGCGTGTGTGTACATATGAAACGTAACTCCAATCCGCAATTTGCAGCAACCAACCCTGGAAGCCAACCAATAACCCTTAAAACGATCAGCCCCAAATGGCCAGGTCTTGGCTGATAACTGACAGCCTCCCTAATTTTTGCCCCCATTTCTAGCTTAGGACCAACGGGAATAAAAATAATATTCACCTCGTAACAGTCACATGCCCCACTGGAAGTGGTTAGTCCAACTCCAGCTTCTCCAGGCCAACAGCCTCCAGTCAGGGCACCCTGAAGGCCTTTGTGTTTTCGACACTATAAAGCTTTCCCACTCCTCTGCCAGCTTTGGATTCTCTGCCAAACGCCCATGATGGTAGGTGACTCCCTTGCTAGAGCAAGTTCAAACTAAATAGCCTTTGCTTGCTTTCATTTGGGAAATCTTCATTTAATTTCACAGCAGAGAGGCGTGAAACCCTGTGTTTTGTGTAAAGAACTAAGTGTATAGTTACTGTAGGTGGTTTTGTGTGTGTGTGTTTCTGAGAATGTAAACATGTATAAATTGAGGGGAGGGCAATGGTAGATGGGTTTGGAGAAACAGGCCATGGGCTTTTGTATAATGTATTAGTTAACTACTGCTGTAGAATAATATTATCACAACCTTTGGTGCTTCAAACGACACACGTGTATTATCTCCATCCACGTGGGTCAGGGGGCCAGGCATTCTCAGCTTCAGATAAGGTCTCAACTGGGGCTGGGCTCATCTGAGGCTGGTCTGGGGAAGGGTCTGTTCCTGGTCCATGTGGCTGCTGGCAGCCTTCATTTTCTTCTGGACTTTGGTCTGAGGGCCTCAGTTCCTTCCTGGCTGGAGGTACTGGAGGAGGCAAAATAATGCCCCCTCCCAAAGATGTCCATGATGTCATACCTAGAACCTGTGAATATATGCCCTTATGTGGAAAAAGAAACTTTGCACATGTGATTACAGCTAAGGACTTGAGATGGGGGGGATGTGGGGGGCAGGTACCTGGATTAACCAGGTGGGCCCAGTCTAATCATGTGGACCTCTAAAAGTGGGGAACTTCTCCTGGTCATCGTTCCAAAGAAATGTGAGAACACACGAGGGGTCAGACTGTGGCTGGGCGTGAAGATGGAGGGTAAGGGTCGTGAGCAAAGGAGCGCAGGCAGAGCCTCCAGGACCTGGAAAGGGCAAGAACGCATTCTCCCGCAGGGCCTCTGGAAGGAACCCAGCTCCTGATTTGTGCACTGCGCAAAGGTCCCCAACCAGACCAAGCATGTGGCCACTGAAACCCTGCCTATGCTCTGCTCACCAAGCAACACCCTGTCCGAGTGGTGTCCACCCATCGGGGGCCACGTGTGTAATTTGTCCACCTGAAGACGATGCCATTTCCTGAATCTCTCTAGTAGGAATGTCGCTGTATACTTTGCCCAAAGGCACCAGACAGCAAGTCCTCTGTCTGTTCCCACAAACGCCTCCACAAATTTACTGTTACCTGCTCCCTGGAAACGACGCTTAGAAGTAAGTGACGTTTTGCTCTTAACTCAAAGAGACATAGGCTTTAATATTAGTGGAATTTTTTTCCCCCACTGCCGAGCAGTCTTCTTCATTTGTATAATCCCCAGAGCCTATACCGTGAGCCAAGCAGACCGGGCTTGGTGAAAGTCTGTTGCACTGAAATGACTGATTTGCAAAGGGACTTGGATTCCGAGGCTGCCACATCAGGGCTGCAGTAGGGAACGGTCCACCCCACAGCTCCCATTTCTGGAGGCCACCCTAAATGCCAGGGACTGTGCCAGGCAACCCGCCTTCCTATGACCCCAGGCCTCACAACAACCCTACCACATACGACTCGTAGTTCCCAATTTCCAAATAAGAAAAGAAAATACAAGAGTAGGGTTAATTAACTAGCCCAGGGTCATAGAATCAGTAAGGACAAAGCTGAGATCAAATCCTGGCCTCTGGGCACCAACCGATGTGATTTCCTCTGAGAAGCGCCTCCCATCATAACCTGCCCAAAGGAAAAAGAGAATCAGGGTTCACAGAAGCCAGCTTCTGCAAATCTGCTCTTCGAGATTACTTTTCATCTCGGTTGGGGTAGGGGACAGTGTCTAATAATATATATTATTTTTGTAACGAGGCTAAGTTATTCACTGTCCTAAAATGCAAATCTTTATTCACACAACGTATCATCATTCACACAAATGACACCCATAACTCAGATTAGAAAACTTGTACAGGAATGTACGTTATGAACACTTTCAAAACTATCTCACAACCCCAAATGCCCATAGTGTTAGGTGACACACCCATCCCTGTGCACAGAAATTTTAAGAGGATGCACTTCCGAGTTAGACACTGCTTCAAACAAAGCCCAGTGGGGAAGGGCCACGTGGAAGCACTTCATCTTCAAGGAGGAGAAAGGGTGAGAGACTTACCTGCGGGCTCATCCCGGTCTCCTTTCTCCACCAGACAGAGTACACTCGACAGTTCATTAGGTCCCTCAGTCTCCTGGGATTGTCATCTAGACCCTGCAGGAAGCCTCTGGGAAGCAGAAGCCTCTGGCGGTCCAGTCCCACCCATGCGTACGTGTACAATTTCTCCCTCATCAGGTGATGGCGCATGTCAGGGCTCCTAGGCCTGTGGGAACTTGTACTGTGGCAGCTTTGACGAGACCTTTCCAACAGCACGAAGTACACAAGACATCGCCAGGGCACATTTGCAAGGAAACAAGATGTGTGGCTAAGAGCTGGAAGGAGGGGGGCAGAAGGGGCCAAGCTGATCTAGGGTGAGGTACAATCCAGGTCCAGTTCAGTCTGAACATCTAAACTGACCAAATGCATAGAGAAACAACGTGTCATTGGTAATATATAAGCACAATACAATGCTTGATACGTATGAATATCGCATAAACAAGAAGTTAGAGTAGATCGGTACACAGTTACTAAGACTTCTAAGAACTTCAGATAAATAATACTTAGAGTTTATGAAAGCCTGGGCGCCACAGCTACTGAAGCCTGTAGGCCTAGAGCCCATGCTCCGCGACAAGAGAAGCCACCGCAATGAGAAGCCCACGCACCACAGTGAAGAGTAGCCCCTGCTCGCCGCAACTAGAGAAAGCCTGCGCGCAGCAACGAAGACCCAACACAGCCAAAAATAAATAAATAAATAAATAAATTTAAGTACATTCAAAATAAATAAAGAAATGAGAGATGGACTCAAAACCGTGAGAAAACGGTAATATACTAGGAACAGAACAGCAGGCAAATAGAACACCCAGAAGGAAAAATGCAGTCACTGAAATTTTAAATAAAGTTAATGAATGGGCAAAAGTGACGTTTGAAAAAGATGATGATATAATAACATGTTCTAGATATGAGCTGTGATAACACTTCGACCTTACCCTAAACATAACCCAGAGAGATACAGATGGATAAATATGAAATGTAAATTTACAAGGATCATGGGAAAAGGAGGCATGACATACATCTAATAGGAACAAGATAACCATGGGGTCAATATGTAATGAGGTAACGACCAGAAAAATTGAGAATTTCCCAGAACTGCCGAAGGACATAAACACTCAGATTCAGGAGGCGTGCAAGTCCCAACACAGACAAATACATAGAAAATCACATCTGGACCCACTGTCGTGATATTGAGTAATGTCAACGGCAAAGAGAAGACCTAAACAGACAACTCGAGAGAAGAGAGAGTACCTACACTGGAATGACATTTGGACTAAATTACTGAATTTTAGGAAAGGTATTTTAGTCATTATGATGTTTGAAGAATATCTTAAGAAGGAAGAAAGAAGGAAAGAAAGGAACGGAAAGGAAAGAAGCGAGGGAGGGAGGGAGGGAGGGAGGCAGGTGGGCTGTTACACCCACAGGATAACCGCCATCTCTACCAGACAAGTCCCGCCTGGAGGCAGTTTTGACAAAGACCCTTCTGTGAATTGAAGGAGGTCAGACTACACTGGGCTTTGGTTATCAGCTTGAATTCTTCTTCTCAAGAGTCTCTTTGGCTGCTTATTTTAAAGGTAGTGGGGAGACCATCTACCTGGGCAGGTGGGGCCTCTGTGCGCTCTCAAGTATGACATGGTCGAGCGGAGCAGATCAAGGTCTCTGACTGCGTTTTCTCACCACCTTTTGCCCCTCAACTTGAACATTCAGATTTCCCTGCATCCACCTCCAGTGTAGCAAGTGACTTGTATAAAAGGCAAATCCGACCATGTGACTCTTCTTCCTAGCTCCCTGCTTCGTTTGCAGCCCCAGGTCCAAACGCCTAAGCCAGACCCTCGTGACTTACTCCTTCCAGCCTGCCCAGCACCTACCACCCTCTCACCCCAAGCTCACTCCTGCTTCAAGCCACCGAGCCCCTGTGCTTCCCCAGATGGTCACTGCTCTCTCCCTGCCAAGTCTATGCATATGCCGTCTCTCTACTCAAGCCACCAAACTAACAACTCCCGAAGTCTAGGTGTGACTTCAGAGCTAAGAACTAGAAGGCAACCCCTGGCATCTGGCAGCTGGCCTGGCGTCCTCCTGCTGAATCCAAACATTTCACAGAATATCAACACCAGACAAGGCCACTCTGCCCGTGACAGATCAAGACAAACAAGACCATTGCATAATCATGAACAAGAACTTTATCCGAAACACAAAAATGTCCAAACATCCCCCATTGTGGTTGACGGAGTGACTGCTGCTTCTCTGGAATCAGAGCTGTAGCTGTCACCCCTACCTTCCCCTGAGAGCTGAAGGATCCTTGTCTTGATTTATCTCTACGTTTGTTTCAAAAGCACCTGGGGTTGAGACTTCCCTGGTGGTGCAGTGGTAAAGAATCCGCCTTACAGTGCAGGAGATGTGGGTTTGATCTCTGGTCAGGGAACTAAGATCCCACATGCCACAGGGCAACTAAGCCCGCACGCCACAACAACTGAGCTCACGCGCCTCAACTAGAGAGCCTGCGTGCCGCAAACTACAGAGCCCACGTGCCCTGGAGCCTGCGCGCCACAACTAGAGAGAGAAAACCCGCACGCCACAACTAGGGGGAAGCCCGTGTGCCGCAACAAAGAGACCGCATGCTGCAACTAAGAAATCACACTGCCAAAAATAAATTAAATAAATAAGTAAATAATAAAATAAATCTTTTAAAAAAAAAGCACCGGGGGTTTGACAGAGATGTTTTGTAGCTGTGCTTTAAAAGACATGTGCCTGAACCTACTCCGACCTGACCATAGGAGCCAGCATAAGCAAAAGAGACCTTGAGCTGTCGGGAAGCTACCTTTGCTTCATCATTATGCTAAGATCTCTGCCCAATGGGGGGATCTGTACTCTGGTAGGCACAATTCGTACCTTGTGCAGAGAAGCAGGGAAGACTTCGCATGCCCTGGCTGTCCCTGGAAATCTCTGCCCCTTTCCTAGTTCCCTGATGACACGCCTGCCTCCTACCCCTTAAAATTCCCTCACTCCCCTTCCATCGGGGAGAAGGTGTTTTTAGAGCACGCGCTCTCCCTCCTCCATTCCTTGATCGATGAATAAAGTTTCTGCTCTGCTACACCCAACACGGTTTCGTTTGATTGACATTTGCAACTCTGGGCAAAGGACCCACTGAGATAACATAGCCTCACTCCAATCTCCCTTACATAGGGGAGATCTCCCTATAGGTAAGATATAGGTAGGATACCCCAAACTAGGATTACCTGCTTTTTCACTGCATCCAATCCAGAGCAAATCCCACTTCCTTAACTCCTTCCCATACCACCTAACACAGACTCCAACCCTACGAGAGTCTCTTCCAGCACACTCGGACAGTGACTCCCTCACCGGAAGGTAACCAAGCCCCCTCATTCATTGCAGGTGCATCCCTGGCGGGGACTGGCTGGAGGGCACGGACCGAGGTCTCATCAGAGACCTTTCCTTCCCCCTCATCCCAGGTGAGCTGGCAGGTCAGAGAAGAGCTCTCAGGCTTTTCTCTGTGTTCACGGCACCCACAACAAAGCTCTCCCCACCTCTTCCCACCCTGTGCCACCGGCAAACCCAGGAGCAATTCCCAGGGAATAAAAATAAAGTCTGAGCAGTAAAATAAAGGCTAACCTTTTCTTTTCCTTTGCGCTTAGTCTAGTTTCACTCACTCACAGGGGGGCCGCAGTCAGAGGCCACGCTCTGGGCGCTTCACACTAGAGATACTGGTGCAACATGGCTGAACCCACACTTCAGCTCTCCGGCCGTGTGCAGAGATGCTGCACCCGACCCTCAATCCAAGATGGCAGCGGCGGCAGCGGGCCGTGTGCAGAGGCACCGCGCCTGGCAGGGCCATCTGGAGCGGGGAGCCGCGCAGCTGCGCCTGCGCCTGCCCGCCCCCCCACTCCCGCGAGAACCCCGCCTCTTCCCTTGCCAGATCCCCAGAAGCAGCCCCGCCCGTGGCCTGGGGGTGGTGGGAGAGCATGCGCCCTAGAGCCCCACCCGTGCCCCTCCCTTCTCTGATCAAAGAATGGAGCTTTCGGGTTTCCCTGGTGGCGCAGTGGTTGCGAGTCCGCCTGCCGATGCAGGGGACGTGGCTTCGTGCCCGGTCCGGGAGGATCCCACGTGCCGCGGAGCGGCTGGGCCCGTGAGCCATGGTCGCTGAGCCTGCGCGTCCGGAGCCTGTGCTCCGCAACGGGAGAGGCCACAACAGTGAGAGGCCCGCGTACCGAACGGAGCTTTCCTTTGCTTCTGAACCCAACTTGGTCTCGTTCTACTGGCTCCAGCGACACCGGGAAGAAGGACCCTTGCTGGGGTTGGTAACTACCTGTGTTCCATTTCTTCCTGTATTCACCTTGCTGTCTCCCACTGAAAACTAAGAACTTTCGGGGGCACAAGCTTTCCTGGAGGAGAGCTGCCACCATACAAGCAGCCTCCACGTGGAGGCCCCTCTGTGTTTAAGTTACAAGGGACTTCCCCGGAGGTCCAGTGGTTAAGACTCCACGCTTCCACTGCAGGGGGCGTGGATTCGATCTCTGGTCAGGGAACTAAGATCCCACGGTCAGCGCGTCAAGGACCAAAAAAAAAAAAAAAGACAGATCTGGTGATAGTTAAGGTCAGAGGAAGCAAGTGGCAAACAGGACCATGAGACAGTGAGAGGGACGATTCCTCTTTTATTTTACTTACTTATTCTGCTAACGTGATTTTCCCTTATGAGCCAAGGTAGAGGCCTGGTGGTCCTGCACGCTGTGTGCCCCTCGCCACTGTCCTCCCCCAGGCTCCCTCCTCTGAACGTAGAAGCTGCTTCTGGTTCTAACTCATTGCATCATGTCTACCTAGAGCAGCGCCTGGCAGATACCGGTGCCCACACATGTTTCAGATGATTGATTGGTGGGTGAATTGACCCATGGCTCTCCCAGCTTAACCAGAAAATGTTCTCTTCTCCTTCTTTGCCTTTCTGTCCCCAACTCAATGCATCAGAATTCTCATCCTCCAGGGCCCAATTCAAGTGTCACCTCCTCCACAGAGCCTTCTCTGGAATTCGCCTTAAGAAGGAATCACTTCTTCCTCTGTATTTCCTGAAGAAGTCAGCAAATCCTTACGGAGAAATGAAGGCGTGGGAGTGAGTGGTACGGAGACACTTCTAAAAGCTCACCTTGATTTTGCCCTTCTGTTCCATCTCATGCCACAGATAAAATAATAAATACATGAAAATACCATTTTGTCTTTGGAGTTTGCCCTTTCATAAAGCAGCTCATAAGTAGTAAACCTCATTACACAACGCACATTCCAATTAGAAGCTCACAGCCCAGAAACAGAAGGATGGGTCTGCCCCCTGCCATTGTGAGCCAACGAACCAGTAATAAGTCCCCAGTTAGCCAAGAGGAGCAGGGCTTGAATATCTCTCCTTACTTTTTTTAGCCCTGCAAACGGGGCTGTGGGGTTGGCATTCAAGAGGAAAAAAATAAAGTCAGTTTAAATTTGCCATGATTTATGTCTTGCCAGGTAAGTTATTTAAAGTTTCTCAAGAATAACACTAGGGAAAGTCATTATAAAATCAGAAAGGTTATGGCTATATATATCTACACGTATATATGACATCATCTTCTTATAGATAATAAATATCAATACAACGAAAAGTTCAAGAATTTTTGATGTTACCAGATCTGGTGTTTTATAATTAATCAATTACAATTACTTCGGCCGCTTTCTAGTTGGGTGATACCAATTAGGGTTTTTGAACCTAAATTTTCTCATTCTGTACAGTGGTGGCGTTGTATATAAAGCTCTATTTAAAAGTTTTTAGGACAAGCAGCTGTCAGGGGGATGGGGCTGCCCGTGACTATTATTAATAGCGGAAGTCCCGACAGCAGGACAGTAACGCTGACCCACAGGTGTGCAGAGAGTGCCGTGTTCCCGGGGCCTTCCAGCCACCCTCCACGTGTACCTCCCTTGAGTATCTGAATCGAGGCAGGAGCTATTCTTATCCTTACCTTCTGAGCGAGGCTCAGAGAGGTTACATGACTCACCCAAGGTCACAGGCCCGTCGGAAACCTGGAGGAATGGGTAGCGACAGCGTGCTGGGAGGGTCCTGACTTCAAACGGAGATGGCATCGTGGAGAACATACACAGCTGGGAAGGAGAAGGCTCCGTGGGTGAAACCGCAGAGGATCCGCCCTCTCCAATAGGATGCATCATCTTCTGGCAGCTCAAGTTGTCCCGGCAAGTGAAAGGCTGTCAAGGAAAGTACTGAGTTCTCTGCTACTGGAGGCATCCAAGCCGAAGCCGCCCAGCAAAGGATGCTGAGGAGCAGGCCCCCAAGGAAGGGGTGCAGGTTGAAGCAGAGGACCCCCAAGGCCCCTCCTCATTCCCGCATCCTGGGATCCTAAGACGATACGCAGACGTCCCTGGGTTTGTCCGAGCCTCCTGGGTCTTATATATCTCAGCAGGCCCTGTCTTCTGCCGGAGTTAAGATTGGAATTCGTCCGCTGTTTATGGTAGTAAAGCAGGCTGTTTTCATAATTGCCTTTTGGAAAACACAAGCATTGCAAAGTCCAGTATGACAAAAGGACACTTTTTCTTAAGGAAACCAGAAACTGTGCTTCACAATGAAACACAAAGCAGAGAACTGGACGGTGAATTTATGGACTGTTCTTTGCAGCTGTGAACATAGGCCCCTCTTCGGTGGCGAGCTTGTTGTGTGCATACATTCTCTGAATTTTCCCCAGAGGCCGGGTAGAAAATTAAACTGTAAGGGTATTTCTACGAACCAAAGCTATGCCAGCAGATCCTGGGAACCAGGGTTTTCTGGCAGCAACTAAAGCCATGGTAGATGCCGTGGGACAGTAGAGGAGACAGCATGGCCAGACCGTGCTCAAAGCAAGAGGAAGGGGAGAAATACCCGCCTCACCTCTTCCAGCTGCCCTTCAGTCTTGCTCTTGGCATCCTGCTGGCCTTCCCCACTGGGAAGTCAGGAACCAGGACGCCTGGGGAATGCAGGTCCCCACCACGCAGGGGAGAGTATGCAGGGGTGGACGGATGCGAGAACAAGCAGACCACAGCTGTGCCCTGCAGTCACACGCATGCTCTCACAACCCTGAGGGGAAGGAATCAGTCTTCACTTCACGCACGAGGAAACTGAGGCTCAGAGCTGTTGAATGACTCACTCATTCACCTCATTCAACCCCCCAGAGCTGGGCAGAATCGTAGCAGAATTCAAATCCTGAGCTCTTGCTTCAACACCGGTCAGCCCCTGAATGGCAGGGTTATGTGTGACTCATGTTGTTGTCCCTCCTGGGACCTCGCATAGCATCCAGCATGTATGGGGCATCAATAAATACTCGCAGAATGTAAATGGGAGTGGATGAGTCATTACTGAGAGGGTAGCAAAGACAGCACGGGGTCTGGGATTTAGAGACGACAGGGCTCTGATGGCCCGAGTGGCTTCTGGACGTGGGATGTGGAATTGGAACGAGCCCTCGAGGGACACAGTGTCACAGAGTCAGAGGTCTCTGGCGTGGGCGGCTGCCCCAGATCCAGCCCAGACGACGACTTGGCAAGACCCTTCCTCACCTTCCCCACCAGCTGCTCACCTTCCTCATTGGACGCAGCAGGGGATGTTTCAAAGCAGACGTTGTAAACAGGATTATACAGGTAGGCCAGATGCTGCCTGAGGACGGAGAGACGGGCGGCGGGGGCACTAACTGTGACCGACCGTGACACACCCCTCCTGCTGAGGGTGGGGGGCCCTCAGCTTCAGGCCGTCCTGCCCTGTGGGAACAGTGTGGCCTCACCGAGAAGCTGGGGACGGGAGCTTGACTGTGAAATTTTGAGATGCGATAATGAATTCAGCTTGCTTTTCAGTACCACACAGGTAATAACAATAATAACAACAACGAGAATGAAAATCTTAAAGGTCAAGTCTGACCTGAAGGCCACGAGTTGTGTCCTTCTGCCCTGGAGAAACTGACATGGGCTCCCGCCAGCGGGCCTGTCCCGACTCTGTACCATTGCGTCAGCTGGAGGCGCGTGTTCAGGTATTTGGGTTTTGCTCATCTATGCGCCTTCCAGGGCAGCTTTTTCGGGGGCATTTGTAAAAGGCCTTCTCCAGCTCGGCCTCCCCTTTCTGAGAAGGCGGTCATCTCTGGCCCCGTCCCCTGGGCAACAGCGAGCCTTGGTCTGAGCGGCTGTCACACACGTGTGATGATCCGGGTGTGGGTCTGTGTGCCGGAGGGTCTGGGGAACAGAAGACAGAGGGCCAGGTCTGGGGGGGTGTGGGGCAGGGCCCCAGCTGGCTGGCGAGGTGCACGGGGAGGAGAACGGGCCCCGGCTGCAGCCTAGCCCCAGTGCCCAGTGCGGCTGAAGCCCAGGGCTGGTGTGGTAGAATCAGAGCTGCTGAGAGCAGCCCCCTCAGGCCAAGGCAGTGTGGGGAGCAGGCCAGGGCAGGGGCCAGGGGGCGAGTGCAGAGGGGCCAGCAGGCTGTGCGTGTG
The DNA here is from genome assembly GCF_949774975.1 of Lagenorhynchus albirostris. NCBI lineage: Eukaryota > Metazoa > Chordata > Mammalia > Artiodactyla > Delphinidae > Lagenorhynchus > Lagenorhynchus albirostris. Next base: position 78,114,384 of record NC_083111.1, on the reverse strand, counting down.
TGCAGCCCAGGGTCACGGACACAAGGTGCAGGGGATTTGGGTGGGTGTGTGGCTGTGCTGCCCTCCTTTCGGGGATCTGCATTCTGAGCCCCCGGCCTCCTGAAACTGAGGGAGCTCACGGGGCGGGGGGGGGTGGGAAGGGAGGGGGAGGAAACACAGCCTGGAGTGGTTTAGCTGATGCTGTCATTTAGCTTTCCACTGGAGAGGAACAGAGACGCAGAGAGAGAGAGACAGAAGTATAGAGACAGAAAGACACACACACACACACACACACACACACACACACACAGAGATGGAGAGAGACAGAGAGATGGACAGAGACAGAGATATATAGAGAGAAAGACAGAGACACAGACAGACAGAGAGGGAGTGCTCCCTGGGAATTGAGACGGTGTCGCCTGGAGCTCATAAGGTCCTGGCCATCCCTGTGTTCAACTGGCCTTCACGTTGCGGCTCAGTTGTCACTTGGGTTGGCCCCAGAGAGCCCCTGACTCTTCGCTCGCTGCCAGTAACAGGTTTTGCACGCATTCCCTTTGCGCAGCTCAAGCTCAGGAAGGCAGCCTCGGGCTCAGCGTGCGGGTGGCCCTGGCGTCCAAGAGGGACTGGGTGGGAAGAGACAGCACAGGACAGCCGGGAGAGGCAGGCTGCAGGAAGGACGTGTGGCTGGCGCGGCCTCGGCCACCAGCTCTCCCCCTTCAGACAGCAATCCCCCCGACGGCGGGCCTGCTCCGTGTCAGGTCCGTAGCCCACGTTCTCCTCGTCAGTCCTCAGGACAGCCAGGCAGACCGGGCATTGCCGTCTCCGCCCCCACACCCCTACTTTACAGGGGATGAAATTAAGTGCAGAGAAGCGAATGCTTTGCCCAGGGAAACACAGTTTTTAACCAGCAGAGCTGCCAGAGCGAGTTACTTCCTTGACGGCTGAGAGAATTGAGAGTCTCGGATAATCTAAGGACACGGTGCTGGCCTCTGCACGGTCCTTCCTTCCCGCATCCCCATCCCTGAGGCCTGCCCCCCTCCCACTTGCAGCTCTGCTTCCTTCCAGGCTGCCGAGAGAATCGTGGAGGAAGAAGTGACCCCCATTCCAGCCCCGGGGGAGGGGTGTGGTCAGCCCTGGCCCTGCCCCTCACTCACTGAGACTTTGTGTGGCCCCTTCTCTCTCTATTCACCCTTTCTGTAGCTTGTTGATTGTTGCTGTTATTTTTATTTCATTTTTAAAATGGACTTAACATTCAGTTTGCTCTGAGTTTTTGAGTTTCTTAACATGGAAGCTTGGGTTATTGATTTTACAATTTTCCCCTAATATTTACATTAAAGCTGAACGCTTTCCTCTAAGCACCCCTTTAGCTACATACCACAATTTTTTCCTATCTCTGATTTTTAAAAAAAGTTTCCAGTGGTCTTATAAAATAATTTTTTAATTTTTAATATTTTAATGAAAACATTTTTATAGAGGTATAATTGACCTATATCACTGTATTAGCTTCAGGTGTCCAGCATAGTGGTTTGATATAGGTCTGTATGTTGAGAAATGATCACCACCTAGTCAGTGATGTTTTTCATGTTGTATTTTCCTTAAAACTCTGTGAGAACTCTTTTCCAATTTCCATTGTGATTTCTTTTCTCTTTTTTTCACGATGGGCTACTTAGAAAAGCATTGCTTCCTTTCTATACTATGGGTCACAGTTTCTTACCTCTTTGTAAATTTTATAACGCTTGATTTTACGTCAAACATTGTGTATAGATGAGTAGTAGAGACTTAACTAAACAATATTTACCCCCAGGAAAGAGCGTACTCCTCCCGATAGGCTGCCGGGAGGTGGTAGCCCGTGAAGTTAATCTGTATTTACACCGAGACTTCTGCACTGCCGTTTAGATTTGCTGAACAATTGGCTTCCATTATTTTCAAGAAGGTAAGAAGGCATTTCCTGGAGGTGTGCACTGCAAAAACTCTAGTGATGTCTGTACGTTTACAGTGTAGCTGCCAGCCTTTTGACTGTGGTAGGTCTCTCTCTCCTAATCTCTTCCTCACCTCAGATACGAGCTTTTGGGCTCCCTGGGAGTTATTTTCTTCCTCCAGTCCCATCCCGGGGTTTCTATACCTCAGGGGATCTCCCTCTGCCTTGTGACCCTGACCTCAGCCTGCAGGGAGCCCTGCAGCTACCGTACTCAGCAAACGCTTGGGCTACTTCAGAAGGATTTCTATCCACTCTCTTTCCCTGTATTCTGTCTTTGGAGGACCGCTGTCCCCCTGTCAGCCTTCGGGGGGAGGGGGACTCTGCAGTGCACGCTGTGAAGGATTCGTATGACTCAAAGGGATTTATCTCTGCTTTGCTGTCCTGCCCCTGTGTGGCAGAGAAATCCCTAAATCCTGATGCATGTTTGTACCTATCTCCCTACCCCAACCTCACCATGTAAAGATTCAACTTAGTCTTAAGTAAGCTTTATGGGTACTCCCAGCCTGGATAAAAAGCACCTGCAGGACATTTTCAAATCATCTGATGCTTCTTGTAGCCAATATCTTGACCTTCTACATCTTAATGATCACCGTTCTTCTCTGTCTCTTCTATATGCTGAGCTTTTTTGACGACAGGGACCATGTCTCTTCCTCTATGTGCCCACAGAGCCTAGAGTAGCGCCCAGCACATTGTAGGTGTTGAGGACATGCCAAAGCCACATCTCCAGGGGGTCGGTGCAAGGTGAACTTATCAAGGGGAGTCAGAGCCTCAGATTTACGGGCACTGCTGAATCACCCTCCCACACTGGCTTAACAAATGGGTTATCTTGAGGGTTTGAAGTCAGATTTCATGCCCATTTCCTATAGCGCAAGAAAGGAAGGGAACTATTATAATAACGACAGAAGAAATCTCAATGAAGTGACATTTAAAGGCCATTGTCAGACATCCAGACCACAAGTCAGAGCCTCCTCGGGTGACATTATCAAGTTTGTAGTTGCCTGGCCTTAGAGGACTAAATAGGGCCTTGACACTGGTTTTATCCAATCTCAGGGCTGAGAGGTAGGCAGAGAAAGCAGCCGAGGGAACCTAGGCCATGAAGCCTCAGGACTCACTCAAACACCTCTTACCTCCGAGCTCCGAGGGGAAAAGAGCCTTGTCCTTCGGTTTAAGCCTTTGCTGAAGGAAAAGCAGTCAGACGATGCAATGAGTTTGCAATATTTTTCCATAATACTGGAAATCAACCAAAATGCTCAGTAAGTGGAGAATGATTTACTAAGATGATTATATTGTTTACAACCTAAATAATATTTATATTATTCACGTTATGGGATTTGGTACAGGAATTTGCACTAATATTTAGGACATGTTTGTAATGATGTTGGCCAATACTTATAAAATTAAGTGATCAAAGCATGATATAGTTGGACACTTCCTATATATTCTCAATAATGTTCAAAACAGCTTTTTCTTAATTTAAAAACAGTCTCAGAAAATACAACAAATTGTTCATAGTGAATATTTGTGAGGTTAAGGTTTGGAAAGATTTTAACTGTAAACATTTTAGTTGACTACACGTTTTCTATGGCATCTGTTTTGTCGGAAGAGAAAAATTAGAAGCGTACACATATGAGAAAAGTGAAAGCAAACGTCTTCCTTGAGTCTGCAAATTCCTGGATTTCTTCTGGAATTTATTTATAAATATACATTTATTTATAAATTATAAATTTATAAATGTATTCATAAATATAAATTCAATAATACACTCCTGAAAAAGACTTAAAAGTAAATATAAGTATGAAATAATTAAATTTCCTAACTACAAAATGGGACCGGTGTCCGAGAGAACTGAGGCAGCTTTTGGGACCTGTGTCTCACACTGTGTTGGTCACACAGATACCTTCCACATTCGGCTTGCTGACTTCCTTTCATTGTCTCTAAATGACACCTGGTGAGTTATCATCAGATTTGACATGTGCAGGAAGCAAGCTATTTTCCTGCAGAAAAACACTCTATAAAGCCACGTGACTGCAGGCACCCAGGGACCTGTGCTAGCACTACTCCCCAGGACACCTGTCCTGACTTACCCTAGGTCACCGCTCTACTTCTAACTGGTGCAACTGTGAGAAATTACCCTGGTCATTTATTTACCCATCATTGACTTCTGTCATCTTAAGGGAAAGTCCAGTTAGAACACCGCCTAGCAGATAATAGGTGCCCAGTGCATACTCATTGAATGAATTATTCCCCATGGCCCCCTGTGTGCCCAGTCCCCATGTTAGGGGCTGGGGATGAAAAGGTAAACACAATCTAAATCCTACCTAGCGTGAGGTTGCTCGAGACTCCCAAACTGAGGCATTCAGGTGGCCAGTATTCACCAGATCAGTGGGTTCACAGGCAAGTTTGGAACTCAGGTTTTAATTTTATCCCTGGATAAATGACTACACCAACATCACATATGTGTTCGCACACATGCACACATCCACACACGTGTGAACAGCCCAGCTGTCATCCTGGCAGTTAGAAGAGCACAAGAAAACACCATTAATCACAATACTCTGCAAATACATTGCTGAAAACTCAGTCTGTGATGGATCTAAGGAGGAAGGACCAAAGCTTTCCATGCCACATGTAGAGAAAACGCCTCCGCCTGTCTGACTGAGCCTCCAAATACCACTCCCATACCCATCTTACCCAATGATCTTGACAGAGACGTTACGAGAAACAATAACAATGTCCCAAATAACACAACCTATTAAATGTTATCATCATTGGCTTAATAATCCTGTAAAAACCTGAAACTGATATTATAATCATAAAAATTGTTTGTTAAATGAAGTTGATTACTAGCAGATTTTATGGAGGAAGAAAAAGGAGAAGAAGGAATATTGTTTTCTCAAAGTTTAGTGACAAAGAAATGTCAGCCAGTGTATTGGTCATGGTTCTCCAAAGAAACAGAGCTGATAGGAAACATATATGTATCATGAGATATATATATTATTTATATACATATATATATATATATATATATATATATAGAGAGAGAGAGAGAGAGAGAGAGAGAGAATATAAAGGAATTGGTTCATGTGAGTGGGGAGGCTGGCGAGTCCAAAATCTTCAATGTGGTCTTGCAGCCTGGAGATCCAGGGAGAGCTGATGTTGCAGCTCAAGTCCAAAGACCATCTGCAGCAGAATTCCCTCTTGCTTGGAGGAGACCAGTCTTTTGTTCTATTCAGACCTTCGACTGATTATACAAGGCCCACCCATGGGATGGAGGACAATCTGTTTCCCTCAGATTTCCACTAGCTTAAATGTAGGTCTCATCCCCAAACACCCTCACAGAAGCATTCAGAATGTTTGACCACATATCCGGGCACCGTGGTCCAGCCAAGCTGATGCAAAGTTAACCATCACAAGGCAGAAATATAACCAAGTCCATCTCCCCACCCTCTGGCCTCATGCATAGCCCCCTCTCTGTACATCACTCTTCAGTACTGGTACCAGGAGCCCGTTGCTTAGTCCCTGCTGGGCTCCCGAGAGAGAGAAGCTAATTGGCTGGGTATCTGTGGTGTCAGCCGCATGGACCAAAGGTCACGGGCATCCTAGGAGTGGCCACAGCCAGTCGAAGTGTCCGTCCTAGGCAGTGAGTGTGGTGCGAGTGGTGCTTACGGTGGGTACTTCCCGCTCAGCATGGGCCATGAGCATCAACTGGCCCCGAAGGGGGCAGGTGTCAGCACAGAGTCCTGAGCGCCATGGAGGCCAGCTGGTGTTGGGCGTGCTCAGAAAGAAGGTGACTGCCAGCTCCTGAGGACACTAATTCACCACTGGCCTCATCTTGTTAAAACAATGTGCCCATCATCAGGAATTATGCTACAAACCCATGCCAAAGGGAGTGAGCCATTCAGCAGATCTGCTGTTTTGGGGCTGTAGGAGCCCTGAGTCTGAGCGTGGCTCAGTCTTTAGCATAAGAACCAGAGCCCAGAGTGCCAGAGGGCAGGACGTCCTCGTGAGCAATGGAGGGCGTCAGGTGGCCTGGGAGTGGAGGGTGGATTTCTGGGAAGAGTTCACTCCGAAGTTCTTGGGATGGGAGTACGTTTGGGACTTCCAAATATAGCAAATTAACCTCCTCCCCTCCACAATTCATTCCAGCTTTCCCGCCGTTCCTAATAAGGCATGTGCTTTGGTGTTTAAGACCACACCAGACAGCCCCAACCAGATGGGACCGGCCGACTCAGAAAGGGGCCTTAGCCCTGGGTGGGGTCATTACCCCCATAACCCACCAGGGGGCACACTCCTGTCGGGAATCAGCCCTGGCGGAAGCATTGCTTCCCCTTCGTCCTGCACATGTTCCCTTTAGCTGCCTCTTGGACGGATCTATCCCCTGCTGCCCCCTCTCTTAGCCCATCCATCCCCTCTTGCACTGACTTGGCTTCTCTTGTGAGTCCACAGGAAGAGCTCCACTTCAGGGGCCAGACCGGGGTCACAGTCCTAGACTGGCCTGAGTCCCTGAGTGACCCAGCGGGGCCCAGAGGACCCAGCAGGACCCTTTCCCCTGCACTTCCCTCCTCAGTGCTCACCCCCTTTCTTCGGGCGCGCACTGCATCCGGAAGCAGCTCCATCACATGAATAAATCCTCGACCTCAACCGCTTCACCCCTCGCAGGTGCTGCTGTCCGGTTAGTGACGGTGGATGAATGGCCGATGATTCGCACGGTAATTGATTGTATCTACATTTTACAGACAAGAACCTGAGGTTTACCTTGTTGAGGAAGTTGCCTTTCGTCACAGGGTTAGGGAAGTGAGAATGCTGCAATTCAGATAAAGATTTGCCAGCATTTGTGCCTTGGCCTGTGTGATACTTTGTTCAGACGCTTCCCTGTGCATCAGGATTGAACGTGCTTCCTTCTGAGCGGATGCCTGTCTCCCTGCAGTTCCAGTCACAGGTTCAAGTTCTCCCCTTGGGAACCAAACCAAAAGGCCCAGGCCAACGTTTTTCTGTATCAATTAGCTTCTTATTTATGTGATGAGTTCCAGCACTTCTGTTTTCTGAGAATCTGAGGCTCACTGAAGGGCAACAATCTTACTATATCTCCCCAAGTCCTGGACTTGAATATAGAGCACTGAATTCTCATCCACTGAGCAGTTCCCTGGGCTCCAAGGGAGGAAAAGGCAGAGTTTCTTAGAGGCAGTGGGCAAATAACAGTGCTGCCCAGTGACCCGTCACTTTCCCCAGATGCAACCCTTGTTGGGTTCCTCTTGTCGATAACAGCACCTTCCCAAAGAAATGTGGGGTGGGACAGGTGAGTCATGTGCCCATCCCTAGGAACAAGGAGAGATTTGGGGAGGCCAGGTGTGGGATGCTGTGGGACTTTGGCCTGGGAGGAGAAGGCACCGGGCTTCTGGAGAAGCAGAGCCAGCCAGGTCTCAGGGAAGGAGCCTGGAGACCTGAGGGGGAGATGTGGCTGGGCTTGGGCGGTGGCGCGTCTGTCAGGCTGGCGTGGGAATTGGACGTGGCCCTCCCAGAAATGCTCTACTGCCTCTTGTGTTTGATGTCCCCGCCAGGCTGGCTTCCGTGGAAGGTTAATGACCACCTGCAGCCCGGCGGCAATCGGATGTGGCGCCCATGCCAGCATCCTCCCCGGAACAGCGGCGGGCACGTCTCTTAGCATCCTGCCTTTTTTTTCCTCATGGTTTCAAAACTCTGGGTCCCTCCAAGGGATGTTCAGAAGGGGCCCCCGCCCCACCCCTGCTGCTCTGCCTGGCGGGCCCAGACGTTCCCCAGCAGCGGCTCCAGCCTCACCAGGTGTCCGTGGTATTGGAATCGCCTAACTGCTCTGCAAAGCGTTTTCTGGAAAATAGTGCCTGTGCAGATGGGTCTGGGACACGCTGCCAGAGATTCACAAGGTTTGGGGTCTATTAGTGATGCTGTGGGTTCTCATATAAAGAATTTGTTGAAATTTGTTTAACTTGGTATTTCCGAAATCACCAGGTTGTTTTTGTTGTTACTATTCTTTCTCCTCCCCTGCCCTCCCCCTCCTTTCCCCTTCTCCTTCTCCTTCTCCTTCTTCTTTTTCTTCCTCTTCTCCTTCTTTTCCTTTTTCTCCTTCTCCTTCTCCTTCTTCTCCTCTCCTTCTTCTTCTCCTTCTTCTCCTCCTTCTTCTTCTTTTTCTTCTTCTTCCTTTTCTTCTTCTTCTTCTTCTTCTTCTTCTTCTCCTTCTTCTCCTCCTCCTCCTTCTCCTCCTCCTCCTCCTCCTCCTTCTCTTTCTCCTCCTCCTCCTCCTCCTCCTCCTCCTCCTCCTTCTCTTTCTCCTCCTCCTCCTCCTCCTCCTCCTCCTCCTCCTTCTCTTTCTCCTTCTCCTTCTTGTCCTCCACTTCCTCCTCCTCCTCCTTCTTTTCCTGAAATGTGTATTTACATCTCAAAGAAGACAGAGAAATATTCCTCGAAGCCAGTCCTGACAGGGACCAGGGCTGGAGAGATAAACACACTCTCATCAGTAAGCAGTCCTGAAGCCAATTACCCCCTCGTGCTTAGTATCTGATGCTCCCTGTGGTGGGGCTGGGGGAGCCTTGGACATCTGCATCCCAAATCCATGGTTTACAACCTCCACCTGGTCAAGAAACTGCATTTCTGCCTCAGTTTCCTGTCCAGTACCTTAGCTCCTGTCCAGGGCTGGAGGCCAGTCCTGGGATCCAGAGAGCTCGGCTGCGATCCTGCAAGCCCGTGGTCCCCTCGAACTCCAACAACTCTCTGATCCTGCCCCAAACCAAGTATTTGGAGCCACACCTCTGTCCTGCCTGACTCCGAGAATCCCTACAGACCACGGGCCCTTGCTGTTGCTCCCCACACACGCGGGGAGATGCTCTTATGATAATTATTAAAATAGGGCTGAAGTATGTGCCAGATATTTCACGTGTCATCTAAGTTAATAACAAAAGAGAATGTTGTCCAGATGAGGAAACTGAAGCTTAGAGAGGTTCAGCCACTCGGGAGATTGGGATTGACATAGACACACTACTATATATAGAAATAGATAACTAATAAGAACCTACTGTAGAGCATGGGAAACGCTACTCAATACTCTGTAATGACCTCTATGGGAACAGAATCTATAAAGAGTGGCTATATGTATATGCATAATAGATTCACTTTGCTGTACAACACTGGAAATCAGCTACACTTCAATACAAATTAATTTTTAAAAAAAGAGAGAGAGGTCCAGCCACTTGTGCATGTACTTCTCACAACTGATGCAATAGTATCAGTATCCCCATCGTACAGGTGAGAAGGAAGATGAGGCTCAGAGTGTGAAAGACATTTGCCTAAGGTCTTCCAGCACAAGGTGGATATGTGTGTCTCTGTCTTATCAGCCTGTGTGGAAGGTTCTAATGCAAAGCAGAACCAGATAAACCCTCCAGAGGAGTGGCAGTGACTGGCAGCAGTGGCCAGGCCAGGGGACCCGTGCACACACATAGGACCCCACACTCAGAAGGACCTCGTGACGGTTAATTTTCTGTATCAACCTAATTGGACTTTGAGAGGCCCTGCTCTCTGGTTAAAGGTTATTCTGGGTGTGGGGGGGAGGGTGTTTCTGGAAGACATTAACACCAGAATCGGGGAGCTAAGAGCACCCTCTCAGATGTGGCTGAGCACCATCTGATCCACTGAGGGCCTGATCGGAACAAAGAGGTAGAAGATGGGAGAATCCTCTCTTTGCCTGACTCCTTGAGCTGGAGCATGGGTCTCCTCCTCCCCTTGGACTGGAATTGCACCACTGGGTTTCCTGGGGCGGCATCCAACCTCAGATAGTAGGTCATGAGACTTCTCAGCCTCCATAATTGTAAGCCAGTTCCTTGATTGATAGATAGTTTGATGAATAGATATAATTTTTTTGCTTCTATTTCTCTAGAGAACCCTAATAGGACTCATCCTTGGTTTGGCCC